>NC_090765.1:14181946-14226946 GCF_036898095.1 Palaemon carinicauda | reverse complement strand
ATATGTTGATGATTCTGTTATCATAATTGCTGGTGATGATGGAATATTAGAATGTTTCAATATAATCTCAGATCATGAAAAGACAAGTGGTGAAAATATGAACAGAATAAAACTTCCATTTTAGGCATTGAGAAATGAAGAAGTAAATCAGCATGGACAATAAATGGATGTCGTTATCTTCATAATTCCTGTAAAATACTAGCTAAGTTCATAATAGTAATAATTATCAAGATAGTGTTAATCTAAATTGGAGTAATCTAGAGAGTAAGATAAACAAAGTGATACGTATATTTAGGAATAGGAAGCTGACAGTGTTTCAAAAATATATTATAATCGTAAAATTTTAGCAAAACCGTGATATGTGTCACATGTATATGAGTCCCACAAGATTGTGCAAAACGAATTCAGGGGAGTTTCTTTAGATACCTATGGAATGGAAGCTGTGAACCAGTTGAAAGAAATACCTTATTCTTCTCAAGGGTAGAAGAAGGGCTAGGAATGATGGATATTCTACATAAATCAAAAGCAATTATGTTCCGAATTTTCTTATGATTACCAGTTATGGTTTTTAAATTGTGTATTTCTATTGTAAAATAAAAGCTAGTGTGTTAATGGAAGCTGAACAAAAATATAGAGATTGTACTATTTCTATCACATCATATCATAGTGAGATGAGTGATGCTTTAAGGAAAGTATTTCCTTTAATGAATTATCCTAAGGTGTCTGTTGAAGAAATATACTGCTTACTTATGAACTAAAAAGACTATTAACAAACTACAGAGTTATTGTACCCGCGTTTTAATTGGTCACAGATTTGGAAGTATGTAAGTAATAAGTATATTGATAAGAAGAGCAGAGATACAGTTTATCAATATCTTCATGAAATACTTAATACCAAAGATAGGCTGCATAATTATGATGAAAATCTCGGATGAAGATAAATGTCTCTTTTGTGGTTATATTGAAGATAATAATATATATCATCATCTCCTTCTACTCCTATTGACCCAAAGGGTCTCGGTTAGATTTCGCCAGTAGTCTCTATCTTGGGCATATAATTCAATACTTATCCACTCATCATCTCCCACTTCACGATTCATAGTCCTCAGCCATGTAGGTCTGGGTCTTTCAACTCTTCTAGTGCCTCGTGGAGCCAATTTAACTGTTTGGTGAACTAATTGCTCTTGGGAAGTGCGAAGAACTTGCCCACACCATCTCCATCTACCCCTCATGATGATCTCATGAACATATGGCACTCGCGTAATCTATCATATAGTTTAATTTATAATCCTGTCCTGCCATTTAACTCCAAATATTGTGCTGAGGGCTTTGTTATCAAATCTACTACATCTCTCTCTCTCTCTCTCTCTCTCTCTCTCTCTCTCTCTCTCTCTCTCTCTCTCTCTCTCTCTCTCTCTCTATATATATATATATATATATATATATATATATATATATATATATATATATATATACCTTAACTGTTTCGCAATTAGCAATCGTATTGAAAGAAACTCAAAGGCGAGAAAAGTTTGGTCGAAAAAACGAAACAAATTTTAAAAATAAGATGATAGTATATTGAGAACTATTTTGAACGCAGCTGTAATTTGCGTGCCAAAGGGAAATAATAAGGAAATTTGAGAAAACCTAAGGATAATCTTGAAATAATGAATAAGTAGGGAAAACGTGCTGTAGTCAGGATAATATAGTTATTTAGATTATTAAGGTGAAAAATATAATAACTAAAAAAAAAGAGGCTCAAATGAATAGCTACTGATAAAAGATATGAACTTGGAAAAAAGATGGAGTAGAAATTGAAATTAAATTCAGAAGAATAAAACAGAAGTATTCTTGAACGGTAGCAAAAGACAAACAGATTCGGCACAGAACAAACACACACACAAAATAGAAAAAGAATGCACCACACAAGACAGCAAAGCACAAAAAAGCTTATGATATAAGCAATCAGAAAAAAGTAGTCATGAAGAAAAAAGAAGTACTGGCATTTGGTTGAGCCAGTGGTTGCTGACTCGTAAGCCCTCCCCCCACGACAAGGGAGCCAGTATTGGGAGGGAAAAAACCCCGGAGAAGTCAGACTTCTCCCCTTTCAAAAGTGTTATTCCTTGATTATTAATTTCAAAGGAAATTAATAAGCTAAGAAAATTCCTCACAAATAAAACTGCTACTTGAAATTAAACCCAAACTAAATATTCCCCCTACAGACCGTAGTAACAGTCCACTACCTTATACCAAAGATTACAAACAAACTGAACAAACCTGTTACTGGTCTTACCCACCTTCTGTCCATTTTCTAACATCCTCAGGCTCCTGCTCAATTCCTCCAGAGATGGCCGCCGCTTTACGTCCCTAGACAAGCTCCTGCTGACCAGGTTCTTCAGAACCTGGTTTTCTGCGTAACCAGGTATCTTCTCCATCAGCTTCCCAAACGAGAAGATGTCCGTCTCTGGGCTCGTTCGTCGGCAATCCTTACTCAGCACTGGGTCATAATGATATGACTCGAAATCCTTAATCGGCCTTGGAAACAGCCTCGTTCCGAATGGCAAACAAAATCCAAAATCTATTATAGTGGCCTCCAGCTCTTCCGGGCACACACTCTCTTCGATCATCACATTGCCAGCATGTAAGTCATTATGACCAAGGCCTTTCCTATGGATGTCCCCAAGAATCTCAGCCACCTTAGCCAGCACACCAAAAATCCTCTGCACATCCTCTGCGTATTTACGCATAAACTGACCCAGAGTGTAGCCGCCATTGTAGGACATGGCAATGGCTACATCAGTCTTCGTGTCCCGCCGTCCATACAGAACAGGAACTCCTTCAATTCCAGCAAGCTTTTCTAAACATTCCGCTTCTCTGAAGAAAGCTGCTCTTTGTGCCGGTCTATTATCCTTCAACACCTTCAGCACACCATCTATCCAAACTCTCTTCAACCTGATCCTGCATCTGAAGGCCCTTCCGTACGAACCTTCTCCAAGGAGTCTTCCTGTCCTGATATCACTCCGCTTCAGCCTTCTGTCAGGGTCACTTGCGGCTTCCAGCTTCACCTTCTTTGGGGACATCCCTGACTCTTCATCCATCCTTTTTCTCTTCCTACCACCTTTAGCCATTCTTTCTCCTCCTTTCTTCTCTGTCCCAAGTCGCTTCTTCTTCGGGGAGTTCCCTCTTCTTTCTTCACCATCCTGAGCTTTCCTCTTCAGAGTGTTAGGCATCCTTGCTTCTGATTGAGAACTAGGTCCACCAAACTTACCTTATGCACAAAGGACCTTCTAAGACTTACCTGCAGTTCTCAATCAACGTGCCAACCGAATCCCTATCTTTATATACCCTAGGTTGGGATATTTCTCCGATTTTTCAATTTTTCAAAATTCCCACGCTTCTGGATACTGTGAAAATCTCTCGGAACCGAAAGTCTTCCCCAACAACCATTTACCAACTCCATCTTCAAGAAACCAATATTCATTCTCGCTTATTCCTGACGACCTTCCGGAAACATTCTGGATTACATTGATTTTCCTATCTTTTAAGATTCCCCGGATTCTGAAAGTCTTCGAGTCTCCCTCATTGCTCTAATGAGGGAGACTCGAAGACTTTCAGAATCCTGGGAATCTTAAAAGATAGGAAAATCAATGTAATCCAGAATGTTTCCGGGAGGTCGTCAGGAATGAGCGAGAATCAATATTGGTTTCTTGAAGATGGAGTAGGTAAATGGTTTCTCTGGAGCCAAATTGACCCTCTATTTCTTGAAATATTTTCTGGCCCTTTTCCCTCGAAATTGGCAAGAAATAACTATGCATTACGAATATGATAATTTCCTACTAACTTTGCAATTGAGAGAGAGAGAGAGAGAGAGAGAGAGAGAGAGAGAGAGAGAGAGAGAGAGAGAGAGAGAGAGAGAGAAGCGAACGCAAGCAGAGCGAAGTAGAAAAGGTCTAAATTTAGACAGAAAAGTTAATCAATCTATAAAAATATGCCTACTAAATATTCAAGACCCAGGCCTACATGGCTGAGGACTATGAATCGTGAAGTGGGAGATGATGAGTGGATAAGTATTGAATTATATGCCCAAGATAGAGACTACTGGCGAAATCTAACCGAGACCCTTTGGGTCAATAGGAGTAGAAGGAGATGATGATATATATTATTATCTTCAATATAACCACAAAAGAGACATTTATCTTCATCCGAGATTTTCATCATAATTATGCAGCCTATCTTTGGTATTAAGTATTTCATGAAGATATTGATAAACTGTATCTCTGCTCTTCTTATCAATATACTTATTACTTACATACTTCCAAATCTGTGACCAATTAAAACGCGGGTACAATAACTCTGTAGTTTGTTAATAGTCTTTTTAGTTCATAAGTAAGCAGTATATTTCTTCAACAGACACCTTAGGATGAATCTTTAAACGATATACTTTCCTTAAAGCATTAAGTAAAATCTCTATATTTTTTTTTCAGCTTCCATTAAAACAATAACTTTTATTTTACAATAAAAATACATAATTTCAAAACCATAACACTTAATCATAAGAAAGTTCTGAACATAGTTGCTTTCGATTTATGTAGAATATTCATCATTGCTAGCCCTCCTTCTACCCTTGGTAAGAATACGGTATTTCTTTCAATTGGTTCACAGCTTCCATTCCATAGGTATCTAAAGAAACTCCCCTGAATTCGTTTTGCACAATCTTGTGGGACTCTTATATACATGTGACACATATCACGTTTTTGCTAAACTCTATAGCTGAATTATATGTGGGAGACTCGACTACGTTAGACATAGGGGAAAGAGTAGAACAAAAATTGAGAGTAAGTAGTGGAATAAAGCAAGGCTGTACTGCCTCTACAACATTATTCAAATTAATTACTTATCAGATTATAAAACAAGTAGAAAATGAAGGTAATGGTTTTAAAAATGATATTATAAAGCTAGTAGTATTATTTTTTGCTGATGATGTCCTAGTGCTTGCTGAGAATATAGAGGATGCTGAATTAAACATAAGGAAAGTGATAGATATAGGAAAGCAGTGTGGTTTAGACATGAATAGAGACAAAAGTAGCGTACTTATATATAATATGAAGGAGAAACCAGATAATATAGAGGGAATAAGAGTAGTAAGCAATATTAAATACCTAGGTATCAAGGTAGATGATAGTAGAAATATGTTCAAAACACAGAAAAGTGAAATGATAGTTAAGGCGCAAAAGCTAGCTAATCTTACATATTCGATCATAGAAAAAAGTTGTAATATGATACTGATAAGGAAAACAAACTGGAAAAGTGTAGCACTACCTTCTATATTATATGGAACAAATGTGATTAACTTAACGGAAACGGAAATAGAAAAGTTGCAGAGAATAGAGAATGGAGTGTATAGAAGGATGTTAGGGGGTATAAAGAATACAGCAATTGTAGCCTTGAGAGGGGATGTAGGAGCATCTGCTATGAAAGCAAGGGTAATGGATGGTAAGCTGAGGTACCTTAATAGCATTTTTAAGGGAGAAAAGGACCTACTAACAGCAAGAGTCAATGATATGGAAGAAAAAGAGAGGAAGTGGTGGATGCATGTGAAGAAGTATGCTGAAAAAAGTGGGATGGCGATGAGAGAAGTCAAGAGACGTACGAAAGAGGACATAAAGAAGACAACAAGAGAATGGGACACAAGCAAATGGAAGAGTGAAATGGAGTGTAAGGAGAGTCTAATTTTGTATAAAAACTGGAAAAGTGAAATCAAGGAGGAGGAAGTGTATGACAATACATTTTCGTCAATTTTATTATTCAGAGCAAGGACAAACTCATTGGGCTTGAATATAAGAAAATGACACCAAGAGGGAAATATAAACTGTGTATTCTGTGATGTAGAAGAAAATGCTAACCACTTTATATTATATTGTCCACAGTTTAGTGATATAAGAATAAAAGCAATTGAGCTCCAACAACCATACGAAGAAGATAGTGCACAAACAGTTGGAAAATTCCTTTTTTGTGAAGAAAATATTGAAAATAAGAAAAGTGTACTACAACAAATGTGGATGAAAAGAGAAAAACTAGTGAAAATAAGGAACACACAAAACTAGAAGACACAGAGGCGCCATTGCAAAGGCAAAGCCTCAACCTGAACCTGAACCTGAACCTGAAGAAAAAAGAAGTACTGGCATTTGGTTGAGCCAGTGGTTGCTGACTCGTAAGCCCTCCCCCCACGACAAGGGAGCCAGTATTGGGAGGGAAAAACCCCCGGAGAAGTCAGACTTCTCCCCTTTCAAAAGTGTTATTCCTAGATTATTAATTTCAAAGGAAATTAATAAGCTAAGAAAATTCCTCACAAATAAAACTGCTACTTGAAATTAAACCCAAACTAAATATTCCCCCTACAGACCATAGTAACAGTCCACTACCTTATACCAAAGATTACAAACAAACTGAACAAACCTGTTACTGGTCTTACCCACCTTCTGTCCATTTTCTAACATCCTCAGGCTCCTGCTCAATTCCTCCAGAGATGGCCGCCGCTTTACGTCCCTAGACAAGCTCCTGCTGACCAGGTTCTTCAGAACCTGGTTTTCTGCGTAACCAGGTATCTTCTCCATCAGCTTCCCAAACGAGAAGATGTCCGTCTCTGGGCTCGTTCGTCGGCAATCCTTACTCAGCACTGGGTCATAATGATATGACTCGAAATCCTTAATCGGCCTTGGAAACAGCCTCGTTCCGAATGGCAAACAAAATCCAAAATCTATTATAGTGGCCTCCAGCTCTTCCGGGCACACACTCTCTTCGATCATCACATTGCCAGTATGTAAGTCATTATGACCAAGGCCTTTCCTATGGATGTCCCCAAGAATCTCAGCCACCTTAGCCAGCACACCAAAAATCCTCTGCACATCCTCTGCGTATTTACGCATAAACTGACCCAGAGTGTAGCCGCCATTGTAGGACATGGCAATGGCTACATCAGTCTTCGTGTCCCGCCGTCCATACAGAACAGGAACTCCTTCAATTCCAGCAAGCTTTTCTAAACATTCCGCTTCTCTGAAGAAAGCTGCTCTTTGTGCCGGTCTATTATCCTTCAACACCTTCAGCACACCATCTATCCAAACTCTCTTCAACCTGATCCTGCATCTGAAGGCCCTTCCGTACGAACCTTCTCCAAGGAGTCTTCCTGTCCTGATATCACTCCGCTTCAGCCTTCTGTCAGGGTTACTTGCGGCTTCCAGCTTCACCTTCTTTGGGGACATCCCTGACTCTTCATCCATCCTTTTTCTCTTCCTACCACCTTTAGCCATTCTTTCTCCTCCTTTCTTCTCTGTCCCAAGTCGCTTCTTCTTCGGGGAGTTCCCTCTTCTTTCTTCACCATCCTGAGCTTTCCTCTTCAGAGTGTTAGGCATCCTTGCTTCTGATTGAGAACTAGGTCCACCAAACTTACCTTATGCACAAAGGACCTTCTAAGACTTACCTGCAGTTCTCAATCAACGTGCCAACCGAATCCCTATCTTTATATACCCTAGGTTGGGATATTTCTCCGATTTTTCAATTTTTCAAAATTCCCACGCTTCTGGATACTGTGAAAATCTCTCGGAACCGAAAGTCTTCCCCAACAACCATTTACCAACTCCATCTTCAAGAAACCAATATTCATTCTCGCTTATTCCTGACGACCTTCCGGAAACATTCTGGATTACATTGATTTTCCTATCTTTTAAGATTCCCCGGATTCTGAAAGTCTTCGAGTCTCCCTCATTGCTCTAATGAGGGAGACTCGAAGACTTTCAGAATCCTGGGAATCTTAAAAGATAGGAAAATCAATGTAATCCAGAATGTTTCCGGGAGGTCGTCAGGAATGAGCGAGAATCAATATTGGTTTCTTGAAGATGGAGTAGGTAAATGGTTTCTCTGGAGCCAAATTGACCCTCTATTTCTTGAAATATTTTCTGGCCCTTTTCCCTCGAAATTGGCAAGAAATAACTATGCATTACGAATATGATAATTTCCTACTAACTTTGCAATTGAAAGAGAGAGAGAGAGAGAGAGAGAGAGAGAGAGAGAGAGAGAGAGAGAGAGAGAGAGAGAGAGAGAGAGAAGCGAACGCAAGCAGAGCGAAGTAGAAAAGGTCTAAATTTAGACAGAAAAGTTAATCAATCTATAAAAATATGCCTACTAAATATTCAAGACCCAGGCCTACATGGCTGAGGACTATGAATCGTGAAGTGGGAGATGATGAGTGGATAAGTATTGAATTATATGCCCAAGATAGAGACTACTGGCGAAATCTAACCGAGACCCTTTGGGTCAATAGGAGTAGAAGGAGATGATGATATATATTATTATCTTCAATATAACCACAAAAGAGACATTTATCTTCATCCGAGATTTTCATCATAATTATGCAGCCTATCTTTGGTATTAAGTATTTCATGAAGATATTGATAAACTGTATCTCTGCTCTTCTTATCAATATACTTATTACTTACATACTTCCAAATCTGTGACCAATTAAAACGCGGGTACAATAACTCTGTAGTTTGTTAATAGTCTTTTTAGTTCATAAGTAAGCAGTATATTTCTTCAACAGACACCTTAGGATGAATCTTTAAACCATATACTTTCCTTAAACCATTAAGTAAAATCTCTATATTTTTTTTTTCAGCTTCCATTAAAACAATAACTTTTATTTTACAATAAAAATACATAATTTCAAAACCATAACACTTAATCATAAGAAAGTTCTGAACATAGTTGCTTTCGATTTATGTAGAATATTCATCATTGCTAGCCCTCCTTCTACCCTTGGTAAGAATACGGTATTTCTTTCAATTGGTTCACAGCTTCCATTCCATAGGTATCTAAAGAAACTCCCCTGAATTCGTTTTGCACAATCTTGTGGGACTCTTATATACATGTGACACATATCACGTTTTTGCTAAACTCTATAGCTGAATTATATGTGGGAGACTCGACTACGTTAGACATAGGGGAAAGAGTAGAACAAAAATTGAGCGTAAGTAGTGGAATAAAGCAAGGCTGTACTGCCTCTACAACATTATTCAAATTAATTACTTATCAGATTATAAAACAAGTAGAAAAGGAAGGTAATGGTTTTAAAAATGATATTATAAAGCTAGTAGTATTATTTTTTGCTGATGATGTCCTAGTGCTTGCTGAGAATATAGAGGATGCTGAATTAAACATAAGGAAAGTGATAGATATAGGAAAGCAGTGTGGTTTAGACATGAATAGAGACAAAAGTAGCGTACTTATATATAATATGAAGGAGAAACCAGATAATATAGAGGGAATAAGAGTAGTAAGCAATATTAAATACCTAGGTATCAAGGTAGATGATAGTAGAAATATGTTCAAAACACAGAAAAGTGAAATGATAGTTAAGGCGCAAAAGCTAGCTAATCTTACATATTCGATCATAGAAAAAAGTTGTAATAAGATACTGATAAGGAAAACAAACTGGAAAAGTGTAGCACTACCTTCTATATTATATGGAACAAATGTGATTAACTTAACGGAAACGGAAATAGAAAAGTTGCAGAGAATAGAGAATGGAGTGTATAGAAGGATGTTAGGGGGTATAAAGAATACAGCAATTGTAGCCTTGAGAGGGGATGTAGGAGCATCTGCTATGAAAGCAAGGGTAATGGATGGTAAGCTGAGGTACCTTAATAGCATTTTTAAGGGAGAAAAGGACCTACTAACAGCAAGAGTCAATGATATGGAAGAAAAAGAGAGGAAGTGGTGGATGCATGTGAAGAAGTATGCTGAAAAATGTGGGATGGCGATGAGAGAAGTCAAGAGACGTACGAAAGAGGACATAAAGAAGACAACAAGAGAATGGGACACAAGCAAATGGAAGAGTGAAATGGAGTGTAAGGAGAGTCTAATTTTGTATAAAAACTGGAAAAGTGAAATCAAGGAGGAGGAAGTGTATGACAATACATTTTCGTCAATTTTATTATTCAGGCAAGGACAAACTCATTGGGCTTGAATATAAGAAAATGACACCAAGAGGGAAATATAAACTGTGTATTCTGTGATGTAGAAGAAAATGCTAACCACTTTATATTATATTGTCCACAGTTTAGTGATATAAGAATAAAAGCAATTGAGCTCCAACAACCATACGAAGAAGATAGTGCACAAACAGTTGGAAAATTCCTTTTTTGTGAAGAAAATATTGAAAATAAGAAAAGTGTACTACAACAAATGTGGATGAAAAGAGAAAAACTAGTGAAAATAAGGAACACACAAAACTAGAAGACACAGAGGCGCCATTGCAAAGGCAAAGCCTCAACCTGAACCTGAACCTGAACCTGAAGAAAAAAGAAGTACTGGCATTTGGTTGAGCCAGTGGTTGCTGACTCGTAAGCCCTCCCCCCACGACAAGGGAGCCAGTATTGGGAGGGAAAAACCCCCGGAGAAGTCAGACTTCTCCCCTTTCAAAAGTGTTATTCCTAGATTATTAATTTCAAAGGAAATTAATAAGCTAAGAAAATTCCTCACAAATAAAACTGCTACTTGAAATTAAACCCAAACTAAATATTCCCCCTACAGACCGTAGTAACAGTCCACTACCTTATACCAAAGATTACAAACAAACTGAACAAACCTGTTACTGGTCTTACCCACCTTCTGTCC
Organism: Palaemon carinicauda; assembly: GCF_036898095.1. Taxonomy (NCBI): domain Eukaryota; kingdom Metazoa; phylum Arthropoda; class Malacostraca; order Decapoda; family Palaemonidae; genus Palaemon; species Palaemon carinicauda. The sequence goes on along the minus strand of NC_090765.1, from coordinate 14,216,278 downwards.
ATTTTCTAACATCCTCAGGCTCCTGCTCAATTCCTCCAGAGATGGCCGCCGCTTTACGTCCCTAGACAAGCTCCTGCTGACCAGGTTCTTCAGAACCTGGTTTTCTGCGTAACCAGGTATCTTCTCCATCAGCTTCCCAAACGAGAAGATGTCCGTCTCTGGGCTCGTTCGTCGGCAATCCTTACTCAGCACTGGGTCATAATGATATGACTCGAAATCCTTAATCGGCCTTGGAAACAGCCTCGTTCCGAATGGCAAACAAAATCCAAAATCTATTATAGTGGCCTCCAGCTCTTCCGGGCACACACTCTCTTCGATCATCACATTGCCAGCATGTAAGTCATTATGACCAAGGCCTTTCCTATGGATGTCCCCAAGAATCTCAGCCACCTTAGCCAGCACACCAAAAATCCTCTGCACATCCTCTGCGTATTTACGCATAAACTGACCCAGAGTGTAGCCGCCATTGTAGGACATGGCAATGGCTACATCAGTCTTCGTGTCCCGCCGTCCATACAGAACAGGAACTCCTTCAATTCCAGCAAGCTTTTCTAAACATTCCGCTTCTCTGAAGAAAGCTGCTCTTTGTGCCGGTCTATTATCCTTCAAGACCTTCAGCACACCATCTATCCAAACTCTCTTCAACCTGATCCTGCATCTGAAGGCCCTTCCGTACGAACCTTCTCCAAGGAGTCTTCCTGTCCTGATATCACTCCGCTTCAGCCTTCTGTCAGGGTCACTTGCGGCTTCCAGCTTCACCTTCTTTGGGGACATCCCTGACTCTTCATCCATCCTTTTTCTCTTCCTACCACCTTTAGCCATTCTTTCTCCTCCTTTCTTCTCTGTCCCAAGTCGCTTCTTCTTCGGGGAGTTCCCTCTTCTTTCTTCACCATCCTGAGCTTTCCTCTTCAGAGTGTTAGGCATCCTTGCTTCTGATTGAGAACTAGGTCCACCAAACTTACCTTATGCACAAAGGACCTTCTAAGACTTACCTGCAGTTCTCAATCAACGTGCCAACCGAATCCCTATCTTTATATACCCTAGGTTGGGATATTTCTCCGATTTTTCAATTTTTCAAAATTCCCACGCTTCTGGATACTGTGAAAATCTCTCGGAACCGAAAGTCTTCCCCAACAACCATTTACCAACTCCATCTTCAAGAAACCAATATTCATTCTCGCTTATTCCTGACGACCTTCCGGAAACATTCTGGATTACATTGATTTTCCTATCTTTTAAGATTCCCCGGATTCTGAAAGTCTTCGAGTCTCCCTCATTGCTCTAATGAGGGAGACTCGAAGACTTTCAGAATCCTGGGAATCTTAAAAAATAGGAAAATCAATGTAATCCAGAATGTTTCCGGGAGGTCGTCAGGAATGAGCGAGAATCAATATTGGTTTCTTGAAGATGGAGTAGGTAAATGGTTTCTCTGGAGCCAAATTGACCCTCTATTTCTTGAAATATTTTCTGGCCCTTTTCCCTCGAAATTGGCAAGAAATAACTATGCATTACGAATATGATAATTTCCTACTAACTTTGCAATTGAAAGAGAGAGAGAGAGAGAGAGAGAGAGAGAGAGAGAGAGAGAGAGAGAGAGAGAGAAGCGAACGCAAGCAGAGCGAAGTAGAAAAGGTCTAAATTTAGACAGAAAAGTTAATCAATCTATAAAAATATGCCTACTAAATATTCAAGACCCAGGCCTACATGGCTGAGGACTATGAATCGTGAAGTGGGAGATGATGAGTGGATAAGTATTGAATTATATGCCCAAGATAGAGACTACTGGCGAAATCTAACCGAGACCCTTTGGGTCAATAGGAGTAGAAGGAGATGATGATATATATATTATCTTCAATATAACCACAAAAGAGACATTCATCTTCATCCGAGATTTTCATCATAATTATGCAGCCTATCTTTGGTATTAAGTATTTCATGAAGATATTGATAAACTGTATCTCGGCTCTTCTTATCAATATACTTATTACTTACATACTTCCAAATCTGTGACCAATTAAAACGCGGGTACAATAACTCTGTAGTTTGTTAATAGTCTTTTTAGTTCATAAGTAAGCAGTATATTTCTTCAACAGACACCTTAGGATGAATCTTTAAACCATATACTTTCCTTAAACCATTAAGTAAAATCTCTATATTTTTTTCAGCTTCCATTAAAACAATAACTTTTATTTTACAATAAAAATACATAATTTCAAAACCATAACACTTAATCATAAGAAAGTTCTGAACATAGTTGCTTTCGATTTATGTAGAATATTCATCATTGCTAGCCCTCCTTCTACCCTTGGTAAGAATACGGTATTTCTTTCAATTGGTTCACAGCTTCCATTCCATAGGTATCTAAAGAAACTCCCCTGAATTCGTTTTGCACAATCTTGTGGGACTCTTATATACATGTGACACATATCACGTTTTTGCTAAACTCTATAGCTGAATTATATGTGGGAGACTCGACTACGTTAGACATAGGGGAAAGAGTAGAACAAAAATTGAGCGTAAGTAGTGGAATAAAGCAAGGCTGTACTGCCTCTACAACATTATTCAAATTAATTACTTATCAGATTATAAAACAAGTAGAAAAGGAAGGTAATGGTTTTAAAAATGATATTATAAAGCTAGTAGTATTATTTTTTGCTGATGATGTCCTAGTGCTTGCTGAGAATATAGAGGATGCTGAATTAAACATAAGGAAAGTGATAGATATAGGAAAGCAGTGTGGTTTAGACATGAATAGAGACAAAAGTAGCGTACTTATATATAATATGAAGGAGAAACCAGATAATATAGAGGGAATAAGAGTAGTAAGCAATATTAAATACCTAGGTATCAAGGTAGATGATAGTAGAAATATGTTCAAAACACAGAAAAGTGAAATGATAGTTAAGGCGCAAAAGCTAGCTAATCTTACATATTCGATCATAGAAAAAAGTTGTAATAAGATACTGATAAGGAAAACAAACTGGAAAAGTGTAGCACTACCTTCTATATTATATGGAACAAATGTGATTAACTTAACGGAAACGGAAATAGAAAAGTTGCAGAGAATAGAGAATGGAGTGTATAGAAGGATGTTAGGGGGTATAAAGAATACAGCAATTGTAGCCTTGAGAGGGGATGTAGGAGCATCTGCTATGAAAGCAAGGGTAATGGATGGTAAGCTGAGGTACCTTAATAGCATTTTTAAGGGAGAAAAGGACCTACTAACAGCAAGAGTCAATGATATGGAAGAAAAAGAGAGGAAGTGGTGGATGCATGTGAAGAAGTATGCTGAAAAATGTGGGATGGCGATGAGAGAAGTCAAGAGACGTACGAAAGAGGACATAAAGAAGACAACAAGAGAATGGGACACAAGCAAATGGAAGAGTGAAATGGAGTGTAAGGAGAGTCTAATTTTGTATAAAAACTGGAAAAGTGAAATCAAGGAGGAGGAAGTGTATGACAATACATTTTCGTCAATTTTATTATTCAGAGCAAGGACAAACTCATTGGGCTTGAATATAAGAAAATGACACCAAGAGGGAAATATAAACTGTGTATTCTGTGATGTAGAAGAAAATGCTAACCACTTTATATTATATTGTCCACAGTTTAGTGATATAAGAATAAAAGCAATTGAGCTCCAACAACCATACGAAGAAGATAGTGCACAAACAGTTGGAAAATTCCTTTTTTGTGAAGAAAATATTGAAAATAAGAAAAGTGTACTACAACAAATGTGGATGAAAAGAGAAAAACTAGTGAAAATAAGGAACACACAAAACTAGAAGACACAGAGGCGCCATTGCAAAGGCAAAGCCTCAACCTGAACCTGAACCTGAACCTGAAGAAAAAAGAAGTACTGGCATTTGGTTGAGCCAGTGGTTGCTGACTCGTAAGCCCTCCCCCCACGACAAGGGAGCCAGTATTGGGAGGGAAAAAACCCCCGGAGAAGTCAGACTTCTCCCCTTTCAAAAGTGTTATTCCTAGATTATTAATTTCAAAGGAAATTAATAAGCTAAGAAAATTCCTCACAAATAAAACTGCTACTTGAAATTAAACCCAAACTAAATATTCCCCCTACAGACCGTAGTAACAGTCCACTACCTTATACCAAAGATTACAAACAAACTGAACAAACCTGTTACTGGTCTTACCCACCTTCTGTCCATTTTCTAACATCCTCAGGCTCCTGCTCAATTCCTCCAGAGATGGCCGCCGCTTTACGTCCCTAGACAAGCTCCTGCTGACCAGGTTCTTCAGAACCTGGTTTTCTGCGTAACCAGGTATCTTCTCCATCAGCTTCCCAAACGAGAAGATGTCCGTCTCTGGGCTCGTTCGTCGGCAATCCTTACTCAGCACTGGGTCATAATGATATGACTCGAAATCCTTAATCGGCCTTGGAAACAGCCTCGTTCCGAATGGCAAACAAAATCCAAAATCTATTATAGTGGCCTCCAGCTCTTCCGGGCACACACTCTCTTCGATCATCACATTGCCAGCATGTAAGTCATTATGACCAAGGCCTTTCCTATGGATGTCCCCAAGAATCTCAGCCACCTTAGCCAGCACACCAAAAATCCTCTGCACATCCTCTGCGTATTTACGCATAAACTGACCCAGAGTGTAGCCGCCATTGTAGGACATGGCAATGGCTACATCAGTCTTCGTGTCCCGCCGTCCATACAGAACAGGAACTCCTTCAATTCCAGCAAGCTTTTCTAAACATTCCGCTTCTCTGAAGAAAGCTGCTCTTTGTGCCGGTCTATTATCCTTCAAGACCTTCAGCACACCATCTATCCAAACTCTCTTCAACCTGATCCTGCATCTGAAGGCCCTTCCGTACGAACCTTCTCCAAGGAGTCTTCCTGTCCTGATATCACTCCGCTTCAGCCTTCTGTCAGGGTCACTTGCGGCTTCCAGCTTCACCTTCTTTGGGGACATCCCTGACTCTTCATCCATCCTTTTTCTCTTCCTACCACCTTTAGCCATTCTTTCTCCTCCTTTCTTCTCTGTCCCAAGTCGCTTCTTCTTCGGGGAGTTCCCTCTTCTTTCTTCACCATCCTGAGCTTTCCTCTTCAGAGTGTTAGGCATCCTTGCTTCTGATTGAGAACTAGGTCCACCAAACTTACCTTATGCACAAAGGACCTTCTAAGACTTACCTGCAGTTCTCAATCAACGTGCCAACCGAATCCCTATCTTTATATACCCTAGGTTGGGATATTTCTCCGATTTTTCAATTTTTCAAAATTCCCACGCTTCTGGATACTGTGAAAATCTCTCGGAACCGAAAGTCTTCCCCAACAACCATTTACCAACTCCATCTTCAAGAAACCAATATTCATTCTCGCTTATTCCTGACGACCTTCCGGAAACATTCTGGATTACATTGATTTTCCTATCTTTTAAGATTCCCCGGATTCTGAAAGTCTTCGAGTCTCCCTCATTGCTCTAATGAGGGAGACTCGAAGACTTTCAGAATCCTGGGAATCTTAAAAGATAGGAAAATCAATGTAATCCAGAATGTTTCCGGGAGGTCGTCAGGAATGAGCGAGAATCAATATTGGTTTCTTGAAGATGGAGTAGGTAAATGGTTTCTCTGGAGCCAAATTGACCCTCTATTTCTTGAAATATTTTCTGGCCCTTTTCCCTCGAAATTGGCAAGAAATAACTATGCATTACGAATATGATAATTCCCTACTAACTTTGCAATTGAAAGAGAGAGAGAGAGAGAGAGAGAGAGAGAGAGAGAGAGAGAGAGAGAGAGAGAGAGAGAGAGAGAGAGCGAACGCAAGCAGAGCGAAGTAGAAAAGGTCTAAATTTAGACAGAAAAGTTAATCAATCTATAAAAATATGCCTACTAAATATTCAAGACCCAGGCCTACATGGCTGAGGACTATGAATCGTGAAGTGGGAGATGATGAGTGGATAAGTATTGAATTATATGCCCAAGATAGAGACTACTGGCGAAATCTAACCGAGACCCTTTGGGTCAATAGGAGTAGAAGGAGATGATGATATATATTATTATCTTCAATATAACCACAAAAGAGACATTCATCTTCATCCGAGATTTTCATCATAATTATGCAGCCTATCTTTGGTATTAAGTATTTCATGAAGATATTGATAAACTGTATCTCGGCTCTTCTTATCAATATACTTATTACTTACATACTTCCAAATCTGTGACCAATTAAAACGCGGGTACAATAACTCTGTAGTTTGTTAATAGTCTTTTTAGTTCATAAGTAAGCAGTATATTTCTTCAACAGACACCTTAGGATGAATCTTTAAACCATATACTTTCCTTAAACCATTAAGTAAAATCTCTATATTTTTTTTTTCAGCTTCCATTAAAACAATAACTTTTATTTTACAATAAAAATACATAATTTCAAAACCATAACACTTAATCATAAGAAAGTTCTGAACATAGTTGCTTTCGATTTATGTAGAATATTCATCATTGCTAGCCCTCCTTCTACCCTTGGTAAGAATACGGTATTTCTTTCAATTGGTTCACAGCTTCCATTCCATAGGTATCTAAAGAAACTCCCCTGAATTCGTTTTGCACAATCTTGTGGGACTCTTATATACATGTGACACATATCACGTTTTTGCTAAACTCTATAGCTGAATTATATGTGGGAGACTCGACTACGTTAGACATAGGGGAAAGAGTAGAACAAAAATTGAGCGTAAGTAGTGGAATAAAGCAAGGCTGTACTGCCTCTACAACATTATTCAAATTAATTACTTATCAGATTATAAAACAAGTAGAAAAGGAAGGTAATGGTTTTAAAAATGATATTATAAAGCTAGTAGTATTATTTTTTGCTGATGATGTCCTAGTGCTTGCTGAGAATATAGAGGATGCTGAATTAAACATAAGGAAAGTGATAGATATAGGAAAGCAGTGTGGTTTAGACATGAATAGAGACAAAAGTAGCGTACTTATATATAATATGAAGGAGAAACCAGATAATATAGAGGGAATAAGAGTAGTAAGCAATATTAAATACCTAGGTATCAAGGTAGATGATAGTAGAAATATGTTCAAAACACAGAAAAGTGAAATGATAGTTAAGGCGCAAAAGCTAGCTAATCTTACATATTCGATCATAGAAAAAAGTTGTAATAAGATACTGATAAGGAAAACAAACTGGAAAAGTGTAGCACTACCTTCTATATTATATGGAACAAATGTGATTAACTTAACGGAAACGGAAATAGAAAAGTTGCAGAGAATAGAGAATGGAGTGTATAGAAGGATGTTAGGGGGTATAAAGAATACAGCAATTGTAGCCTTGAGAGGGGATGTAGGAGCATCTGCTATGAAAGCAAGGGTAATGGATGGTAAGCTGAGGTACCTTAATAGCATTTTTAAGGGAGAAAAGGACCTACTAACAGCAAGAGTCAATGATATGGAAGAAAAAGAGAGGAAGTGGTGGATGCATGTGAAGAAGTATGCTGAAAAATGTGGGATGGCGATGAGAGAAGTCAAGAGACGTACGAAAGAGGACATAAAGAAGACAACAAGAGAATGGGACACAAGCAAATGGAAGAGTGAAATGGAGTGTAAGGAGAGTCTAATTTTGTATAAAAACTGGAAAAGTGAAATCAAGGAGGAGGAAGTGTATGACAATACATTTTCGTCAATTTTATTATTCAGAGCAAGGACAAACTCATTGGGCTTGAATATAAGAAAATGACACCAAGAGGGAAATATAAACTGTGTATTCTGTGATGTAGAAGAAAATGCTAACCACTTTATATTATATTGTCCACAGTTTAGTGATATAAGAATAAAAGCAATTGAGCTCCAACAACCATACGAAGAAGATAGTGCACAAACAGTTGGAAAATTCCTTTTTTGTGAAGAAAATATTGAAAATAAGAAAAGTGTACTACAACAAATGTGGATGAAAAGAGAAAAACTAGTGAAAATAAGGAACACACAAAACTAGAAGACACAGAGGCGCCATTGCAAAGGCAAAGCCTCAACCTGAACCTGAACCTGAACCTGAAGAAAAAAGAAGTACTGGCATTTGGTTGAGCCAGTGGTTGCTGACTCGTAAGCCCTCCCCCCACGACAAGGGAGCCAGTATTGGGAGGGAAAAAACCCCGGAGAAGTCAGACTTCTCCCCTTTCAAAAGTGTTATTCCTAGATTATTAATTTCAAAGGAAATTAATAAGCTAAGAAAATTCCTCACAAATAAAACTGCTACTTGAAATTAAACCCAAACTAAATATTCCCCCTACAGACCGTAGTAACAGTCCACTACCTTATACCAAAGATTACAAACAAACTGAACAAACCTGTTACTGGTCTTACCCACCTTCTGTCCATTTTCTAACATCCTCAGGCTCCTGCTCAATTCCTCCAGAGATGGCCGCCGCTTTACGTCCCTAGACAAGCTCCTGCTGACCAGGTTCTTCAGAACCTGGTTTTCTGCGTAACCAGGTATCTTCTCCATCAGCTTCCCAAACGAGAAGATGTCCGTCTCTGGGCTCGTTCGTCGGCAATCCTTACTCAGCACTGGGTCATAATGATATGACTCGAAATCCTTAATCGGCCTTGGAAACAGCCTCGTTCCGAATGGCAAACAAAATCCAAAATCTATTATAGTGGCCTCCAGCTCTTCCGGGCACACACTCTCTTCGATCATCACATTGCCAGCATGTAAGTCATTATGACCAAGGCCTTTCCTATGGATGTCCCCAAGAATCTCAGCCACCTTAGCCAGCACACCAAAAATCCTCTGCACATCCTCTGCGTATTTACGCATAAACTGACCCAGAGTGTAGCCGCCATTGTAGGACATGGCAATGGCTACATCAGTCTTCGTGTCCCGCCGTCCATACAGAACAGGAACTCCTTCAATTCCAGCAAGCTTTTCTAAACATTCCGCTTCTCTGAAGAAAGCTGCTCTTTGTGCCGGTCTATTATCCTTCAAGACCTTCAGCACACCATCTATCCAAACTCTCTTCAACCTGATCCTGCATCTGAAGGCCCTTCCGTACGAACCTTCTCCAAGGAGTCTTCCTGTCCTGATATCACTCCGCTTCAGCCTTCTGTCAGGGTCACTTGCGGCTTCCAGCTTCACCTTCTTTGGGGACATCCCTGACTCTTCATCCATCCTTTTTCTCTTCCTACCACCTTTAGCCATTCTTTCTCCTCCTTTCTTCTCTGTCCCAAGTCGCTTCTTCTTCGGGGAGTTCCCTCTTCTTTCTTCACCATCCTGAGCTTTCCTCTTCAGAGTGTTAGGCATCCTTGCTTCTGATTGAGAACTAGGTCCACCAAACTTACCTTATGCACAAAGGACCTTCTAAGACTTACCTGCAGTTCTCAATCAACGTGCCAACCGAATCCCTATCTTTATATACCCTAGGTTGGGATATTTCTCCGATTTTTCAATTTTTCAAAATTCCCACGCTTCTGGATACTGTGAAAATCTCTCGGAACCGAAAGTCTTCCCCAACAACCATTTACCAACTCCATCTTCAAGAAACCAATATTCATTCTCGCTTATTCCTGACGACCTTCCGGAAACATTCTGGATTACATTGATTTTCCTATCTTTTAAGATTCCCCGGATTCTGAAAGTCTTCGAGTCTCCCTCATTGCTCTAATGAGGGAGACTCGAAGACTTTCAGAATCCTGGGAATCTTAAAAGATAGGAAAATCAATGTAATCCAGAATGTTTCCGGGAGGTCGTCAGGAATGAGCGAGAATCAATATTGGTTTCTTGAAGATGGAGTAGGTAAATGGTTTCTCTGGAGCCAAATTGACCCTCTATTTCTTGAAATATTTTCTGGCCCTTTTCCCTCGAAATTGGCAAGAAATAACTATGCATTACGAATATGATAATTCCCTACTAACTTTGCAATTGAAAGAGAGAGAGAGAGAGAGAGAGAGAGAGAGAGAGAGAGAGAGAGAGAGAGAGAGAGAGAGAGAGAGAGAGAGAGAGAGAGAGAGCGAACGCAAGCAGAGCGAAGTAGAAAAGGTCTAAATTTAGACAGAAAAGTTAATCAATCTATAAAAATATGCCTACTAAATATTCAAGACCCAGGCCTACATGGCTGAGGACTATGAATCGTGAAGTGGGAGATGATGAGTGGATAAGTATTGAATTATATGCCCAAGATAGAGACTACTGGCGAAATCTAACCGAGACCCTTTGGGTCAATAGGAGTAGAAGGAGATGATGATATATATTATTATCTTCAATATAACCACAAAAGAGACATTTATCTTCATCCGAGATTTTCATCATAATTATGCAGCCTATCTTTGGTATTAAGTATTTCATGAAGATATTGATAAACTGTATCTCTGCTCTTCTTATCAATATACTTATTACTTACATACTTCCAAATCTGTGACCAATTAAAACGCGGGTACAATAACTCTGTAGTTTGTTAATAGTCTTTTTAGTTCATAAGTAAGCAGTATATTTCTTCAACAGACACCTTAGGATGAATCTTTAAACCATATACTTTCCTTAAACCATTAAGTAAAATCTCTATATTTTTTTTTCAGCTTCCATTAAAACAATAACTTTTATTTTACAATAAAAATACATAATTTCAAAACCATAACACTTAATCATAAGAAAGTTCTGAACATAGTTGCTTTCGATTTATGTAGAATATTCATCATTGCTAGCCCTCCTTCTACCCTTGGTAAGAATACGGTATTTCTTTCAATTGGTTCACAGCTTCCATTCCATAGGTATCTAAAGAAACTCCCCTGAATTCGTTTTGCACAATCTTGTGGGACTCTTATATACATGTGACACATATCACGTTTTTGCTAAACTCTATAGCTGAATTATATGTGGGAGACTCGACTACGTTAGACATAGGGGAAAGAGTAGAACAAAAATTGAGCGTAAGTAGTGGAATAAAGCAAGGCTGTACTGCCTCTACAACATTATTCAAATTAATTACTTATCAGATTATAAAACAAGTAGAAAAGGAAGGTAATGGTTTTAAAAATGATATTATAAAGCTAGTAGTATTATTTTTTGCTGATGATGTCCTAGTGCTTGCTGAGAATATAGAGGATGCTGAATTAAACATAAGGAAAGTGATAGATATAGGAAAGCAGTGTGGTTTAGACATGAATAGAGACAAAAGTAGCGTACTTATATATAATATGAAGGAGAAACCAGATAATATAGAGGGAATAAGAGTAGTAAGCAATATTAAATACCTAGGTATCAAGGTAGATGATAGTAGAAATATGTTCAAAACACAGAAAAGTGAAATGATAGTTAAGGCGCAAAAGCTAGCTAATCTTACATATTCGATCATAGAAAAAAGTTGTAATAAGATACTGATAAGGAAAACAAACTGGAAAAGTGTAGCACTACCTTCTATATTATATGGAACAAATGTGATTAACTTAACGGAAACGGAAATAGAAAAGTTGCAGAGAATAGAGAATGGAGTGTATAGAAGGATGTTAGGGGGTATAAAGAATACAGCAATTGTAGCCTTGAGAGGGGATGTAGGAGCATCTGCTATGAAAGCAAGGGTAATGGATGGTAAGCTGAGGTACCTTAATAGCATTTTTAAGGGAGAAAAGGACCTACTAACAGCAAGAGTCAATGATATGGAAGAAAAAGAGAGGAAGTGGTGGATGCATGTGAAGAAGTATGCTGAAAAATGTGGGATGGCGATGAGAGAAGTCAAGAGACGTACGAAAGAGGACATAAAGAAGACAACAAGAGAATGGGACACAAGCAAATGGAAGAGTGAAATGGAGTGTAAGGAGAGTCTAATTTTGTATAAAAACTGGAAAAGTGAAATCAAGGAGGAGGAAGTGTATGACAATACATTTTCGTCAATTTTATTATTCAGAGCAAGGACAAACTCATTGGGCTTGAATATAAGAAAATGACACCAAGAGGGAAATATAAACTGTGTATTCTGTGATGTAGAAGAAAATGCTAACCACTTTATATTATATTGTCCACAGTTTAGTGATATAAGAATAAAAGCAATTGAGCTCCAACAACCATACGAAGAAGATAGTGCACAAACAGTTGGAAAATTCCTTTTTTGTGAAGAAAATATTGAAAATAAGAAAAGTGTACTACAACAAATGTGGATGAAAAGAGAAAAACTAGTGAAAATAAGGAACACACAAAACTAGAAGACACAGAGGCGCCATTGCAAAGGCAAAGCCTCAACCTGAACCTGAACCTGAACCTGAAGAAAAAAGAAGTACTGGCATTTGGTTGAGCCAGTGGTTGCTGACTCGTAAGCCCTCCCCCCACGACAAGGGAGCCAGTATTGGGAGGGAAAAAACCCCGGAGAAGTCAGACTTCTCCCCTTTCAAAAGTGTTATTCCTAGATTATTAATTTCAAAGGAAATTAATAAGCTAAGAAAATTCCTCACAAATAAAACTGCTACTTGAAATTAAACCCAAACTAAATATTCCCCCTACAGACCGTAGTAACAGTCCACTACCTTATACCAAAGATTACAAACAAACTGAACAAACCTGTTACTGGTCTTACCCACCTTCTGTCCATTTTCTAACATCCTCAGGCTCCTGCTCAATTCCTCCAGAGATGGCCGCCGCTTTACGTCCCTAGACAAGCTCCTGCTGACCAGGTTCTTCAGAACCTGGTTTTCTGCGTAACCAGGTATCTTCTCCATCAGCTTCCCAAACGAGAAGATGTCCGTCTCTGGGCTCGTTCGTCGGCAATCCTTACTCAGCACTGGGTCATAATGATATGACTCGAAATCCTTAATCGGCCTTGGAAACAGCCTCGTTCCGAATGGCAAACAAAATCCAAAATCTATTATAGTGGCCTCCAGCTCTTCCGGGCACACACTCTCTTCGATCATCACATTGCCAGCATGTAAGTCATTATGACCAAGGCCTTTCCTATGGATGTCCCCAAGAATCTCAGCCACCTTAGCCAGCACACCAAAAATCCTCTGCACATCCTCTGCGTATTTACGCATAAACTGACCCAGAGTGTAGCCGCCATTGTAGGACATGGCAATGGCTACATCAGTCTTCGTGTCCCGCCGTCCATACAGAACAGGAACTCCTTCAATTCCAGCAAGCTTTTCTAAACATTCCGCTTCTCTGAAGAAAGCTGCTCTTTGTGCCGGTCTATTATCCTTCAAGACCTTCAGCACACCATCTATCCAAACTCTCTTCAACCTGATCCTGCATCTGAAGGCCCTTCCGTACGAACCTTCTCCAAGGAGTCTTCCTGTCCTGATATCACTCCGCTTCAGCCTTCTGTCAGGGTCACTTGCGGCTTCCAGCTTCACCTTCTTTGGGGACATCCCTGACTCTTCATCCATCCTTTTTCTCTTCCTACCACCTTTAGCCATTCTTTCTCCTCCTTTCTTCTCTGTCCCAAGTCGCTTCTTCTTCGGGGAGTTCCCTCTTCTTTCTTCACCATCCTGAGCTTTCCTCTTCAGAGTGTTAGGCATCCTTGCTTCTGATTGAGAACTAGGTCCACCAAACTTACCTTATGCACAAAGGACCTTCTAAGACTTACCTGCAGTTCTCAATCAACGTGCCAACCGAATCCCTATCTTTATATACCCTAGGTTGGGATATTTCTCCGATTTTTCAATTTTTCAAAATTCCCACGCTTCTGGATACTGTGAAAATCTCTCGGAACCGAAAGTCTTCCCCAACAACCATTTACCAACTCCATCTTCAAGAAACCAATATTCATTCTCGCTTATTCCTGACGACCTTCCGGAAACATTCTGGATTACATTGATTTTCCTATCTTTTAAGATTCCCCGGATTCTGAAAGTCTTCGAGTCTCCCTCATTGCTCTAATGAGGGAGACTCGAAGACTTTCAGAATCCTGGGAATCTTAAAAGATAGGAAAATCAATGTAATCCAGAATGTTTCCGGGAGGTCGTCAGGAATGAGCGAGAATCAATATTGGTTTCTTGAAGATGGAGTAGGTAAATGGTTTCTCTGGAGCCAAATTGACCCTCTATTTCTTGAAATATTTTCTGGCCCTTTTCCCTCGAAATTGGCAAGAAATAACTATGCATTACGAATATGATAATTCCCTACTAACTTTGCAATTGAAAGAGAGAGAGAGAGAGAGAGAGAGAGAGAGAGAGAGAGAGAGAGAGAGAGAGAGAGAGAGAGAGAGAGAGAGAGAAGCGAACGCAAGCAGAGCGAAGTAGAAAAGGTCTAAATTTAGACAGAAAAGTTAATCAATCTATAAAAATATGCCTACTAAATATTCAAGACCCAGGCCTACATGGCTGAGGACTATGAATCGTGAAGTGGGAGATGATGAGTGGATAAGTATTGAATTATATGCCCAAGATAGAGACTACTGGCGAAATCTAACCGAGACCCTTTGGGTCAATAGGAGTAGAAGGAGATGATGATATATATTATTATCTTCAATATAACCACAAAAGAGACATTTATCTTCATCCGAGATTTTCATCATAATTATGCAGCCTATCTTTGGTATTAAGTATTTCATGAAGATATTGATAAACTGTATCTCGGCTCTTCTTATCAATATACTTATTACTTACATACTTCCAAATCTGTGACCAATTAAAACGCGGGTACAATAACTCTGTAGTTTGTTAATAGTCTTTTTAGTTCATAAGTAAGCAGTATATTTCTTCAACAGACACCTTAGGATGAATCTTTAAACCATATACTTTCCTTAAACCATTAAGTAAAATCTCTATATTTTTTTTTCAGCTTCCATTAAAACAATAACTTTTATTTTACAATAAAAATACATAATTTCAAAACCATAACACTTAATCATAAGAAAGTTCTGAACATAGTTGCTTTCGATTTATGTAGAATATTCATCATTGCTAGCCCTCCTTCTACCCTTGGTAAGAATACGGTATTTCTTTCAATTGGTTCACAGCTTCCATTCCATAGGTATCTAAAGAAACTCCCCTGAATTCGTTTTGCACAATCTTGTGGGACTCTTATATACATGTGACACATATCACGTTTTTGCTAAACTCTATAGCTGAATTATATGTGGGAGACTCGACTACGTTAGACATAGGGGAAAGAGTAGAACAAAAATTGAGCGTAAGTAGTGGAATAAAGCAAGGCTGTACTGCCTCTACAACATTATTCAAATTAATTACTTATCAGATTATAAAACAAGTAGAAAAGGAAGGTAATGGTTTTAAAAATGATATTATAAAGCTAGTAGTATTATTTTTTGCTGATGATGTCCTAGTGCTTGCTGAGAATATAGAGGATGCTGAATTAAACATAAGGAAAGTGATAGATATAGGAAAGCAGTGTGGTTTAGACATGAATAGAGACAAAAGTAGCGTACTTATATATAATATGAAGGAGAAACCAGATAATATAGAGGGAATAAGAGTAGTAAGCAATATTAAATACCTAGGTATCAAGGTAGATGATAGTAGAAATATGTTCAAAACACAGAAAAGTGAAATGATAGTTAAGGCGCAAAAGCTAGCTAATCTTACATATTCGATCATAGAAAAAAGTTGTAATAAGATACTGATAAGGAAAACAAACTGGAAAAGTGTAGCACTACCTTCTATATTATATGGAACAAATGTGATTAACTTAACGGAAACGGAAATAGAAAAGTTGCAGAGAATAGAGAATGGAGTGTATAGAAGGATGTTAGGGGGTATAAAGAATACAGCAATTGTAGCCTTGAGAGGGGATGTAGGAGCATCTGCTATGAAAGCAAGGGTAATGGATGGTAAGCTGAGGTACCTTAATAGCATTTTTAAGGGAGAAAAGGACCTACTAACAGCAAGAGTCAATGATATGGAAGAAAAAGAGAGGAAGTGGTGGATGCATGTGAAGAAGTATGCTGAAAAATGTGGGATGGCGATGAGAGAAGTCAAGAGACGTACGAAAGAGGACATAAAGAAGACAACAAGAGAATGGGACACAAGCAAATGGAAGAGTGAAATGGAGTGTAAGGAGAGTCTAATTTTGTATAAAAACTGGAAAAGTGAAATCAAGGAGGAGGAAGTGTATGACAATACATTTTCGTCAATTTTATTATTCAGAGCAAGGACAAACTCATTGGGCTTGAATATAAGAAAATGACACCAAGAGGGAAATATAAACTGTGTATTCTGTGATGTAGAAGAAAATGCTAACCACTTTATATTATATTGTCCACAGTTTAGTGATATAAGAATAAAAGCAATTGAGCTCCAACAACCATACGAAGAAGATAGTGCACAAACAGTTGGAAAATTCCTTTTTTGTGAAGAAAATATTGAAAATAAGAAAAGTGTACTACAACAAATGTGGATGAAAAGAGAAAAACTAGTGAAAATAAGGAACACACAAAACTAGAAGACACAGAGGCGCCATTGCAAAGGCAAAGCCTCAACCTGAACCTGAACCTGAACCTGAAGAAAAAAGAAGTACTGGCATTTGGTTGAGCCAGTGGTTGCTGACTCGTAAGCCCTCCCCCCACGACAAGGGAGCCAGTATTGGGAGGGAAAAAACCCCGGAGAAGTCAGACTTCTCCCCTTTCAAAAGTGTTATTCCTAGATTATTAATTTCAAAGGAAATTAATAAGCTAAGAAAATTCCTCACAAATAAAACTGCTACTTGAAATTAAACCCAAACTAAATATTCCCCCTACAGACCGTAGTAACAGTCCACTACCTTATACCAAAGATTACAAACAAACTGAACAAACCTGTTACTGGTCTTACCCACCTTCTGTCCATTTTCTAACATCCTCAGGCTCCTGCTCAATTCCTCCAGAGATGGCCGCCGCTTTACGTCCCTAGACAAGCTCCTGCTGACCAGGTTCTTCAGAACCTGGTTTTCTGCGTAACCAGGTATCTTCTCCATCAGCTTCCCAAACGAGAAGATGTCCGTCTCTGGGCTCGTTCGTCGGCAATCCTTACTCAGCACTGGGTCATAATGATATGACTCGAAATCCTTAATCGGCCTTGGAAACAGCCTCGTTCCGAATGGCAAACAAAATCCAAAATCTATTATAGTGGCCTCCAGCTCTTCCGGGCACACACTCTCTTCGATCATCACATTGCCAGCATGTAAGTCATTATGACCAAGGCCTTTCCTATGGATGTCCCCAAGAATCTCAGCCACCTTAGCCAGCACACCAAAAATCCTCTGCACATCCTCTGCGTATTTACGCATAAACTGACCCAGAGTGTAGCCGCCATTGTAGGACATGGCAATGGCTACATCAGTCTTCGTGTCCCGCCGTCCATACAGAACAGGAACTCCTTCAATTCCAGCAAGCTTTTCTAAACATTCCGCTTCTCTGAAGAAAGCTGCTCTTTGTGCCGGTCTATTATCCTTCAAGACCTTCAGCACACCATCTATCCAAACTCTCTTCAACCTGATCCTGCATCTGAAGGCCCTTCCGTACGAACCTTCTCCAAGGAGTCTTCCTGTCCTGATATCACTCCGCTTCAGCCTTCTGTCAGGGTCACTTGCGGCTTCCAGCTTCACCTTCTTTGGGGACATCCCTGACTCTTCATCCATCCTTTTTCTCTTCCTACCACCTTTAGCCATTCTTTCTCCTCCTTTCTTCTCTGTCCCAAGTCGCTTCTTCTTCGGGGAGTTCCCTCTTCTTTCTTCACCATCCTGAGCTTTCCTCTTCAGAGTGTTAGGCATCCTTGCTTCTGATTGAGAACTAGGTCCACCAAACTTACCTTATGCACAAAGGACCTTCTAAGACTTACCTGCAGTTCTCAATCAACGTGCCAACCGAATCCCTATCTTTATATACCCTAGGTTGGGATATTTCTCCGATTTTTCAATTTTTCAAAATTCCCACGCTTCTGGATACTGTGAAAATCTCTCGGAACCGAAAGTCTTCCCCAACAACCATTTACCAACTCCATCTTCAAGAAACCAATATTCATTCTCGCTTATTCCTGACGACCTTCCGGAAACATTCTGGATTACATTGATTTTCCTATCTTTTAAGATTCCCCGGATTCTGAAAGTCTTCGAGTCTCCCTCATTGCTCTAATGAGGGAGACTCGAAGACTTTCAGAATCCTGGGAATCTTAAAAGATAGGAAAATCAATGTAATCCAGAATGTTTCCGGGAGGTCGTCAGGAATGAGCGAGAATCAATATTGGTTTCTTGAAGATGGAGTAGGTAAATGGTTTCTCTGGAGCCAAATTGACCCTCTATTTCTTGAAATATTTTCTGGCCCTTTTCCCTCGAAATTGGCAAGAAATAACTATGCATTACGAATATGATAATTCCCTACTAACTTTGCAATTGAAAGAGAGAGAGAGAGAGAGAGAGAGAGAGAGAGAGAGAGAGAGAGAGAGAGAGAGAGAGAGAGAGAGAGAGCGAACGCAAGCAGAGCGAAGTAGAAAAGGTCTAAATTTAGACAGAAAAGTTAATCAATCTATAAAAATATGCCTACTAAATATTCAAGACCCAGGCCTACATGGCTGAGGACTATGAATCGTGAAGTGGGAGATGATGAGTGGATAAGTATTGAATTATATGCCCAAGATAGAGACTACTGGCGAAATCTAACCGAGACCCTTTGGGTCAATAGGAGTAGAAGGAGATGATGATATATATTATTATCTTCAATATAACCACAAAAGAGACATTTATCTTCATCCGAGATTTTCATCATAATTATGCAGCCTATCTTTGGTATTAAGTATTTCATGAAGATATTGATAAACTGTATCTCGGCTCTTCTTATCAATATACTTATTACTTACATACTTCCAAATCTGTGACCAATTAAAACGCGGGTACAATAACTCTGTAGTTTGTTAATAGTCTTTTTAGTTCATAAGTAAGCAGTATATTTCTTCAACAGACACCTTAGGATGAATCTTTAAACCATATACTTTCCTTAAACCATTAAGTAAAATCTCTATATTTTTTTTTTCAGCTTCCATTAAAACAATAACTTTTATTTTACAATAAAAATACATAATTTCAAAACCATAACACTTAATCATAAGAAAGTTCTGAACATAGTTGCTTTCGATTTATGTAGAATATTCATCATTGCTAGCCCTCCTTCTACCCTTGGTAAGAATACGGTATTTCTTTCAATTGGTTCACAGCTTCCATTCCATAGGTATCTAAAGAAACTCCCCTGAATTCGTTTTGCACAATCTTGTGGGACTCTTATATACATGTGACACATATCACGTTTTTGCTAAACTCTATAGCTGAATTATATGTGGGAGACTCGACTACGTTAGACATAGGGGAAAGAGTAGAACAAAAATTGAGCGTAAGTAGTGGAATAAAGCAAGGCTGTACTGCCTCTACAACATTATTCAAATTAATTACTTATCAGATTATAAAACAAGTAGAAAAGGAAGGTAATGGTTTTAAAAATGATATTATAAAGCTAGTAGTATTATTTTTTGCTGATGATGTCCTAGTGCTTGCTGAGAATATAGAGGATGCTGAATTAAACATAAGGAAAGTGATAGATATAGGAAAGCAGTGTGGTTTAGACATGAATAGAGACAAAAGTAGCGTACTTATATATAATATGAAGGAGAAACCAGATAATATAGAGGGAATAAGAGTAGTAAGCAATATTAAATACCTAGGTATCAAAGTAGATGATAGTAGAAATATGTTCAAAACACAGAAAAGTGAAATGATAGTTAAGGCGCAAAAGCTAGCTAATCTTACATATTCGATCATAGAAAAAAGTTGTAATAAGATACTGATAAGGAAAACAAACTGGAAAAGTGTAGCACTACCTTCTATATTATATGGAACAAATGTGATTAACTTAACGGAAACGGAAATAGAAAAGTTGCAGAGAATAGAGAATGGAGTGTATAGAAGGATGTTAGGGGGTATAAAGAATACAGCAATTGTAGCCTTGAGAGGGGATGTAGGAGCATCTGCTATGAAAGCAAGGGTAATGGATGGTAAGCTGAGGTACCTTAATAGCATTTTTAAGGGAGAAAAGGACCTACTAACAGCAAGAGTCAATGATATGGAAGAAAAAGAGAGGAAGTGGTGGATGCATGTGAAGAAGTATGCTGAAAAATGTGGGATGGCGATGAGAGAAGTCAAGAGACGTACGAAAGAGGACATAAAGAAGACAACAAGAGAATGGGACACAAGCAAATGGAAGAGTGAAATGGAGTGTAAGGAGAGTCTAATTTTGTATAAAAACTGGAAAAGTGAAATCAAGGAGGAGGAAGTGTATGACAATACATTTTCGTCAATTTTATTATTCAGAGCAAGGACAAACTCATTGGGCTTGAATATAAGAAAATGACACCAAGAGGGAAATATAAACTGTGTATTCTGTGATGTAGAAGAAAATGCTAACCACTTTATATTATATTGTCCACAGTTTAGTGATATAAGAATAAAAGCAATTGAGCTCCAACGACCATACGAAGAAGATAGTGCACAAACAGTTGGAAAATTCCTTTTTTGTGAAGAAAATATTGAAAATAAGAAAAGTGTACTACAACAAATGTGGATGAAAAGAGAAAAACTAGTGAAAATAAGGAACACACAAAACTAGAAGACACAGAGGCGCCATTGCAAAGGCAAAACCTCAACCTGAACCTGAACCTGAAGAAAAAAGAAGTACTGGCATTTGGTTGAGCCAGTGGTTGCTGACTCGTAAGCCCTCCCCCCACGACAAGGGAGCCAGTATTGGGAGGGAAAAAACCCCGGAGAAGTCAGACTTCTCCCCTTTCAAAAGTGTTATTCCTAGATTATTAATTTCAAAGGAAATTAATAAGCTAAGAAAATTCCTCACAAATAAAACTGCTACTTGAAATTAAACCCAAACTAAATATTCCCCCTACAGACCGTAGTAACAGTCCACTACCTTATACCAAAGATTACAAACAAACTGAACAAACCTGTTACTGGTCTTACCCACCTTCTGTCCATTTTCTAACATCCTCAGGCTCCTGCTCAATTCCTCCAGAGATGGCCGCCGCTTTACGTCCCTAGACAAGCTCCTGCTGACCAGGTTCTTCAGAACCTGGTTTTCTGCGTAACCAGGTATCTTCTCCATCAGCTTCCCAAACGAGAAGATGTCCGTCTCTGGGCTCGTTCGTCGGCAATCCTTACTCAGCACTGGGTCATAATGATATGACTCGAAATCCTTAATCGGCCTTGGAAACAGCCTCGTTCCGAATGGCAAACAAAATCCAAAATCTATTATAGTGGCCTCCAGCTCTTCCGGGCACACACTCTCTTCGATCATCACATTGCCAGCATGTAAGTCATTATGACCAAGGCCTTTCCTATGGATGTCCCCAAGAATCTCAGCCACCTTAGCCAGCACACCAAAAATCCTCTGCACATCCTCTGCGTATTTACGCATAAACTGACCCAGAGTGTAGCCGCCATTGTAGGACATGGCAATGGCTACATCAGTCTTCGTGTCCCGCCGTCCATACAGAACAGGAACTCCTTCAATTCCAGCAAGCTTTTCTAAACATTCCGCTTCTCTGAAGAAAGCTGCTCTTTGTGCCGGTCTATTATCCTTCAAGACCTTCAGCACACCATCTATCCAAACTCTCTTCAACCTGATCCTGCATCTGAAGGCCCTTCCGTACGAACCTTCTCCAAGGAGTCTTCCTGTCCTGATATCACTCCGCTTCAGCCTTCTGTCAGGGTCACTTGCGGCTTCCAGCTTCACCTTCTTTGGGGACATCCCTGACTCTTCATCCATCCTTTTTCTCTTCCTACCACCTTTAGCCATTCTTTCTCCTCCTTTCTTCTCTGTCCCAAGTCGCTTCTTCTTCGGGGAGTTCCCTCTTCTTTCTTCACCATCCTGAGCTTTCCTCTTCAGAGTGTTAGGCATCCTTGCTTCTGATTGAGAACTAGGTCCACCAAACTTACCTTATGCACAAAGGACCTTCTAAGACTTACCTGCAGTTCTCAATCAACGTGCCAACCGAATCCCTATCTTTATATACCCTAGGTTGGGATATTTCTCCGATTTTTCAATTTTTCAAAATTCCCACGCTTCTGGATACTGTGAAAATCTCTCGGAACCGAAAGTCTTCCCCAACAACCATTTACCAACTCCATCTTCAAGAAACCAATATTCATTCTCGCTTATTCCTGACGACCTTCCGGAAACATTCTGGATTACATTGATTTTCCTATCTTTTAAGATTCCCCGGATTCTGAAAGTCTTCGAGTCTCCCTCATTGCTCTAATGAGGGAGACTCGAAGACTTTCAGAATCCTGGGAATCTTAAAAGATAGGAAAATCAATGTAATCCAGAATGTTTCCGGGAGGTCGTCAGGAATGAGCGAGAATCAATATTGGTTTCTTGAAGATGGAGTAGGTAAATGGTTTCTCTGGAGCCAAATTGACCCTCTATTTCTTGAAATATTTTCTGGCCCTTTTCCCTCGAAATTGGCAAGAAATAACTATGCATTACGAATATGATAATTTCCTACTAACTTTGCAATTGAAAGAGAGAGAGAGAGAGAGAGAGAGAGAGAGAGAGAGAGAGAGAGAGAGAGAGAAGCGAACGCAAGCAGAGCGAAGTAGAAAAGGTCTAAATTTAGACAGAAAAGTTGATCAATCTATAAAAATATGCCTACTAAATATTCAAGACCCAGGCCTACATGGCTGAGGACTATGAATCGTGAAGTGGGAGATGATGAGTGGATAAGTATTGAATTATATGCCCAAGATAGAGACTACTGGCGAAATCTAACCGAGACCCTTTGGGTCAATAGGAGTAGAAGGAGATGATGATATATATTATTATCTTCAATATAACCACAAAAGAGACATTCATCTTCATCCGAGATTTTCATCATAATTATGCAGCCTATCTTTGGTATTAAGTATTTCATGAAGATATTGATAAACTGTATCTCGGCTCTTCTTATCAATATACTTATTACTTACATACTTCCAAATCTGTGACCAATTAAAACGCGGGTACAATAACTCTGTAGTTTGTTAATAGTCTTTTTAGTTCATAAGTAAGCAGTATATTTCTTCAACAGACACCTTAGGATGAATCTTTAAACCATATACTTTCCTTAAAGCATTAAGTAAAATCTCTATATTTTTTTCAGCTTCCATTAAAACAATAACTTTTATTTTACAATAAAAATACATAATTTCAAAACCATAACACTTAATCATAAGAAAGTTCTGAACATAGTTGCTTTCGATTTATGTAGAATATTCATCATTGCTAGCCCTCCTTCTACCCTTGGTAAGAATACGGTATTTCTTTCAATTGGTTCACAGCTTCCATTCCATAGGTATCTAAAGAAACTCCCCTGAATTCGTTTTGCACAATCTTGTGGGACTCTTATATACATGTGACACATATCACGTTTTTGCTAAACTCTATAGCTGAATTATATGTGGGAGACTCGACTACGTTAGACATAGGGGAAAGAGTAGAACAAAAATTGAGCGTAAGTAGTGGAATAAAGCAAGGCTGTACTGCCTCTACAACATTATTCAAATTAATTACTTATCAGATTATAAAACAAGTAGAAAAGGAAGGTAATGGTTTTAAAAATGATATTATAAAGCTAGTAGTATTATTTTTTGCTGATGATGTCCTAGTGCTTGCTGAGAATATAGAGGATGCTGAATTAAACATAAGGAAAGTGATAGATATAGGAAAGCAGTGTGGTTTAGACATGAATAGAGACAAAAGTAGCGTACTTATATATAATATGAAGGAGAAACCAGATAATATAGAGGGAATAAGAGTAGTAAGCAATATTAAATACCTAGGTATCAAGGTAGATGATAGTAGAAATATGTTCAAAACACAGAAAAGTGAAATGATAGTTAAGGCGCAAAAGCTAGCTAATCTTACATATTCGATCATAGAAAAAAGTTGTAATAAGATACTGATAAGGAAAACAAACTGGAAAAGTGTAGCACTACCTTCTATATTATATGGAACAAATGTGATTAACTTAACGGAAACGGAAATAGAAAAGTTGCAGAGAATAGAGAATGGAGTGTATAGAAGGATGTTAGGGGGTATAAAGAATACAGCAATTGTAGCCTTGAGAGGGGATGTAGGAGCATCTGCTATGAAAGCAAGGGTAATGGATGGTAAGCTGAGGTACCTTAATAGCATTTTTAAGGGAGAAAAGGACCTACTAACAGCAAGAGTCAATGATATGGAAGAAAAAGAGAGGAAGTGGTGGATGCATGTGAAGAAGTATGCTGAAAAATGTGGGATGGCGATGAGAGAAGTCAAGAGACGTACGAAAGAGGACATAAAGAAGACAACAAGAGAATGGGACACAAGCAAATGGAAGAGTGAAATGGAGTGTAAGGAGAGTCTAATTTTGTATAAAAACTGGAAAAGTGAAATCAAGGAGGAGGAAGTGTATGACAATACATTTTCGTCAATTTTATTATTCAGAGCAAGGACAAACTCATTGGGCTTGAATATAAGAAAATGACACCAAGAGGGAAATATAAACTGTGTATTCTGTGATGTAGAAGAAAATGCTAACCACTTTATATTATATTGTCCACAGTTTAGTGATATAAGAATAAAAGCAATTGAGCTCCAACAACCATACGAAGAAGATAGTGCACAAACAGTTGGAAAATTCCTTTTTTGTGAAGAAAATATTGAAAATAAGAAAAGTGTACTACAACAAATGTGGATGAAAAGAGAAAAACTAGTGAAAATAAGGAACACACAAAACTAGAAGACACAGAGGCGCCATTGCAAAGGCAAAGCCTCAACCTGAACCTGAACCTGAACCTGAAGAAAAAAGAAGTACTGGCATTTGGTTGAGCCAGTGGTTGCTGACTCGTAAGCCCTCCCCCCACGACAAGGGAGCCAGTATTGGGAGGGAAAAACCCCCGGAGAAGTCAGACTTCTCCCCTTTCAAAAGTGTTATTCCTAGATTATTAATTTCAAAGGAAATTAATAAGCTAAGAAAATTCCTCACAAATAAAACTGCTACTTGAAATTAAACCCAAACTAAATATTCCCCCTACAGACCGTAGTAACAGTCCACTACCTTATACCAAAGATTACAAACAAACTGAACAAACCTGTTACTGGTCTTACCCACCTTCTGTCCATTTTCTAACATCCTCAGGCTCCTGCTCAATTCCTCCAGAGATGGCCGCCGCTTTACGTCCCTAGACAAGCTCCTGCTGACCAGGTTCTTCAGAACCTGGTTTTCTGCGTAACCAGGTATCTTCTCCATCAGCTTCCCAAACGAGAAGATGTCCGTCTCTGGGCTCGTTCGTCGGCAATCCTTACTCAGCACTGGGTCATAATGATATGACTCGAAATCCTTAATCGGCCTTGGAAACAGCCTCGTTCCGAATGGCAAACAAAATCCAAAATCTATTATAGTGGCCTCCAGCTCTTCCGGGCACACACTCTCTTCGATCATCACATTGCCAGCATGTAAGTCATTATGACCAAGGCCTTTCCTATGGATGTCCCCAAGAATCTCAGCCACCTTAGCCAGCACACCAAAAATCCTCTGCACATCCTCTGCGTATTTACGCATAAACTGACCCAGAGTGTAGCCGCCATTGTAGGACATGGCAATGGCTACATCAGTCTTCGTGTCCCGCCGTCCATACAGGACAGGAACTCCTTCAATTCCAGCAAGCTTTTCTAAACATTCCGCTTCTCTGAAGAAAGCTGCTCTTTGTGCCGGTCTATTATCCTTCAAGACCTTCAGCACACCATCTATCCAAACTCTCTTCAACCTGATCCTGCATCTGAAGGCCCTTCCGTACGAACCTTCTCCAAGGAGTCTTCCTGTCCTGATATCACTCCGCTTCAGCCTTCTGTCAGGGTCACTTGCGGCTTCCAGCTTCACCTTCTTTGGGGACATCCCTGACTCTTCATCCATCCTTTTTCTCTTCCTACCACCTTTAGCCATTCTTTCTCCTCCTTTCTTCTCTGTCCCAAGTCGCTTCTTCTTCGGGGAGTTCCCTCTTCTTTCTTCACCATCCTGAGCTTTCCTCTTCAGAGTGTTAGGCATCCTTGCTTCTGATTGAGAACTAGGTCCACCAAACTTACCTTATGCACAAAGGACCTTCTAAGACTTACCTGCAGTTCTCAATCAACGTGCCAACCGATTCCCTATCTTTATATACCCTAGGTTGGGATATTTCTCCGATTTTTCAATTTTTCAAAATTCCCACGCTTCTGGATACTGTGAAAATCTCTCGGAACCGAAAGTCTTCCCCAACAACCATTTACCAACTCCATCTTCAAGAAACCAATATTCATTCTCGCTTATTCCTGACGACCTTCCGGAAACATTCTGGATTACATTGATTTTCCTATCTTTTAAGATTCCCCGGATTCTGAAAGTCTTCGAGTCTCCCTCATTGCTCTAATGAGGGAGACTCGAAGACTTTCAGAATCCTGGGAATCTTAAAAGATAGGAAAATCAATGTAATCCAGAATGTTTCCGGGAGGTCGTCAGGAATGAGCGAGAATCAATATTGGTTTCTTGAAGATGGAGTAGGTAAATGGTTTCTCTGGAGCCAAATTGACCCTCTATTTCTTGAAATATTTTCTGGCCCTTTTCCCTCGAAATTGGCAAGAAATAACTATGCATTACGAATATGATAATTTCCTACTAACTTTGCAATTGAAAGAGAGAGAGAGAGAGAGAGAGAGAGAGAGAGAGAGAGAGAGAGAGAGAGAGAGAGAGAGAGAGAGAGAAGCGAACGCAAGCAGAGCGAAGTAGAAAAGGTCTAAATTTAGACAGAAAAGTTGATCAATCTATAAAAATATGCCTACTAAATATTCAAGACCCAGGCCTACATGGCTGAGGACTATGAATCGTGAAGTGGGAGATGATGAGTGGATAAGTATTGAATTATATGCCCAAGATAGAGACTACTGGCGAAATCTAACCGAGACCCTTTGGGTCAATAGGAGTAGAAGGAGATGATGATATATATTATTATCTTCAATATAACCACAAAAGAGACATTCATCTTCATCCGAGATTTTCATCATAATTATGCAGCCTATCTTTGGTATTAAGTATTTCATGAAGATATTGATAAACTGTATCTCGGCTCTTCTTATCAATATACTTATTACTTACATACTTCCAAATCTGTGACCAATTAAAACGCGGGTACAATAACTCTGTAGTTTATTAATAGTCTTTTTAGTTCATAAGTAAGCAGTATATTTCTTCAACAGACACCTTAGGATGAATATTTAAACCATATACTTTCCTTAAAGCATTAAGTAAAATCTCTATTTTTTTTCAGCTTCCATTAAAACAATAACTTTTATTTTACAATAAAAATACATAATTTCAAAACCATAACACTTAATCATAAGAAAGTTCTGAACATAGTTGCTTTCGATTTATGTAGAATATTCATCATTGCTAGCCCTCCTTCTACCCTTGGTAAGAATACGGTATTTCTTTCAATTGGTTCACAGCTTCCATTCCATAGGTATCTAAAGAAACTCCCCTGAATTCGTTTTGCACAATCTTGTGGGACTCTTATATACATGTGACACATATCACGTTTTTGCTAAACTCTATAGCTGAATTATATGTGGGAGACTCGACTACGTTAGACATAGGGGAAAGAGTAGAACAAAAATTGAGCGTAAGTAGTGGAATAAAGCAAGGCTGTACTGCCTCTACAACATTATTCAAATTAATTACTTATCAGATTATAAAACAAGTAGAAAAGGAAGGTAATGGTTTTAAAAATGATATTATAAAGCTAGTAGTATTATTTTTTGCTGATGATGTCCTAGTGCTTGCTGAGAATATAGAGGATGCTGAATTAAACATAAGGAAAGTGATAGATATAGGAAAGCAGTGTGGTTTAGACATGAATAGAGACAAAAGTAGCGTACTTATATATAATATGAAGGAGAAACCAGATAATATAGAGGGAATAAGAGTAGTAAGCAATATTAAATACCTAGGTATCAAGGTAGATGATAGTAGAAATATGTTCAAAACACAGAAAAGTGAAATGATAGTTAAGGCGCAAAAGCTAGCTAATCTTACATATTCGATCATAGAAAAAAGTTGTAATAAGATACTGATAAGGAAAACAAACTGGAAAAGTGTAGCACTACCTTCTATATTATATGGAACAAATGTGATTAACTTAACGGAAACGGAAATAGAAAAGTTGCAGAGAATAGAGAATGGAGTGTATAGAAGGATGTTAGGGGGTATAAAGAATACAGCAATTGTAGCCTTGAGAGGGGATGTAGGAGCATCTGCTATGAAAGCAAGGGTAATGGATGGTAAGCTGAGGTACCTTAATAGTATTTTTAAGGGAGAAAAGGACCTACTAACAGCAAGAGTCAATGATATGGAAGAAAAAGAGAGGAAGTGGTGGATGCATGTGAAGAAGTATGCTGAAAAATGTGGGATGGCGATGAGAGAAGTCAAGAGACGTACGAAAGAGGACATAAAGAAGACAACAAGAGAATGGGACACAAGCAAATGGAAGAGTGAAATGGAGTGTAAGGAGAGTCTAATTTTGTATAAAAACTGGAAAAGTGAAATCAAGGAGGAGGAAGTGTATGACAATACATTTTCGTCAATTTTATTATTCAGAGCAAGGACAAACTCATTGGGCTTGAATATAAGAAAATGACACCAAGAGGGAAATATAAACTGTGTATTCTGTGATGTAGAAGAAAATGCTAACCACTTTATATTATATTGTCCACAGTTTAGTGATATAAGAATAAAAGCAATTGAGCTCCAACAACCATACGAAGAAGATAGTGCACAAACAGTTGGAAAATTCCTTTTTTGTGAAGAAAATATTGAAAATAAGAAAAGTGTACTACAACAAATGTGGATGAAAAGAGAAAAACTAGTGAAAATAAGGAACACACAAAACTAGAAGACACAGAGGCGCCATTGCAAAGGCAAAGCCTCAACCTGAACCTGAACCTGAACCTGAAGAAAAAAGAAGTACTGGCATTTGGTTGAGCCAGTGGTTGCTGACTCGTAAGCCCTCCCCCCACGACAAGGGAGCCAGTATTGGGAGGGAAAAACCCCCGGAGAAGTCAGACTTCTCCCCTTTCAAAAGTGTTATTCCTAGATTATTAATTTCAAAGGAAATTAATAAGCTAAGAAAATTCCTCACAAATAAAACTGCTACTTGAAATTAAACCCAAACTAAATATTCCCCCTACAGACCGTAGTAACAGTCCACTACCTTATACCAAAGATTACAAACAAACTGAACAAACCTGTTACTGGTCTTACCCACCTTCTGTCCATTTTCTAACATCCTCAGGCTCCTGCTCAATTCCTCCAGAGATGGCCGCCGCTTTACGTCCCTAGACAAGCTCCTGCTGACCAGGTTCTTCAGAACCTGGTTTTCTGCGTAACCAGGTATCTTCTCCATCAGCTTCCCAAACGAGAAGATGTCCGTCTCTGGGCTCGTTCGTCGGCAATCCTTACTCAGCACTGGGTCATAATGATAGGACTCGAAATCCTTAATCGGCCTTGGAAACAGCCTCGTTCCGAATGGCAAACAAAATCCAAAATCTATTATAGTGGCCTCCAGCTCTTCCGGGCACACACTCTCTTCGATCATCACATTGCCAGCATGTAAGTCATTATGACCAAGGCCTTTCCTATGGATGTCCCCAAGAATCTCAGCCACCTTAGCCAGCACACCAAAAATCCTCTGCACATCCTCTGCGTATTTACGCATAAACTGACCCAGAGTGTAGCCGCCATTGTAGGACATGGCAATGGCTACATCAGTCTTCGTGTCCCGCCGTCCATACAGAACAGGAACTCCTTCAATTCCAGCAAGCTTTTCTAAACATTCCGCTTCTCTGAAGAAAGCTGCTCTTTGTGCCGGTCTATTATCCTTCAAGACCTTCAGCACACCATCTATCCAAACTCTCTTCAACCTGATCCTGCATCTGAAGGCCCTTCCGTACGAACCTTCTCCAAGGAGTCTTCCTGTCCTGATATCACTCCGCTTCAGCCTTCTGTCAGGGTCCCTTGCGGCTTCCAGCTTCACCTTCTTTGGGGACATCCCTGACTCTTCATCCATCCTTTTTCTCTTCCTACCACCTTTAGCCATTCTTTCTCCTCCTTTCTTCTCTGTCCCAAGTCGCTTCTTCTTCGGGGAGTTCCCTCTTCTTTCTTCACCATCCTGAGCTTTCCTCTTCAGAGTGTTAGGCATCCTTGCTTCTGATTGAGAACTAGGTCCACCAAACTTACCTTATGCACAAAGGACCTTCTAAGACTTACCTGCAGTTCTCAATCAACGTGCCAACCGAATCCCTATCTTTATATACCCTAGGTTGGGATATTTCTCCGATTTTTCAATTTTTCAAAATTCCCACGCTTCTGGATACTGTGAAAATCTCTCGGAACCGAAAGTCTTCCCCAACAACCATTTACCAACTCCATCTTCAAGAAACCAATATTCATTCTCGCTTATTCCTGACGACCTTCCGGAAACATTCTGGATTACATTGATTTTCCTATCTTTTAAGATTCCCCGGATTCTGAAAGTCTTCGAGTCTCCCTCATTGCTCTAATGAGGGAGACTCGAAGACTTTCAGAATCCTGGGAATCTTAAAAGATAGGAAAATCAATGTAATCCAGAATGTTTCCGGGAGGTCGTCAGGAATGAGCGAGAATCAATATTGGTTTCTTGAAGATGGAGTAGGTAAATGGTTTCTCTGGAGCCAAATTGACCCTCTATTTCTTGAAATATTTTCTGGCCCTTTTCCCTCGAAATTGGCAAGAAATAACTATGCATTACGAATATGATAATTCCCTACTAACTTTGCAATTGAAAGAGAGAGAGAGAGAGAGAGAGAGAGAGAGAGAGAGAGAGAGAGAGAGAGAGAGAGAGAGAGAGAGAGAGAAGCGAACGCAAGCAGAGCGAAGTAGAAAAGGTCTAAATTTAGACAGAAAAGTTGATCAATCTATAAAAATATGCCTACTAAATATTCAAGACCCAGGCCTACATGGCTGAGGACTATGAATCGTGAAGTGGGAGATGATGAGTGGATAAGTATTGAATTATATGCCCAAGATAGAGACTACTGGCGAAATCTAACCGAGACCCTTTGGGTCAATAGGAGTAGAAGGAGATGATGATATATATTATTATCTTCAATATAACCACAAAAGAGACATTCGTCTTCATCCGAGATTTTCATCATAATTATGCAGCCTATCTTTGGTATTAAGTATTTCATGAAGATATTGATAAACTGTATCTCGGCTCTTCTTATCAATATACTTATTACTTACATACTTCCAAATCTGTGACCAATTAAAACGCGGGTACAATAACTCTGTAGTTTGTTAATAGTCTTTTTAGTTCATAAGTAAGCAGTATATTTCTTCAACAGACACCTTAGGATGAATCTTTAAACCATATACTTTCCTTAAAGCATTAAGTAAAATCTCTATATTTTTTTCAGCTTCCATTAAAACAATAACTTTTATTTTACAATAAAAATACATAATTTCAAAACCATAACACTTAATCATAAGAAAGTTCTGAACATAGTTGCTTTCGATTTATGTAGAATATTCATCATTGCTAGCCCTCCTTCTACCCTTGGTAAGAATACGGTATTTCTTTCAATTGGTTCACAGCTTCCATTCCATAGGTATCTAAAGAAACTCCCCTGAATTCGTTTTGCACAATCTTGTGGGACTCTTATATACATGTGACACATATCACGTTTTTGCTAAACTCTATAGCTGAATTATATGTGGGAGACTCGACTACGTTAGACATAGGGGAAAGAGTAGAACAAAAATTGAGCGTAAGTAATGGAATAAAGCAAGGCTGTACTGCCTCTACAACATTATTCAAATTAATTACTTATCAGATTATAAAACAAGTAGAAAAGGAAGGTAATGGTTTTAAAAATGATATTATAAAGCTAGTAGTATTATTTTTTGCTGATGATGTCCTAGTGCTTGCTGAGAATATAGAGGATGCTGAATTAAACATAAGGAAAGTGATAGATATAGGAAAGCAGTGTGGTTTAGACATGAATAGAGACAAAAGTAGCGTACTTATATATAATATGAAGGAGAAACCAGATAATATAGAGGGAATAAGAGTAGTAAGCAATATTAAATGCCTAGGTATCAAGGTAGATGATAGTAGAAATATGTTCAAAACACAGAAAAGTGAAATGATAGTTAAGGCGCAAAAGCTAGCTAATCTTACATATTCGATCATAGAAAAAAGTTGTAATAAGATACTGATAAGGAAAACAAACTGGAAAAGTGTAGCACTACCTTCTATATTATATGGAACAAATGTGATTAACTTAACGGAAACGGAAATAGAAAAGTTGCAGAGAATAGAGAATGGAGTGTATAGAAGGATGTTAGGGGGTATAAAGAATACAGCAATTGTAGCCTTGAGAGGGGATGTAGGAGCATCTGCTATGAAAGCAAGGGTAATGGATGGTAAGCTGAGGTACCTTAATAGCATTTTTAAGGGAGAAAAGGACCTACTAACAGCAAGAGTCAATGATATGGAAGAAAAAGAGAGGAAGTGGTGGATGCATGTGAAGAAGTATGCTGAAAAATGTGGGATGGCGATGAGAGAAGTCAAGAGACGTACGAAAGAGGACATAAAGAAGACAACAAGAGAATGGGACACAAGCAAATGGAAGAGTGAAATGGAGTGTAAGGAGAGTCTAATTTTGTATAAAAACTGGAAAAGTGAAATCAAGGAGGAGGAAGTGTATGACAATACATTTTCGTCAATTTTATTATTCAGAGCAAGGACAAACTCATTGGGCTTGAATATAAGAAAATGACACCAAGAGGGAAATATAAACTGTGTATTCTGTGATGTAGAAGAAAATGCTAACCACTTTATATTATATTGTCCACAGTTTAGTGATATAAGAATAAAAGCAATTGAGCTCCAACAACCATACGAAGAAGATAGTGCACAAACAGTTGGAAAATTCCTTTTTTGTGAAGAAAATATTGAAAATAAGAAAAGTGTACTACAACAAATGTGGATGAAAAGAGAAAAACTAGTGAAAAAAAGGAACACACAAAACTAGAAGACACAGAGGCGCCATTGCAAAGGCAAAGCCTCAACCTGAACCTGAACCTGAACCTGAAGAAAAAAGAAGTACTGGCATTTGGTTGAGCCAGTGGTTGCTGACTCGTAAGCCCTCCCCCCACGACAAGGGAGCCAGTATTGGGAGGGAAAAACCCCCGGAGAAGTCAGACTTCTCCCCTTTCAAAAGTGTTATTCCTAGATTATTAATTTCAAAGGAAATTAATAAGCTAAGAAAATTCCTCACAAATAAAACTGCTACTTGAAATTAAACCCAAACTAAATATTCCCCCTACAGACCGTAGTAACAGTCCACTACCTTATACCAAAGATTACAAACAAACTGAACAAACCTGTTACTGGTCTTACCCACCTTCTGTCCATTTTCTAACATCCTCAGGCTCCTGCTCAATTCCTCCAGAGATGGCCGCCGCTTTACGTCCCTAGACAAGCTCCTGCTGACCAGGTTCTTCAGAACCTGGTTTTCTGCGTAACCAGGTATCTTCTCCATCAGCTTCCCAAACGAGAAGATGTCCGTCTCTGGGCTCGTTCGTCGGCAATCCTTACTCAGCACTGGGTCATAATGATATGACTCGAAATCCTTAATCGGCCTTGGAAACAGCCTCGTTCCGAATGGCAAACAAAATCCAAAATCTATTATAGTGGCCTCCAGCTCTTCCGGGCACACACTCTCTTCGATCATCACATTGCCAGCATGTAAGTCATTATGACCAAGGCCTTTCCTATGGATGTCCCCAAGAATCTCAGCCACCTTAGCCAGCACACCAAAAATCCTCTGCACATCCTCTGCGTATTTACGCATAAACTGACCCAGAGTGTAGCCGCCATTGTAGGACATGGCAATGGCTACATCAGTCTTCGTGTCCCGCCGTCCATACAGAACAGGAACTCCTTCAATTCCAGCAAGCTTTTCTAAACATTCCGCTTCTCTGAAGAAAGCTGCTCTTTGTGCCGGTCTATTATCCTTCAAGACCTTCAGCACACCATCTATCCAAACTCTCTTCAACCTGATCCTGCATCTGAAGGCCCTTCCGTACGAACCTTCTCCAAGGAGTCTTCCTGTCCTGATATCACTCCGCTTCAGCCTTCTGTCAGGGTCACTTGCGGCTTCCAGCTTCACCTTCTTTGGGGACATCCCTGACTCTTCATCCATCCTTTTTCTCTTCCTACCACCTTTAGCCATTCTTTCTCCTCCTTTCTTCTCTGTCCCAAGTCGTTTCTTCTTCGGAGAGTTCCCTCTTCTTTCTTCACCATC
>NC_090765.1:14171946-14176946 GCF_036898095.1 Palaemon carinicauda | reverse complement strand
AACGGGGAGAGTGACGAAGGGATATATATATATATATATATATATATATATATATATATATATATATATATATATATATATATATATATATTTAGTCAGACACTTCCTCTTTACTACATAGGGGACAAAAAACCCAATAAATGAAGAATGGATAAATGGCGTCTTTCTATTCCGGCCACCTTTATAAATCAGGATTTTAAAGAGGATGTCCGGTTTTCTCTCTCTCTCTCTCTCTCTCTCTCTCTCTCTCTCTCTCTCTCTCTCTCTCTCTCTCTCTCTCACTGACAACTGCCTTAGAGGGAATCATGCCTATGATACACACAAAATGGTAAAAGTATGTGATATGGAGCATTGCAAATGATGAGAGAGAGAGAGAGAGAGAGAGAGAGAGAGAGAGAGAGAGAGAGAGAGAGAGAGAGAGAGAGAGAGAGACGGGGATCATCTTTTGTTCATCCTTTCTCTTGTCTCTTAAACAAAGCTTACAGCGCTCACCATATATGACAGAGAAACCGAACCAAAGTCCAAACAACGAAAAGGTATAAACAAAGTCCAGCGCTTCCTGGCCTTATCTGAAAGTGGCTCTGGGACTGGGTGGGCCAGGGTGGTTGACCTTGGCCACCAGCGAGGTGACTCAGACAAAATGAGTCATGTAATCCCAAAATGGAAGCTCCTTCTGAATGTGTGGTGTTCAATTAAAGCATTTTACATGTTTGTATACATATACATACAGTACATGCATTTACACAAGTTCAATACCGTCCACATTCATGTATTAATGTATGCATGGCACTTTGGTGGGTTGTGTTTAGGCAACATAGATATACAGTATAACAAAAAGCAATACATGAAATGTACTTGTATGAGCAATTACACCATATTTCAGGTGTTATCCTGAAAAAAAAAACTGTGAAACATCTGTTCCTTTTACGATCTCTCTCTCTCTCTCTCTCTCTCTCTCTCTCTCTCTCTCTCTCTCTCTCTCTCTCTCTCTCTCTCTCTCTATATATATATATATATATATATATATATATATATATATAGTATGTATACATATACAAGTGTACGTACCCGATAAAAAATGATAGCTAAATATTTACATAGATATGCACACACACACAAACACCCTCTATCACCAGTGTATGATTACTCCTTCTCCCCCTATCCGAGGGACTGGGAAAGCTCAGCGTGACCGAAAAGAAATATATATATATATATATATATATATATATATATATATATATATATATATATACATATATATATATCATATATATACATACATATATATATATATATATATATATACACACACACATACATATATATATATATATATATATATATATATATATATATATATATATATATATAGATATATATGAAACCTCTCTGCCTGATGATCGTTGGACTGGGGTTCGAGTCCCGCTCCAGCTCGAAAGTTTTTTGTAGTGTCTACAACCTCACCATCATTGTGAGCTAAGGATGCAGGGTTTGGGAGAGCCTATATGTCTACCTGCTGAATCATTAGCAGACATTGCCTCGCCTTCCCTGGTCCAAGTTAGGGTGGAGATGGGCATGGTCGCTGATCATATGGATATATGGTCAGTCTCTCGGGCATTGTCCTTTTAACTAAGGCATTGTCACTGTCCCTTGACTTGACTCTTCCATTCATGACCGGTATATAAACTTTAAAGCTTTAAAATACTGAGAGTGATTTTCAGAATTTGAACAGCTGTCTTGAATTAACATAAAATTGAACGGGAATCACGAATAAATCTGAGTTTCCTTTTAAATCTGCGCCCAACATCTTGTGTAAAATGGGGTCAAGGCCCTATAATTGGATAAACATTATTTTCCTTTGTTAAGGACATTATTATTATATCTTATTGTATTATGAGTCCAATTTTAACTTTATATTGATGTTGACATTTCATTTATTTCTTCTGTGGCCCATATGAAATGAATCATAGTCCTTACGTATGGTTTTATAACGTAAGATGCTAATTAGGTCAAGATATAATTTTAAACACATGGTATTTTACAGTAATTTTTGTCAAATCAGGTCAATGAAGGGCGTTACTGAGGTTTTTTTTTTTTTATTATACAATGTTCATAAATCTTCATCATAATAGGTATATAAGACATGAGCTGAATAACTCAATTCAGTGGCTATTATTTTCTAATACTTTGTGATTCATAATACAAAAAATCAGGATTGACAACAAGTAATGTTTGATAATTGTTTATTTTGCTATGATGTCTTGAAATAAATACCGTACATCAAATTAAATAAGTTTTTGCTTTTCATGTAGACTAAATTTACAACAAAATGGTTCACGTCTAAAATAAATTGTTTAAAAAGGGAATTTTGTAAAGCATACTCTTCGTACTGAATCTTTATACAAAGCGATTTTCATCTACGGCTGTAAGTATAATACTAATGACTTGTATAGTTGGCTTCCTTAATTCTGGTACACTTCATAGGGAGCAAAGGAGACGCCAGTGTACCGGAATTAATGCAGCCAACTGTACATACCAAAAACATCTTATAGGTGTCTGAATAATCTTTAAAAAATTGTGATTTCCTAAAACCTCGATGGAGTGGTGATGAAATGATACTAAGCATTTGCAGATTGAATTCACCATTGAAAACAAAAAAATACAGTAAAATGAAATGAGATAATAACACTATTTGGCCGACTGCTAGTTGCAAGCGTAATCATTTGGATTGATTTTTCGGATATTCTGATGCCGTTTCAATAGGCCCTTTTTAAAATGAAGAACACATAAAAACTTACTAATAATGATTTACGGTCACGCCATTAGCTTTAATAATAATAATAATAATAATAATAATAATAATAGAAATAATAATAATAATAATAATAATAATAATAATAATAATATAATGCTTTTCATATGAATTATTACATATTTTTTTAGCATCTTCATAAACTGCCATAATTTAACCAGAATGTCGAAATTCTACATCGTTATCATATATCACTACTGTTCTGAAACAAATAATAATACCAATTCCATTATATCGCAAGAGGGTCTGCCCCTCTCTTTTATTCTTCTTCTGTACTTCTCTTTCTCCCTATCTTTCCCATACCGAGTACCTGCCTTTGAGCAATAAATTTGAATGTATCCAGAGGTACTCTTCCTTTCCCCATTTTCCCCACTTCCCTATCCTTATTATTATTATTATTATTATATCATATATCTATGGCTTGGTAAAACGTATTAGTTAAATGATCCTTCAGAACTTGTAACTAATTTTGTAAGCCGACTTGTATAAACTTTCAAAGCATCTTACAAAACAACTATTACCGCTGTTAGGAAACATCTCAGGCACCCCTTTATGATTAGTTCATAAGAAAAACTAAACAGCAAATGAATTATTTTAAAAATAATTGTCTCATCTAATAATTCAGTTGAAAGGAAATTATTATAACTAGAACTTGTTCTTAATTCCGATGTTATTGGAATTAGTATGGAACGGCAAGGGCCACTTGCCTTAATTAGATAAGCACTGCGCATCACAAGGAACTGCCTCTCCATTGACAAATTTAGCCAGAGAATACTCTATGGATTTAGTCAGTCTAAGGAAAGTGGATGAGATCATGGGTATGGGTAGATGGAGATGGTTTGGGAATGCTCTTCGCACTCCCCAAGAGAGATTGTTCAACAAAAGTTTAACTGAGCTCCACAATGCACTAGGAGAGTAGGAAGACCCAGGCCTACATAGCTGAGGACTATGAAGCATGAAGTAATTAAGGAGATGATGAATGGAGAAATATTGATTTAAAAGCTCAAAATATAAACGACTGGCAAAATCTAACCCAGGCCCTTTACGTCAATAGGCGTAAGAGATGATGATGATGATGTTGAGAACTTGTACTTTTGTTCTGACAACATATTTCCTCGACTAATCAAGAAAAACTGTCCAGTTGACCGAAGATAGTATAAAATCTAAACAAACTCTGAATAAACAAGTAAACAACTTGAACCCCGAATAACAGTTGCGTTATGGCTTGTGCACATAAGGTATGAAATGTTACACATCGCAGATCACATAAGACATCAGGAAGGACTCAAACTGTCACAAGGTATTTTATGTATTTGTTAGACCTCTTTCTAAAGAATTGTTATCTTTTCTATATACGGGCAATGGGGTCATGTATAAATTTGAATCGCGCAAAAAATAAAGGTTTCCTCATTACGGTGTCGTTTTTTGGCGTTAGAAAATTGAATCCTCCCGTATTTTAAAGGCACTTCCCAATGCTGAAACAGACGAGAAATTAATCTTATACCCCTATCTATACCATTGCCAATGAAACCAGGTAAAGCATATATGGAAGACCGGGAAAACGGGATACGAATGAAGATTCCAATTTTTGAGAATAGGACCAATAGATCTAGAGGATGACTGACTTCCAATTTTCTTGTTTTTAACCACTTTTTTAGTATAAATTTTGTATTCAAGAAGGAGTACTTTGGTCTTCTTCTTGTCATAACAAGGAAAAAAGTAATGATAATATAGAAATGATAACAATAATAATCATAATAATCATCAAAGCAGTTACGAGGTATCGAGCATTACTGTTCCTATAACCACACAATTACTTAGTGATAATGATAATAACCCAATCTGAACCAGTATAAGATAACAGTAATAATGAAAATATACCCTCTTTGCCATTGAATATACTTTAAATATAAGGTGAATCAAAATGTGATTACTGGTTGGAAGTTGGATTAATAGAATAATGAATTCCGATAAGCATGAATAAAATAATAATAGCCTAGAATTTTTTCTTATATTTTCTCGTGAATGTGTAGTATGCATCCACAGAGCTTTTTAATTAGTAAGAGAAAAAAATATGATCCGTTACATTCAA
Organism: Palaemon carinicauda; assembly: GCF_036898095.1. Classification (NCBI taxonomy): domain Eukaryota; kingdom Metazoa; phylum Arthropoda; class Malacostraca; order Decapoda; family Palaemonidae; genus Palaemon; species Palaemon carinicauda. The sequence continues at coordinate 14,172,042 of NC_090765.1, read as the reverse complement.
CTGATCGCAACATCTAAAATGAAAATAGTAATAAATGAAATTTAAAAGAAAGGGAATAACTTCCTAAAAATAAAATTATATAATTCTTAATAGTAG
>NC_090765.1:14129446-14166946 GCF_036898095.1 Palaemon carinicauda | reverse complement strand
CGAATGGAGAAGAATTAATTTAAAAGCTTGAGATATAGACAACGGGTGAAATCTAACCTAGGCCTCTTGCGTCAATGATGATGTGATAGAGCGGAAACCCAAGGTGACTGTAGGAAGCAATAAAACGAAAAATGATTTTACAATATAACTTTTAGAAGAAAAGCGAAAACAAAGGCGTAATCCGCGAGAGAGAGAGAGAGAGAGAGAGAGAGAGAGAGAGAGAGAGAGAGAGAGAGAGAGAGAGAGAGAGAGAGATGTCCAATTATAGACATGAATGATACGCGTCTCAATGAGTCTTACATTTCTCTTTATCATCATTTCCTTTTTGATGTTTTTTTTTTCCTTTGGCAACTCTTGGCAGTTGCTCTCCCGACTCGAACGATCCCCCAAATGCCAAAGTTGCCGTATCTTTTTTTAGCAACGCTCGTTCTTGATCTTAATCTATAATCTATTCATAAATCAATATATCTATATGCCATCTACCAATCAATCTATTTATCTATTAAACAATGAAACTTATCTGAGATGGTAAGAGTCAAGTCTGCTGTACTTTCTTCAGTAGATTTCAGCAAACAATAAAGCAATATAGTATACAATATATATGCTTTTGCAACCTAAGTAGACGCTGGGGTTGTATCTTAGCTAGTAGTAGTATTAGTAGTAGTAGTAATAATAATAATAATAATAATAATAATAATAATAATAATAATAATACTTCATGGATTAAAAAAATATAATGTAAATCCGTTCACATAATCAGTAGGTCTAATAAGTATGCCTTCTTTAATACGTAGCTGCATAAACACAAACAAAATACATCATATCTAATATATATACATAAAGGAGTCTAAAATCATAATTTATAAAGGAGCATTTGACCACTATCACTTGCAATCCTTTATGATGTGATGAATTTCTCATGTAACATTACGAAATTCCCAAATATAACGACTGACGAAATAATTGTTGATGTTGCGTTACGTTGCAGATTGCCAGGTAATGACGCCAGACACGGGAACTTGCAATCATGCAGGCCGTTCAGATTAGGAGTATTAAAATGTGAACTTTTTTTTTCTTTTGGGGGGGGGGCCCTGGTGTGGACCTCATAGCAGGGCATTCCCTGGTGCAACAGGGGGAATATCCCGCAGATGCGCTATGAAGGAAATGATAAGAAGTTGGGGGTGTATATATCATAGCGGCCACCTGTATGTATTATTATGGTTAATTTAGAATACAGCAGTATAAGGGGGGGTCGCACGCCCCCCCCCCCCCCCCCGTTAGGTAAGTTAGGTTAGGAGGGAAAGTTTAGGTTAGTTGATGTCCATTTTTAAGCCACGCGGGAGGAACTGGCCGCTGATATGCAAAGGCTCCGAAGTTGGACAACAAGATGAAGGAAAGAAAACGGAATTGGAGGCAAATAAAAAGCTAAAAAGTGGGTGCAGGTAGGGATCAAAGAAATATTGGAAAGACAATCATTATTCATCATAGTATCCCAGAAGAAACTACTGGGCATTTTTCTTTTGTGGTTGCTAGAAAAAAAAATTATAACAACTAGTCTTTCCATGAATTTTCAGAAAGAAAACATTAAAAAAACCAACAGCACAAAAAAATATATAGTTCAGTTACGTTCGCACCCGCACTGATATACTTTATAGTTAAACCTATGATTATTCCAGATTATTTATCCGTTTTCTTTATTAAAAGCAATGGAAGAAAACTGACTTTTTCACCAATAATTGAGCTTTAATTTTTGTGATCAAACTGAACTGGCGAAAGCAATACGTGAAATAAAATAAAAACAGGTAGCCTACACACACACACACACACACACACACACACACACACATATATATATATATATATATATATATATATATATATATATATATATATATATATATATATATATATATATATATATAAATCATCACCATCATCATCTCCTACGCCTATTTACGCAAAGGGCCTCGGTTAGATATCTATCTTGAACTTTTAATTCAATACTCCTCTATTCATCATCTTCTACTTCACGCTTCATAGTCCTCAGCCATGTATGCCTGGGGCTTCCAATTCTTCTACTGCCTTGTGGAGCCCAGCTGAACGTCTGGTGACCTAATCTCTCTTGGTGGGTGCAAAGAGCACACCCAAACCATCTCCATCAACCCCTCATCATGATCTCATCCATATATGATAGTCGAGTAATCTCTTATAGTTTCACTTCTAATCCTGTCCTGCCATTCAACTCCTAATATCCTTCTCAGGGCTTTGTTTTCAAATCTACTTCATCAATTGGAGATTGTTTCATTGTCATACCATGACGCATATCCATAGAGTAACACCAATCTCTCTAAACTGATATATAGTCTGATTTTTGTATGCAATTTCAGGCGATTTGATTTCCAAATGTTACTTAACCTAGGCATTTTCTGATTTGCTTTTTTTTCAATCTTCCACTGAATTCTAATTCTAAAAACCTTGTATTAGAGATCGTAGTTCCTAAAAACTTAAATTATTCTACCTCATTAATCCTTTCTCCTTCCAACGATATTTCATCTTCCATTGCATACTCCGTTCTCATCATCCCTGTCTTTCTTCTATTTATCTTCAGCCCAACCTCGTGTGACATTTCATGCAAACTTGTAAGCAAGCACTGCAAATCCAGTGGTGCTCTGCTAACAAGGACAGCATCATCAGCATACTCTAGGTCTGCTAAATTACTATCACCAATCTAGTCCAATCCTTCTCCACCATCTCCAACTGATATATATATATATATATATATATATATATATATATATATATATATATATATATATATATATATATATATATATATATATATATATATATATGGGCTCAAGCCATGTCGTCCTGATGGAAGGTTCCTAAGAGTAGCTTCCTAAGGGATATTTGACTACAGTGATATTCCCAGAGAATTGACCTTTAGGTCTCCAGAATTCTAACTCATGGCGCGAATATCCTTAATTTTCTCTCAAGGATATCGGATCGAACCCATGCACATGCAATTTTTCTCTGTATAATTTCACACCAGAACTACGATAAAATGGTAAGGGAATCCTTTTACCTTTTTTTTCTAAGGCCTACGGTGAATCCTAGTCTCTCACATTAAGGATATGCAGTCCACAAAGCAAACCATTTTGCAAATCCCCGAAATATCCCGCCTTCCCAACATTACTACCTGGCACGTGGTAATGTTCCTGGCTGGTGAATACCAGACTGGGGTTCGATTCCTGCTGAAACTCGTTAGTTTCTTTGGTCGCTGCTACCTCACCGTGCTTGTATAATAGAAGAAAAGATAATCGGAGACAGATACCACCTGAGATGTCTAGCGCTTTATCAATGGATCACTGTTGGAGGAAAAAAAAAAACCGAAAGTTGTGTAAATGTAATAAAAAAATCTTAATTAAACACAGGATAATCTTTAATATCTTGAATATAAGATAACTGCCTGATTTATCACAACAATAACCTTTTTTTCTAAATTTGGGAGTGTCTGTTTTGTACTAAATATCTAAAAAGTAATCTTTTCTATTCTTACGCAATTCAAATCCTGATTAATTACACTTAGTATATCTATATAGTTCCAGAGACACCATACGGGCTGTATACTGTATTGCAAATTAAAGAAATTGCAATAGATCAATTTTTAATTTATATAAAAACTATCTTTATATTAGAGGAGTATGTAGTTTTATCAGAGGAAAATTCAAAATAATTACGAATGGATATGGAATATGTTGTGTATACATGTATAATTAAATATAGAGAATATATATATATATATATATATATATATATATATATATATATATATATATATATATATATATATATATATATATATATATATATTCTATTTATATAATTGCACATGTATGCACAACATACCCATTTGTAATCATTTAGAATTTTTCTCTGATAAAACTATACAGTAGCTTACTTTGATTTAATTACCGTTTTTACGTAAACTAAACATGTGCGTACACTAAATATATATATATATATATATATATATATATATATATATATATATATATATATATATATATATATATATACATATATATATATATATATATATATATATATATATATATATATATATATATATATATATATACATATATGTGTGTGTACTTGTGTGTATGTATTCTTATATATACATGTATATATATAATTATATAAGTATTGACTATATATTAGACAAAGAAACGCACTTTGAGTAAATGCTTTTAATCGTACTCAATGAAATGTACCCTAAGACCTCCTTCAAGTCACCACATCGTAAAAGTTTGGTGAGTCAAAGTTCAAAGACCTCTGGCATGATTTACGCCTTTCTACTATCGGTCGAAGGATAAATAACCCACTTAACAGGAAAATAAAAGAAAAATCTTATCACTGAAGAATGAGACGCACTAAGATGAAACACGTGGTGGCCGAAAGGACCTAATAAATGACCCAATCATTATCTAAAGGTTTGTGATTCAGTTTCTGGATAAAAGATGATACGAACTACTAGTGTACGCGACCCGTCAAAAATGACGGCTAAATATATAGTTACATATACACAGATTCAACCGTTCCTAACTACCACGTGGCAGTTTGGGCAATTTGTGGGGATATTGCCGTTTCAGAGTAGTTGCCGCTCAACGTAACAGAAAATGTCATCATTATCATCAGCCGTTACTAGTCCACTGCAGAACAAAGGCCTCAGGCATGTCCCACCACTTGCGTCTGTTTGTGGTCTTTTTACGCCAGACCACACCCGAAAACTTTCTTAGTTCATCAATCCATCTTCTTCCTTTCCTTCCCCTACTTGTTTTACTATGCTTAAGGATCCATTCAGTTATTCTTAATGTCCATCTATAGTTTGCTATTCTCATATGTCCTGCCCTTGCACATATCTTTTCTTTAATATGTTGTTAGAATATACTCTACTTTAGTTTTCTCTTGTAGGCTATCCATGTTGCTATTTTTCTTCCTCTTAGTGTTATTCCCGTTATTATTATTTCCATAACTCCAAGTTGTAACTAGTTTATGTTCTTAGGATTTAGCAAGGCTCCAAGCTTCTGATGCTTAAGGTACTAGTGGTGGGACCAACTCATTAAATACTTTTCTCTTTAGAAAAAGTGGCATTTTATTTCTCATAATCTCATTTTGCTTACAAAATACTTATCCTTCTTTTAATTTCGGTTTCGTGTCATGGGAAAAGACTTACTGTATTTCCTAAGTAAGTATATTCATTAACAATGTCTAGAGGTTCGTCCATAACTCTTACTTGTTGTCTCTGAATTTTCATTGAACATTATCTTAGTTTTACTCATATTCATTCTCAGGCCTACATTTTTACTTTCTCTATTCAAATCTATCATGTTTTGCAATTCCTCCCATGATTCACTGAATACAACTATGTCACCTGCAAATTTGAAGTCGTTAAGGTATTCCGCATTAACATTAATTCCTACATTTTCATAACCTAAATTCTTCAAAACTTCTTCTAGGCATGCTGTCAATAATTTAGGAGAGATGGGAGAGATGGGTCTCCCTGTCTAATTCATTTCTCAATCGGAATTTTCTCACTATCTTTATGTAGTTTTAGGATTGCCGTGCTTCCTGTATAGATATCTTTAGATGTTCTAACATAAGATTCTTCTATTCCTCGTTTTTGAAAGGCTTTCATTACTACCGGTGTCTTGACAAAATCAAAAGGTTTCTCATGGTAAATAAATGCCATACATAGTTGTTTATCGTGCTCTGTCAATTTTTCTATTACCTGGTTAATTACCTGTACATGAATATGGTCAGTTGTTGAATACCGACTTCTGAAGCCTGCCTGCTCACTAGGTTGATTGAAGTCCAGCTGTCTTTCTTTTCGTTCTAATATGATTTTTGTAAATATTTTATATATTAGGGAGAGTAAACTCATTGGTGGGTAATTTTTTAGGTCTTTTGTGGGTCCATTTTTGTGAATTAGTATAATGATGAAATTTTTCCAAGGTGTAGGTATAGCGCATTCTTGCAGACATTTGGTGTAGCGTTCAGCGAGATTTACTACTATGAAATCTCCTCCATCTATTATCAAATAAATCGTTAGTCCATTTTTTCCCTGTTGCATTGCCTCTTTTCATGCCTTTTAATGCTTTCTTTACTTCTCTTACCCTAAGGTTTGGTACCGGCTCAGGTGTTTTATTATTTCTACTGGCGAAGTTATTTCTTATATCATTATTGTACAGCATTGTATAGAAATTCTGTGCAATGTTTATCAATCAATCTCTATTGTGGATAACATTTCCATTTTCAAACACAAGATATTCTTCCCTTGACAGGATCCTAACGCTGTATATTGCAAGGTTCCGTTTCCAAAGGCGGCTTGTTCTAGTCCAGAAATTTTAACACCCCTGCAGTGGAATGTAGCTGTCTGCCACCTTAGAGAGTTATTCCACTACCGCTGAGGACTGGGACCGAGACGAGGTTGTGATATACTTGTCTGTGTTTTGGCCAGATTTCATCACCCCGCTAGCTACTGTGGATTGGTGATGGTTGGAGATTTTCATCTGATCGCTCACAGTAAACCAACCTAGTATAATACTGTATGTATGTATGTATGTATGTATGTGTGTGTGTGTATATATATATATATATATATATATATATATATATATATATATATATATATATATATATATATATATATATATATATATCAGACACTTGCTCTTTATTATATAAGGGAAGTGATGGTAACATCATAGGAAAAACAATTTCATGAGACACTTCTAAAACCACCAGTCATCATAAATAATATTAAAATCATACGTCGTTAAATGCAACAATAAATAAGCAACTCGAAAAAATTACAACAACATTAAAGAGGCAATACAAAAATTTTTCGTCTAATACAAAGAAATTGGATAGATCCCTGCCTTGCGATAAGCTAGACTAGGGTTCGAGAAATGATCAAGCTCGATAGTTTCTTGTAGTGTCTGCCACTTCACCATCCTTGTGAGCTAGGGATGGGGGATTTCGGGGAGCCTACAGGTCTACCTGTTGAGTCATCAGCAGCCATTGTCTGGCCCTCCTTGATCCTAGCTTGGGTGGAGAGGGGATTTGGGCCTTGATCGTATGTATATATAGTCCCTTTCCACTGTCATTCGCGGGGTGACCTTTAAACATCACAGAGGTAATATAAATAACCATATCAACATCAAAGAGGTAATATAAACAAACCTCATTTTATTATTATTATTATTATTATTATTATTATTTTCTAAGCTACGATCCTAGTTGTTAAAACAAGATGCTATAAGCTCAAGCATTCCAACAGAGAAAATAGCTCAGTGCGGAAAGAAATTAGGGAAAAAGATCGAAGCGTGTGCTTGAATGTACTCTCAAGCAAGAAAACTCTAACACACGACAGTGGAAGACCATGGTTAAGAGGCTATGGAACTACCCAAAAGTATAGAACAATGGTTTGATTTTGGAGTGTCCTTTTCCTAGAAGAGCTAAGCCACTGAACAATTACAGTGAAGTAGTTAAACCCTTGAGTGAAGAGGAATATTTCTGTTATCTTAGTATTGTCAGGTGTATGAGAAAAGAGGAGAATGAGTAAAGAAGAGGCCGAACTATCCAGTGTATATGTAGGCAAAGTAAAAATGAGCCATAACCAGGAGTGATCCAATGTAGTGTTATAAGGCCAATCAAAGAACCCAATAACTCTCATGCGGTAGTATCTCAACATTATTGAGGCAATGCATACAAACTCCATCAACATCAAAGGGGCTATCAACTTTATCAACGATGAAGAGACAACACAAAAAAGTTCCATCAACATTAAAGAGCAATGTAAACAAACTGCATTAACATCAAAGAGGTATAAACAAACGGCATCAACATTACAGTCGTAATATAAACATAACCTTCATTGACATTAAAGAGGAAATATAAACAAACTTCATCAACATCAAAGAATCAATATAAACAAACCAAATTAAGACTGAAGAGGAAATATAAACAAATTTCATCAACATTATAGAGGTAATATAAACAAACTACACCAAAGAAAACACATCAGCCAATAGGACAGTTAACCTAAACCCCTTGTCTGGATCAGCCACGATTGAAACGTGAGAATGAAAGTAGCTGGAAAGGTCCTCTCAAATGTACTCAGAGGATACCTAAAGGACCTTAATAGCAGGTAAATGTAAGAGGGGTTAACATGAAAGTAAGCGAATATTATCATTATTAGCTAAGCTACAACCCTAGTTGGAAAAGCAAGATGCTATAAGCCTAAGGGCTCCAACACGGAAAAATAGCCCAGTTAGGAAAGGAAATAAGAAAATGATAAAAGTAAGCGAATATTATCATTATTAGCTAACCTACAACCCTAGTTGGAAAAGCAAGATGCTATAAGCCCAAGGGCTACAACAGGGAAAAATAGCCCAGTGAAGAAAGGAAATAAGGAAAAAATAAACGATATAAGAAGTAATACATTAATAACATTAAAACAACAGATATTTGATATATAAACTATAAAAGGACTTATGTAAGCCTTTTCAATATAAAAACATTTGCTGCGAGTTTGAAATTTTGAAGTTCTACTAATTCAACTACCCGATTAGGAAGATCATTGCACAACTTGGTCACAGCTGGAATAAAACTTCTAGAGTACTGTGTAGTATTGGGCCTCATGATGGAGAAGGCCTGGCTATTAGAATTAACTGAATGCCTAGTATTACGTACAGGATGGAACTGTCCAGAAAGATATGAATGTAAAGGATGGTCAGAATTATAAAAAATTAAAATTCCTTTAACTAATGCTTCAATAACCCTTGTCAAATAAACAGAGACTTGAAAACAAGAAAAATTATATAATTAAGGAAGTATCAAAGCATGTATCACCTTTTAAGTACAGTTGGACACAGGAATTCCTGACACACATTGCTCAGAGGAAGGGCACTATGTAACACCCTAACTGATAGGCGAGTTCTTTCATCTAGCCCCAATCATCATTTCTGCCATCTCTACCTACAGTTTTTGTCTGGTTACTCACCACGCAGTAAGGGTGTGGCAGAGTGCATTTCCTTAGTGCGAGGTGTGCCAGAAATTCTTGTGTCCGACTGTGCAATGAATTTCTATTAGCGATACATAATTCTAATAGACAGATAGATAGATAAGATAAGATTTATCTCTTAATAAAACATCGAATAAAATCACTAAACACTGAAATTTTGAGTTCATCCAGAATTTACCGAACTTGGATAAAAACCAAGTTCTTTCACATTCAAACCCATAAAAACCCGTATATATATATATATATATATATATATATATATATATATATATATATATATATATATATATATATATATATATATATATATATATCATTACTCTTCTCATCGGCTGATTATACTTATTTCTAATTACTCATTCCCCCAAAGCTCAACCCGTGGACCCATCGTATCCCCGTTTCTGTTTGCTTATCAAGAAAGAGCGCTGGTTAATGATAAGTGGGATAACAGACACAATCGACACAGAGACCTAATGAGTGCAAAGTCATCAGCGCCACGGGACGCAATCGCAGGTACAAGAACTACTTACTGTATTTCAGATTTTGGTGGAGTTCAGCAGGATGTGTAGACACCAGCTGACATCGTTAGATGCCTCTGAAGACGTCTAAAGGTAATGGACATTTTGGTGGTTCTCGTGATCAGTGAAGGACATAGTGATATTTTCTCTTGGAAAGGATTCTGCTGCGATAAGTGAAAACGCCCATTTCGCAAGGACAATTCGTGGGCATACAACGCCTGTCCATAAAGTTATGATAAGAATCGTAAGTATTGATGACATTATATTTAAGTTACAATAACGGGGAGTAAACACATTATCTTATGCGTATTCTCAATGTTGAGTGCTAACTTTAACCCAGTGTGACATCTTTAACGTATTTTGGGACAACATATAGACCTAATCAAAGCACTTTTGCATTCCTTCATCAGTTGAGTTTCCAATCAAAGACACTCTTGCCACACTTGAACACATAAGAGTCCAAAAGCCCATTTGTTCATAAAAACAAATAAATACTTCCTTCTAAATCTCAGAAGATAAAAATTTTCCAAAATGTCATAATTACTATAAGAATGGCTTCGTTTCCCTTTACTCGAAGAGGGGTGTGGGGAAGGGAGGAAGGACCTCTAGTTTTAACACTCCTCATCAGATGGTGTGTGAATTTTTATAAATATTGTCTTAATATTATTATTATTATTATTATTATTATTTTTACAACTATAACTTATCTACAACCCTAGTTGATGGGAGCAATAATAGCATAAAGGGCAACAAATGCGGTGAAAAGTAAACTGAAGAGGAAAGAATATAAAATAAGAGGGGATTGAATACTCTGTAACAATAAGCCATCGAATATGTGTATAATCTGGTATTATCTGAACACAATGATTTCTAAAGAAAAATAGCAGTACTTTTATTTGAAGAAAGACGGTTCGGATAAACATGAAAAATACAGGGAAAGAATTGGGCTATATAGGCCAAGGAAGAACGGTAAGCAAGCCATTTTCTGCATGCAGGAAAAGTGTTGTTTTAAGGGAAACTTCGAGCGAAATTTTCAAACAACCATATTTATTATTTTCTGATACAAAACGCAGCTCACCATAATAATCAAGGTTAATAGAAATGATAACAGTATCGATGTGAAGTTCAGATTTCAACCTAAAAATTAGTAAGAAGACTTCAATTTAGAAATATTATATAGAAATAATAGTTGAGGTTCAGTCACTGGTGTTCGACGTCGATGACCTTAGATGTCAGGATGCCAAAAAACATCAAATCAATCAATCAATCAGTCAGTCAATCAGTTACTGGTGACTGATTTCCTTTCAGGGGGAGTCTTTCTTGACGGGCCTTAATATTTCTCACATTTTCTTATTGTTTGGTCCATACCAAAATTGAAATGATTGTTATTTTAATTTTATCTCGTCTGTAACAGCCTCTGCCAATATTCATTAGACGTTGGTGCAACGCCATTGTTCCTTACCAGACTGCGATCATTACAATTAGTTTCAAGGGGATGTTATCAATAATATAATTGGGGATATCAGAAGTATGTGAACTGAAAAAATTGCTGGCGAGAACATTTACAGCGACAAATGCAGATATCTCGAAGATTATGTCTTAAAGTTGAGTACATTACAATCACGGTATTTCTAGGTGTAATCCTATTACGTTAAAAGCATTCATACAAACGTATGCCTCCGGCAGGATCACTCTGTAGTAAAACCGTGAGATAATGACTATTTTCTAGCTTTCATATAATTAGTAACTATAGTCCATTCTTTTTAGTGAGGCCGATTTGCACCGACTCGCAAGGATGCCCTTTAAGCTCGGAAAAGTTTCCTGATCGCTGATTGGTTGGGCAAGATAATTCTAACCAATCAGATAGCAGAAAACTTTTCCCAACTAGAAACGCACCGCTGCGAGTCAGTGCAAATGCGCCTCATTAAAAAAAATTGAGTATAGTTATGTGAATGTAGGCTTTGACCTTTGTTGAACTATTTATAACAGGAGAATCAATACATTAACTTAATCAAAATGAAAAGGATAAAGCAATTTATGTAGCAGAGCCATTAAGTCTCCAAACCTCAATAAAAGTATGACATTGGGCTTTGACCTACAAATGAGAGGCTCATCATGAAATTAAAAATCCAGAGAGGTTAAATTTGTTAATTTAAAAAAAAAAAATTACCTGGTAAGTCGGTTGCTACTTTTATGAAGTCATGCATTACGTCTATCAGTGATTCGTCCCGAATGTTTCCCCAGAATGTTAACCATCTCGAGAAAGTTCTTCAATGTTTTATCCAATTCTCATACAGAAAGACTTGCATATAGACAAGCAAGCCGAGCTAAGAACATAACTTTCTTGGTAGTGGTAATCATAGTCAACTTTCCCTTGCATATATGGTGATTTATTAATATTTTAGAGCAGAAAAAAAAAAAACATTTCCTTTCAATGATTAGTTGTAATCTCTCTGGAGCGAAAAATAACAGCAAGCCATTTTTACATCTGAAAATTTAGAGAGTGCTTAATAGAAAGTTGAAAAAACACCATTCATATTAATTTAAGAGACCCGAATAGTGGAAGAATAGTAGCAATTGATTTGCATATTCATCATGAATTATATTAAGCATATGAAAGGCCGACAGAGGAATCATGAAGAGCAGTACTATACCTCTCAACAAAATAATAATGGGGCGAGGAGTTCAAACTGAAGATGTTGAGTCTGAGAGAAACAAAGAGAATATTAATTCAAGAGCAAGGGCCAAACAGGTTAGGATAGGTCATATGATGGATAGGAGTATTTTGATGTGGTTTGTTCATATGGAGATAATGGGTGATTTTAATTCACGAAGTCTTCGGAGGAGGAGGAAGACGTCGTATTTTTTTAAAAAGAAAGGCGGCTTACTAAAACACTGGATTGAAACTATATATGACTGAGTAATTTTTGTGGTACGTATCTGGGTGAAGTCAACGTGTTGCTGATGAGTTTTTCATGAAGATACATGAAGCAGCTAATGCTCTGGAAGTTTTAAGGCCAAAAGGCCCAGCATTGGGGCCCAGGAGGCTATTCATCACACATGGCAACTTGGGGAAAACCCCGTAGTTACAGTATCAAGTACATGTTTCGAGAGGTTGGACAGCAAGATGAAAGAAAGGAAGCGAGAACAGAAGTATAGGTGAAGGCTAAAAAAGTAAGTGCAGTTAAGAGTCAAAAGGACGATGCATGGACCTTCAATTAATGCTTACAGTGATTCACTTGAGTTACACATAAAGTATTGCCTGTACGGGACAGAAGTCAAAAGGATAAACGGTACAGAGACTGTTGGCTTTTTTAGAGCAATTCCCAAATAATATTGTTGTTATTAATATTATAATTCAAAATTAATAAATATTTACAAGAGACAGGTCTGAAAGGCTTACAAATTGAGATTACATTGAACAGAAACCCTTTAATCCTATGGAAAGAAAAAGTAGAAAGTAAATAATCATAAAGGTTCATAAAGATATACAATAAAGGTTTTAAAGGCCTAAAAGTCACGGCTGAGGTAAGGAACAGTTACAATACCCAGGACCCACATAAGACAATGCCCTAGACACTGACCATATAATTATACATATGATTGGGGTCTAAGCCACTTCTCCACCAAGCTGGGACCAGGGAGTTCCAGGCAATGGCTGCTGCTGACTCAACAGGTACACCTATCTGCTCTCCCAAGCAACCCCCCTCATCCTTAGCTCACAAGGATGGTGAGGTTGCAAATACAAGAAATTATCAAACTTAGGAGGATCTGGAACCCTAGTCCAGCAGGTCGCCTGACAGGGATGTTTCTAATACACACAGATCAACTGTGCATTAAACTCTCAATAAGCAACAGCACATAGCCGGGAGGTACTTTAACCTTTCGCGAGTGGACTGGTGTTGGGCGGTGCATAACAACAGGTGACCTCTGCATGACATGAATGTTGAAGACATCAGCAAGACTAATCAAAACAGAGATCGAAAGTGCAAAGATAAATGATTTAGAAGTTTTATCTAAACTTAAAGGTCAAAACGTCAGTTTTGAAAGTTGATTGTTACCTAGGTGGTTTTCATATATATATATATATATATATATATATATATATATATATATATATATATATATATATATATATATATATATATATATATATATATATATATACATAATATATATATATATACATAATATATATATATATATATATATATATATATATATATATATATATATATATATGATACTTAATGAATTAAAATGACTAAGTTTTTGAATTAATACTTACGTCAGGCATAAAAATGGAAAATATACTGTTTAGGCAATGCCATATAAATTTATGGTTATGAGTATCTATGAAAATAACGGTCATCATTTGTATATAAATTTAGCATAAAATGATACTTAAAGGAAGAAAGTAAAGAGGAATTATAACTTCACCTTTATACCTAGAATACACAATAGTAAAAAAAACTTTATTACTTGTAATAAATATACTATTAGATGATGGGAAGGTTACAATTTACGACAGTTACAGTTATTACATTTATAATCTTAGGAAAGTATAATGATAACATCTAAACCCCCATAAAATAACTCTCTTCCCTTGTGCCAAACTTTAAGAGAATCTATTTTCAAGCATCATATCTATAGCTTCCATCATACCGTGCTGGCAAAGATCACCATAAGCTGTGCCAATGAAGTGCGTAACGTTTTCACTTTGCCAAGTAGTTGAGAAAGTATTTCAAGAACAGGAAGTATTTGGTAAACTTTGTTAAAAATATCCCCTGAATGACTTCCTCCAATGAATTTGAAGAAATATCACCAAAGGTATCCTTTCATCTCCCCTATAATAAAATAAAAAGCAAGTGTCTGGATATATATATATATATATATATATATATATATATATATATATATATATATATATACTGTATATATATATATATACACACATATATATATATATATATATATATATATATATATATATGTGTGTGTGTGTGTGTGTGTGTTTGTGCGTGTGAGTGTGCGTGCGTGCGCCAATAGGCGTAGAAGGAAATGATGATAATTATGATATATATATATATATATATATATATATATATATATATATATATATATATATATATATATATATACACATATATACATATATATATATATATATACATACACACACACACACACACACACACATATATATATATATATATATATATATATATATATATATATATATATATATATATATATATATTTCCGGTAACACTCAGAGGCATTGCCAGACGTATAACTATTCCGTCTCTCCCCATCCTTCGGCAAGTTGGGAGGGGTGAGGAAGTAGTCATAACAAGGTAAAGGTGATACGTGTGCGTACCTATCTATGTATTCATTCGTCATATTTGACGAGTCGTGTACACTAATTTGAGAAAAAAAAAGGGGGGGAGAGCTTTTCAATACTGATGCCCTTGTTTCAAATACTCGTGCTATACAGCATCAACTACTCTCATTCAACGATCATAATGGCCTCGACAAATCATATAGTCAATACATCTTTTGTCTCTGCAACCACTCACACAATTCTTCTCGACCCCCACTCTTTTATCTCTTCATTCGTATGGCAACTGCCTTTATCGCAGCTGCATTTTGGTGCTGAATGACCTCCCAGGTCCCATCAACGGTCCATATGGCCCAAATTAATAATCCATCTCCCATTTCGCCTAACGCCATTAAGACCCATTACCGTTTCCGTCAGGTGTCAATATAAGGTCTGTTGGACTTAATCTTCTTTTGTCTTTCCTCAATGAATTTGTAGAAATATCCGTTCAATTCATTCATTAATATCTATCATATCAACTCCATGATTTCCAATTATTCATACAACTGTAATTGTTTATATTTGATTTAAATTTTTAATTACAAGAAATCCTTCATTAGTCTCTGCAGTTTTTCTTCACTATCAAATATGAAAAATCTCGCGCACAATAATTCTAAAAATTCCAGATTGTTTACAACAATTTCTCTCTCTCTCTCTCTCTCTCTCTCTCTCTCTCTCTCTCTCTCTCTCTCTCTCTCTCTCTCTCTCTCCATTAAAATAATAAACCGTCACGTAAACATGGATTCACCCTAGCTTCATATCCACTTTTGCACCAAACAAGACACTCTCCTACCTAGGTTTAAAGGTTTAAAGGCCGCTCATGAACGGCAGAGGTAAGGGCCAATGACATTGCTCTATCAAGCATGACAATGCCCTAGAGACTGACCATATCAAATATGATCAGCGCCCATGCCCACTCTCCACCCAAACTAGAACCAAGGAGGGCCAGGCAATGGATGCTGATGACTCAGCAGATAGATTTATAGGCTCTCTCTTAGTTCACATGGATGGTGAGGTTGCAGCAGCCAAAGGAACTAAGGAGTTTGAGCGGGACTCGAACCAGAGTCTGGCAATCACCAGGCAAGGACGCTACCACAAATATGAATTCTAATCCCTCAACAGATTTAATCTCTTTAATTTCATCATAAACCTTCAATAGTTCTATGCGTGTAACAAACAGTTTTTTTCCTTTTAATCTCTCCACCTAGCTGATTCATTACAAAAACAAATGTTCTTTAACAATCATGGGTTAGATGTAACTATGGAGAGAGAGAGAGAGAGAGAGAGAGAGAGAGAGAGAGAGAGAGAGAGAGAGAGAGAGAGAGAGAGAGAGAGAGAGAGAGATGCACACTGAGAGGTCATGTGTACTTGGTGGTGACTCTTACTTTCATATCACTTTTCCTCAAGTATATCTTATCATGCATAAGATTACTTGAACCAGTGACCCAGCTACTGTTTCAGTTTCATTTCCTATCAGAGAGAGAGAGAGAGAGAGAGAGAGAGAGAGAGAGAGAGAGAGAGAGAGAGAGAGAGAGAGAGAGAGAGAGAGAGAGTAAATGTTAACCAATGGTGTGAATCGGGACCCAAATGACTAACTCAAGATAAACAGATAGCTATAACCACAAAACAATATTTCCTTTTCAAAATGTGAGGTTAAAGTATTATTATTCATACAATCCAAAGAGCAGTTAGTTAGAATATTAGTTTTCCCACACTTCTCAATCAAACATCCTCCCAGAAACTCAACAGGAAAATAAGAGAAATAACATAAACATGTCTCCCCTCTTTGTGTGGTCAGGCAACCAAATCACAATTCATTTTATCAATTGAGGGTTGTCGTTTTTTCTATCACGTTTTCTGTGTATTATTTCCGGTGAAATTTCACGTGACCTCATAACACCTATCGACATAAATAGTTGTTCATTTAATCGATGGGTATCAGAATGAACTTCCTGCCCTTTTCCTGATAATCTTTAAACATCACTTGTCGACTGACACTCAGCAAAAATAGGTTTACTATTCTCGAGATAAAGGTTATGAAGTTGAACACCTAGACAGAAGGAAGATGGTAGTGGTAAAGCGTTGGAGGAAAAATATATATTATCCTACTAGGGTAAAGCAAACGCCAAAAATGTGGGTGCTACTAGGGGGACAGGGAAACGAGGGACACTGCACAGACCATTGAGTAATATTATTATTATTATTACTTGCTAAGCTACAACCCTAGTTGGAAAAGCAGGATGCTATAAGCCCAGGGACTCCAATAGGGAAAATAGCTCAGTGAGGAAAGAAAACAAGGAAAAATAAAATGTTTTAAGATGAGCAACAACATTGAAATAAATATCACTTTATAAACTATAAAAACTTTGACAAAATAAGAGGAAGAGAAATAAGATATAAGATACAATAGTGTGCCCGAGTGTACCCTCAAGCAAGAGAACTCTAACCCAAGACAGTGGAAGACCTGTTACAGAGGCTATGGCACTACCCAAGATTAGAGAACAATGGTTTGATTTTGGAGCGTCCTTCTCCTAGAAGAGCTGCTTACCATAGCTAAAGAGTCTCTTCTACCCTTACAAAGAGGAAAATGGCCACTGAACAATTACAGTGCAGTAAGAAGAATTGTTTGGTAATCTCAGTATTGTCAGGTGTATGAGGACAGAAAATATATAAAGAATAGGCCAGACTATTCGGTGTGTGAGTGTATAGGCAAAAGGAAAATGAACCGTAACCAGAGAGAAGGATCTAATGTAGTACTATGTGGTCAGTCAAAAGACCCCATAACTCTCTAGTGGTAGTATCTTAACGGGTGGCTGGTGCCCTGGCCAACCTACTACCCAAAAAGAGACACTTGGGTAGGAACACAAAAGTAAGAAAACATACATGACAGACAGACAGATTCTACGCCTAAGTAACTATCACGAAACACTGAAATATCAAAGAATGCGATACTATAGTTTCCCGTTTCAAATAGAGAAATGGCGATAACATTGTGTTCACCGAATAGGAAACCAAGATACGCTGGCGGTAATCGGAATCAGATAAGATACGCTTGACTAGATTTTCTTTGTTTTGAGTCACGCTAATGGTGTTACTAACTGAAACCACAAACAATATTTATTTGTATTTTAAACCATTGTTAGAGCTTTCACAGTATGGAATTTTCATTGTTGAAATGCTAAATCAATAGCAAAAGACCCAATAAATAAATTATTATTATTATTATTATTAAATGCTAAGCTACAACCCTAGTTGGAAAAGCAGGATGCTATAAGCCCAGGGGCCCCAACAGGGAAAATAGCCCAGTGAGGAAAGGAAATAAGGAAAAATAAAATATTTTAGGAATAGTAACAATATTCAAATAAATATTTTCTATTTAAACTATAAAAACTTTAACAAAACAAGAGGAAGAGGAACTAGATAGAAAAGTGTGCCCGAATGTACCCTCAATCAAGAGAACTCTAACCCAAGGCAGTGTAAGACCATGGTACAGAGGCTATGGCACTACCCAAGAATAGAGAACAATGGTTTGATTTTGGAGTGTCCTTCTCCTAGAAGAGCTGCTTACCATAGCTAAAGTCTCTTCTACCCTTACCAAGAGGAAAGTAGCCACTGAACAATTACAGTGCAGTAGTTAACCCCTTGGGTGAAGAAGAATAGTTTGGTAATCTCAGTGTTGTCAGGTGTATGAGGACAGAGGAGAATCTGTAAAGGATAGGCCAGACTATTCGGTGTCTGTGTAGGCAAAGGGAAAGAACCGTAACCAGAGAGAAGGGTCCTATGTAGTACTGTCTGGCCAGTCAAAAGACCCCATAACTCTCTAGCGGTAGTGTCCCACCGGTATGTTGAATATACAAAATAATCGGGAGGAAAATTGTTTTATGGTATTATATGTTATCATATAAAAGCTGTGGCATAGCATAAACGTTCGAGAACAGTGGCAATCATTTTGACCCCTATCACATGCATGGAAACAGAAGTTTCCATTAAGGTACGCCACAGCCAGGCCAACCTTTCTTTGATTCTGAGGTGGAAAGCGCCCATAGAAAAGCCTACAAATTGCAAGATAAATTGTGTGTAGGAGGTATAGGAAATAAAACCTTAATATTGAGAGAGAGAGAGAGAGAGAGAGAGAGAGAGAGAGAGAGAGAGAGAGAGAGAGAGAGAGAGAGAGAGAGAGAGATTTGAATGGTGGCGTGAGATCCAGATACTTTGATCCATTTAAGTAGGAGTATTACGTTGATGGACCTTGATGCTTATGGAGGTGTAGACCCAAATGGTATTTTTCCTTCGGTTTTTTTTTTTTTATAAAGACTGCAGATTTCGTAGCTCCAAAGTTATCTGTTATTTCGCGCAAAGTAGCAAGAAGAGGAGCTTTTAGCATTTTTTGGAGAATTGGTAATGTTACTCCATTATATAAATGTGTTTGTGGTAGCTCAAGTCAAACTGATTACTGCCCAATTTCTATATCCAATATTATCCATAGTTTTTTAACGTTATCTGGCAAAACGTCTTAATAGGTTTGATGAGGGTAATCATCTGTTCCCTAATTTGCAATTTGGATTTCGTAAAGGCCTTGGAGCATGTGATGCCCTTCTTACAATTTCCAATGCTCTACAGAAATCCCTTGATTGTGGTCAGGAAGTTCGTATGATTGGCCTTGATTTTAGTGCTGCCTTTGACCGTGTTAATCATGAGGCCCTTGTTTTCAAACTCAAACAGTTGGGAGTGGGTGGGTCGTTTCTTAGCATCATTATTGAATTTTTAAGTAATAGATTGCAAAGAGTTGTTGTTGATGAGCACTATAGTGAGTATAGGAATGTGATATCTGGTATTCCTCAGGGTAGTGTTATTGGCTCATTACTTTTCATACTAATTACACATGACATATGGTTTGGCCTAGAAAATAAGCTTGTTGCATATGCAGATGATGCTACACTCTTTGCATCGATTCCATCTCCTGAATGTAGGGCTGGGGTTGCTGAATCCCTTAATAGAGATCTAGCTCAAATTAGTGCATGGTGCTAATTATGGGATATCAAAATAAATCCTAACAAAACTCAAAGTTTGATTGTAAATAGGTCAAGGACAGTGGCTCCTCAACATCCGGATCTCAGCAATGATAAAGTTTCTTTAACTTTGTATGACTTAAAATCTTAGGTGTGATTCTTGACAGTAAATTCACTTTTGAGAAACACATTAGGTCAGTGTCTTCAATTGCACAAAAAATTGGCTTATTGAGGAAGTCTTTCAAAGTTTTTGGTGATCAATCTATTCCGAAGAAGTGTTTTAATTCCTTCATTCTACCTTGTTTCGAGTATTGTTCTCCTGTCTGGTCTTCAGCTGCTGATTTTCATCTTAATTTGTTGAAAAGGAACTTACGGTCTATTAGATTTCTTATTCCTGATCTAGATATAAATCTGTGGCACCGTCGTTCAATTAGTTCATTATGCATGTTGCATATGATTTTTTATAATTATGACCGTCCTTTACATTCAGATCTTCCAGGACAGTTCCATCCTGTTCGTAATACTAGGCATGCAGTTAATTCTAATAGTCAGGCCTTCTCCATCATGAGGCTCAATACTACATAGTATTCTAGAAGTTTTATTCCAGCTGTGACCAAGTTGTGGAATGATCTTCCTAATCGGGTAGTTGAATCCATAGGACTTCAAACGTTCAAACTTGCAGCAAATGTTTTGATGTTGAACAGGCTGACATAAGTCCTTTTATAGTTTATATATGAAACATTTGTTTTAATGTAGTTAATGTTTTTTAAATACTTTTTTTTAACTATTCATTATTTCTTATATCGTTTATTTATTTCCTTATTTCCTCTCCTCACTGGGCTATTTTTCCCTGTTGTAGACCTTGGGCTTATAGCATCTTGCTTTTCCAACTAGGGTTGTAGCTTAGCTAACAATAATAATAATAAAAAGTGTGAGACCATGTTTGCACACTCACACCTTCTCACATACAAAAATATAACTAATTATTTCCTATCTTTCGCAGGTGTTGTGAGTCAGCTCAAATCCGAAAAAAAAATCCCAATAAAAGTTTTTAAAATCTGAGTCAGTTAACAAAATAAACGCAATGAGGGTTGAAATCTCCAGGGGAAGGGTTCATCCTACTGCAGACGATGTAGAGCCTCTGCAATTGAGAGGACCAGAAGACGCAAGGTCCCTCAACATAGCCAGCGAGATCAGGCCTAATACA
This sequence comes from Palaemon carinicauda, assembly GCF_036898095.1. Lineage (NCBI taxonomy): Eukaryota > Metazoa > Arthropoda > Malacostraca > Decapoda > Palaemonidae > Palaemon > Palaemon carinicauda. The sequence continues at coordinate 14,145,741 of NC_090765.1, read as the reverse complement.
GAATACATCAACTTGGATTCGGAGGTCAAGAACATATGCGTGGCGAAATATTGGGTCATCAAAAGAGGTCTTACGGTAAGAATCAAACAGGGTTATGGTGTTCATTTCACCTGTCTGACAGAGAGAGAGAGAGAGAGAGAGAGAGAGAGAGAGAGAGAGAGAGAGAGAGAGAGAGAGAGAGAGAGAGAGAGTGAATAACTTTTCAAACAATTTACGCAATACTTATATAAATCACAAGTGATAAAAAAATTAACTTTCAATTTATCAATCTAACTTACATTGACGATATTACATAGTCATATTTTTTTTCTTTTTTAATATTACAATTGCTCTTGACCTAGGTAGTTCCATCTTTGTTTTTGTAAATATTTTGTTCTCTTTATATGTCTCCATTTAGTAACAACTGGAATAATAATAATAATAATAATAATAATAATAATAATAATAATAATAATAATAATATTATTAGTAACTAAGCTACAACCCTAGTTGGTAAAGCAAGATGCCCAAGGGCTCTGACAGGGAAAAATAGCCCAGTGAAGATAGGAAATAAATAAACGATATCAGAAGTAATGAACAATTAAAATAAAATATTTTAAAAACATTAACAACATTAAAACGGATATTTGATATATAAAATATAAAAGGACTTATGCAAGCTTGTTCAACATAAAAACATTTGCTGCAAGTTTGAACTTTTGAAACTCTACTGATTCAACTAACCGATTACGAAGATCATTCCACAAGTTGGTCACAGTTGGAATAAAATTTCTAGAGTACTGAGTAGTATTGAGCCTCATGATGGAGAAGGCCTGACTATTAGAATTAACTGCCTAACTAGTATTACGAAGAAGATGGAACTGTCCTGGAAGGTCTGAATGTAAAGGATGGTCAGAATTATGAAAAATCTTATGCAACATGCATAATGAACTAATTAAACGACGGTGCCAAAGATTAATATCTAGATCGGGAATAAGAAACTTAATAGACCATAAGTTCCTTTTCAACAAATTAAGATGAGAATCAGCAGCTGAAGACCAGACCGGAGAACAATACTCGAAACAAGGTAAAATGAAAGAATTAAAACCCTTCTTCAGAATAGATTGATCACCAAAAATCTTGAAAGACTTTCTTAATAAGCCAATTTTTTTTTTTTTTTTTTGAACAATTGAAGGAGACACAGACCTAATGTGTTTCTCAAAAGTAGATTTGCTCTCGAGAACCACACCTAAAATTTTAAAAGTCACACAAAGTTGAGGAAACATTATCAATGCTGAGATCCACATGTTGAGGAGCCACGTCCTTGACCTACTTACAATCATACTTACAATAATTACTTACAACAACAACAACATCAACAACAACAACAACAACAACAATAATAATAATAATAATAATAATAATAATCCAAATGGTAAGAATTCTACCAGGAGAAATCAAGATCGAGTTTGGAATAGAAAAATGTGTTCTAGTTAACATAGAGAAATGAAAAGTAACAAGGATGGAAAAAATAGAATTGCCAGATGGAAATGTCATCAAAGACAAAGACGAAGTAGGCTATAAATAACTCGGGGTAATAGCAGGAGAAGCAATAAAACAGCAAGAGATGAAAGAAAAAAACAGAAGAGAATACACCCAAAGAATCATAGCTATAATGAAGTCAAAGCTCAAATTTGGAAATGAAGTAAAGGCCTGTGCCAGTAATCAGGTACAGTGCTGGAATAGAGGAGCGGAAGAAGTCAAGAACTATGCAACATGAATAGAAGAAGTAAAAAGGTAATGAACAGGTACCAAGCACTGCACCCCAGAGCGAATATTGACAGGCTCGATATACCACGTAGTGAAGGACGAAAAGGACTCATCAGTATAAAAGATTGTGTCAACATCAAAAGTAGAGCTCTGGGACAGCACCATGAGACCAGTGAAGATGAATGGCTAAGGAGTGCAGGGTGAGAAAACTTGATAAAGGAGGGTGAAGACACAGAAATGTATAAGGAGAGAACAGAAAAAAAAGGCTGGAAGAATGGAAAAGAAAACCAATAAATGGACAATTCCTGAGACAAAATGAAGAAACAGTAATAAACATGGCATGGGCTATATACAGAGAGGAGAACTTCCGAAAGAAACTGCAGGGACAATAAGGGCAGCACAAGATATATTCAACGAGAAATAGACAGAACAAATGCCTCGTCAAAATGCAAGATGTATGGCAAAAGAAGAAATAAATACTCACATCGCCAGTGACTGTTCAGCACTTGCTCATAATCAATATAAGAAACGACATGATACAGTGGCTAAAGCTCTCCATTGGAGTCTCTGGAGAACATACCAAATACAATGCAGCAACAAATGGTATGAATATCATCATCAAGCTGTGGTAGAAAGGGATCAGACAAATCTTCTCTGGTTCTACATTAAACGAGCGTACCAGATGCTACAAGCACATCAACCAAGCGTAATCCTGGTCGACGAAACAACGAGAATAGTATCACTCATAAATGTGGCAGTACAGTGGGACTCAAACGTGAAGGATAGGGAGAGAGAAAATAGAAAAGTACCAAGATCAACGAACTGAATTGAGAAGGCTATTGGATATGCAGGTAGAGGTGGTGTCAATAGTCATAAGAGCACTAGGGACCATTCCTACGTCATTGAAAAGGACTCTTGAGAAGGTAGGAGCCGATTTAGCCCCAAGACTTGTGCAAAAGTGCGTGCTAGTTGAAACAACACATATAGACACTAAAGTGATGGATTTCCAAGGAAGCTGGGTGTAACCCGGAACCCCACACTATGAACCACCAGTCTCTGTAGACTGATTAACAAAATAATGATAATTGACAATTGTATTTTCAGCCATTGATTTGCAATACAGTAACACTATCAAAACCTATAAAAATAACAAGCACCAACAATGACAATAATTGATATAAAATTTAACTTCAGCCTTTATATTATAACAACAACAACAACAACAACAACAATAATAATAATAATAATAATAATAATAATAATAATAATAATAATCTCTCCTTGTACTGAACCAGTCCCATTATTGCAGTCAGCGACAGGCCTGGGCATAGCAGCCTGGAGTGTGGTAGCATTCGGGGGTATCGTGTCCCTTTTGGTCAACCCAGGATACGATGCCTGTGTCAATACAGCAGCTGCGATGATCACAGTTGGCGGTAAGGTCATTTAAGGTTTTGTATAATAATTTTGCAAGACTGATTATATTACCACTGGGTACAGTCAGGAGCCGAAATGACAATGAAAAGACCCTCTAGTAAGGGTTATAGTATGCTGCGTGAAGTCCTATGATTAGTTTAGCAATACCTACAATATGGAATAAGAAATATCATAGGTACAGACCCTATGACTTGGCCATATCCTTGTTATCAGCTGATTATTATATTCACATACAGTAATGTAAATATTTTCTATTTCATTCAAGGTAACAAAAATCTTTCGTTTCTCGTTAATGTTTTATTTGATATAATTTTAACTCGATTTAGTAAGAACCTTGTTCTAAACATAGTTTATTCAATAAAACAAACGTTTAAATGATTAATTAATACGACGCTTATTCACATTATCAAGAAAAGAGAAAGTGCGTTAGACTGAGGATACGTACATTATTCCTCAGAGGTCACTACTTTGTATGTTTACCTGACCATAACTGAACAATATATTCTAATTGTCACCAAGAAGTCTAAACGGCCCTAAAGAAAAAAAATATATCTTTCGCTACAATATTTTGATAAATTTATATTAAAATTATGAGAAATGTCCATGAACATATCGGCGACGCAACTATAGAATAAGAAAAAACATTTCTTTATAAGTAAGTCACAGACATTTCACTCATTTAGAACTGCTCTTCTTTTGTACCTCGTAACCTATTAGGATCAATATCATCCTTATTGTTGTTTATATGCGATATGTTTACATGCGCTAATATACTTCCTTCAATAACAGGGACTCTCCTGTATAATAAAATAAGGCAAGTACTTCGGCTATGCTTTCTTCATTACCATACCCTTACGTAAATTTCAGTGGCCCTGTCGGCGATTTCAGCCATTTTGTACACGAGAATCATCGGCTACTGCCGATGTCAGGAGCTCGCGGTCTCTCATTACGCCAGGAAACTAGCTATGGGAGAAGGCGGCGGTCGAGCTCTTGTGGCACTGAGCCACCTGGAGCAGCCCATGGAGGTCATGGCACCTCTGGATGTCATTGAGAGAGCCAGACTGAGAGCAGGACTCAGTCGCCAAAGCCCAGCTGTGCTGCAATATACCAGGGGTATGACGCTTAAGTATGGATGCGTGGGAAGAGATGGTGAGTAATTTAGTTGAAGATTTAAAGTATATATAATAAAAAAGAACATAGAACATCTGGTAAGAAATATATGCAACGATTTAAAAACAAAATTTTCAACAACATAAATTTCTAATACACAAATGCTGGCAGGGAATTAACCTCCTGAGCATGGTTCCAAAATTCCCAGCCATTCCTTTTCCCTAAATAATTACCAATATATTTTCGTAAAAGATATCTCTTGCATAAAATGTATTATAAGTATGCTCTGTTATGTCTAACGTACATTAGATAATATCAAGTTTACTTCATTCAAGTAAATATTTTGTTAAGTTCATCCGAGTACAATCTGCCGAGGTTACATAATCCTTCAAATATATTTCAGAGATATTCACCAACGTAATCATGAGGTTCATTTAAGATTTTAATCAATTTCATATTTCTCTAATAAGAAAAATATATATATTTTCATATCATTTATAATGCTACAATGGATATTCGATTAAATAGCATTGAATAAATGTAATACATTTTCTAGACGAAATTCTAAAAAATTAACAGTGAATTTTGAACGAAAGGTCTGCTAGTTACTAATATGACAAATTCTAACTTAATATAATTCCCATTTTACTAATTTTCCGTAATCCAAAGACTAAAAATATTTCAATCTCTCAATTTCTCGAAATTCCTTAAATAATGACTGAAGAAATTCACCTCAAATATTTTATAATTACGCTGGTTAGAACAACTGAAAGGAAGGAGAATTTACTATTCCTTCTCTCTGATAACTCGAAGCTTTCAGTAGAAAGCGTTTTCTATAAAAAAAAAAATATAACAAAATAGAGAAATAAATGGTACTTTAATTCTACAAATTAATTTTACTATCACTATTATCACTGTTAATATCAATAGCCAAGCTACAACCCTTGTAATAAAACCAGGAAGCTACAATCATAAGGACCCCAATAGCCCAGTAAAGAATAAATGGAAGAAATATAGACTAAATTAAAATAAATATTAAATAAACATACATGTACCGTCAGATAAACAAAAACATCAAGCTTCTAAATAACATACAAAATATAATCGTAACCAGGAAAGACAGCAACAGTGTATCTTCCGGATCCGGATGCCCCGATCGACGGCTATCCGCTCCTGAAGGCGTCAGTCATTACTTGCCTGGTCTTCTTCTACGTCGGGGTCAGTGTCATCACCACCTTCCTCATCACTTGGGTGTCAGCCTACCCGGACGACCATCGAACCATGACAGTCTGTGTGGTCATGACTGTTTTGGGAGGTAGGAACCTTATTTATAGATGATTTCTTGCATTTTTTTTCTTTTAGATAGCTGCACATATTCATTTTTCATGTAATGAATAAGTCTGAGTGTTGGGCTTGACTTAAAGTGTGTATTGCAGTTACATTATTAAGTAGTTATCATGTTCAATATATATATATATAAATATATATATATATATATATATATATATATATATATATATATATATATATATATGTGTGTGTGTGTGTGTGTGTGTGTGTGTGTGTGTGTGTATATATATATATATGTATAATATATATATATATATATATATATATATATATATATATATATATATATATATATATATATATATATATATGTATGTATGTATAACATTCTCTCTCAAAGGGTTAAATACTGCACTGTAATTGTTCAGTGGCTACTTTCCTCTTGGTAAGGGTAGAAGAGACACTTTAGCCATGGTGAGCAGCTCTTCCTGGAGAAGGACACTCCAAAATCAAACCATTGTTCTAGTCTTGGATAGTGCCATAGCCTCTGTATCATGGTCTTCCACTGTCTTTTGGTAGAGTTCTCTTGCTTTATAGTTTATATATAAAAGACTTATTTTAATGTTGTTATTCTTAAACGTCTATTGTAGTTTATTTCCTTTCCTCACTGGGCCACATTCCCTGTTGGAACCCTTGGGCTTATAGCATCCTGCTTTTCCAACTATGGTTGTAACTCAGCAAGTAATAATAATATATATATATATATATATATATATATATATATATATATATATATATATATATATATATATATATATATATATATATATATATATATATATATATATATAATATTCAGTATATAATGGTATGAGGTAAAATTGGTGGATCTAAGGAAAAAAAGAAAAACTTATTTTAAGAAAGAAAACAAACACCCCTGTAATAAGAGAAAATTCTGATGAGTTTAGTTTAGCAACATAAAATAGGTACTCCCCGCTACATGATGAAATAGAAGCAAGTGAAGAAGAAATGAACAGCAATTTAACAAAATTTATATTGGAATCAGCACAAGAGATAGATGGAAAATTTACTAAACAAGATCAAGGAAAACCATGGAAAAAAAACAAAAACCTAATAAAGAAAATATTGGAAATGATGATTAAATAGAATTAGTAGAACTCTCAAAATTGATAAAAAACTAAAAAGCCATGACATTCGTAAATACAATCAGACTGAAATTGAGGAAACACTAATGAAATGAAGCATCAAATTGGTGAAAGGAAGACTTGAAACAGGGCGTCAAAAGATGTTTTCTTTAAAGAATGAAAATGGAAATATCAACGAAAGAGATATATTTATAAAAAATGCAGAGGATTTTTATACAATTCTATACAATAGTTATATAAGAAATAATTTTGTCAGTAGAAATGATTAAACACCAGAGCCAGTACTAAAAGTAACAGTAAGAGAAGTAAAAACAGCCTTAAATGGCATGAAATGAGGTAAAGTAGGAAAAGATGACCTAACTATTGATTTAATAATAGATGGAGGAGATTTCAAAGTAGTAAAACTAGCTTAACTTTACACAAAATGTCTGCAAGAATGCTCTTCTTACAATTTCTATTGCAGTACAGAAATCTATACTTGATTGTGGTCAGGAAGTTCGTATGACTGGCCTTGATTTTAGTACTTCCTTTGACCATGTAAATCACGAGGACCTTGCTTCAACCTCAAACAGTTAGGAGTGGGTGGGTCTATTCTTAGAATCATTATTGATTTTTTTAAGTAATAGATCACAAAGAATTGTTGTTGATGGGCACCACAGTGAGTACAGGAATATGATAGAATATGAAAAACCACTATGTATGATATTTATAGACTATGATAAAGCTTTTGATTCTGTCAAAACCTCAGCAGTAATGAAAGCACTTAAAAGACATGGAATAGATGAGTCTTTTGTTAGAACACTTGAAGATATCTATATATGAAGTACAGCAAATCTAAAACTATATAAAAGATAGAATATTCCAAATGAGAACGGAGTTACACAGGGAGACCCCATCTCTCTTGAATTATTCACAGCATGCCTAGGAGAAGTTTTTAAGAAATTATATTGGGAACTTGTAGATATTAACATTGACTGGGAATATCTTAACAACTTCAAAGATTTGCAGATGACATAGTTCTATTCAGTGAATCATAGAAGAAATTGCAAAATATTATAGATTTTAATAGAGAAAGGAGAAATGTAGGCCTGAAAATGAATATGATTTAAAACTACGATAATGTTCAATGAAAATACAGACAACAAATAATAGTTATGGATAAACCTCTACAGATTGCTAATTATTATAAGTACTTAGGACAGAGAGAAAGTGTTTCCCCAGTACATGAGACAGATATTAAAAGAAGGATAAGCATGGGATCGAAAACTTTTGGTAAACAAAATGAGATTATGAAAGCTAAAATGACACTTTCTCTAAAAAGAAAAGTATTTAATCAGATGAGCCTACCGGTATTAACTTATGCTCAAGATAATTGGAGCCTTACTAAAGCCTTATAGCATAAGAAATGGACTTGGGAAAGACAAATAATGAGAATGATAGATAATAGATGGACATTAACAACAACAGAATTGGTGCATAGAGATTTGTAAAACAAGCAGGGAATGGAAGGGAAGACGATGGATTGGCGAGTTAAGAAGATATGCGGGGATAGACTGTTATAGAAAGGAGATAAACAGACGCGAGTGAAAAGTCATGTCTGAGGCCTTTGCCCTGTAGTGAACTAGTTACGGCTGAATATATATATATATATATATATATATATATATATATATATATATATATATATATATATACATATGTGTGTGTAATTATATATCTAAAGTAACTTGTCTCTCCTGATAGAGATTGAAGATAAAAATACGTTATTGTTGGTAACAACACTGCTGATTCAAAAGTATCCAATAATCTGTTGATAAGGAACAATTTAAGATGAAGACATCAAAGCAATCCTGCTTAATGGTTATAGTGTAGAGGACAAATGAACATGAAAGTGAATAATTTGTGATAAGTTGAATGACAGATCAGAATTAACGAACATAATGTGGATACGGAGGAAAAAAAAAAACTGAAGTTAAAGGTTACTAACGCGATGTTTGTGAATCAGACACCGGCCATTTGAAACCTTAACTGTTGTGAGAACGGTCAAGTATTAAGCTGAACGATAGTTACTTCGTGCTTGAAAGCGCTTTTACACCCTAGCAAGGCCTTATAAGAAGAAAGGAAAAATACATACTCAGGAAATAAGTTTTTTTTTTTTATCATACAACAGCATGAATGAGATAGCTTATATATAACTTTCTTTGTTTTTTTTTTTCAATAATATATTACTTTATTAAGAACTAGTTTATACAGTAAGAAATAACTTATTCACGTTTCTAAAGTCATAAGGATGTGATAATTAGTTGAAAGCGACTATTGCATCACTTTACAATCTAAAGACCATTCTATGTAAAACACTCTATTTCAATAGCATCAATAAAATCCATAAAAACAACGATAAAGCCCTGTAATAAGTTGTAAACCTATAATTAGTACAATTTACTTAGCAATGTATTTAAATTGCGATAACCGTCACTTTGCCATTATTGTTAAACAATTAGGATCTGGAATTACCAAACATAAACTATCAACAAGGTGTGAACTTAAGTAAAATATTAAATATTCACAAAATATAAAACAATAAAAACCCATGGCAAACGTAAAATATAATCAAACGCAACTTTTAGTTATTGCAATAGTTTAAGCTAGTGTGCCCCTAACAAAGATAGTCTTCCCATTTTTTATGATACATTATCCAAGCATTTTCTTTGGTACGAAACCTGCGCGACTCATACAAACAATAAGCAAATAAAAAATGCAGTCCAAACAAAGCTTACCCAAATGTTTCAGATCCATAGAAAATAAAACGGATAGGTTGAAACGGTTGTTTCATTGAACAAACAACTATCTTCTATTCAGGTCCCTCCATTTCTATATGGGGTCGCTGTGACCTATCAGACTTTATAAAAAGATCGTGTCGGCTTTAAATACATCCCTTGAAAATATATTGCGTTGAAACTTTCCAGGAAAAAATTTAAACTCAAAAATACCCGATTAAAGTGGGTAATTATGCAACCTTCCCTGTAGTGGGTAGAGTTGATAAACATCCCTTGGAAAGTTCACAGGAAAAAGGAAGTTTGAAACATCTTATAAAAGAAAAAAGAACTTTCTTAAGGAAAGACTCTCTTCTTAAACTACTTTGTGTTCAATCGCTGCTTCCTCCTATCAGTCTTCTCTACCTTCTTCTATTCTGTCTCATGTGTATAGTTTGCTCAGTCCTTTCTCCACCGTATTATCTGCTGTTATCTTTCCATCTAACCTTTGACCAACTTCTTTGACTGTTCGTCTAATAATCTTACCTGATCCTATTTCTGCTCGCGACTCTGTGCATCCATCTCAACATCCTAATTTCTAACGCTTCGGTTTCTTTTTCTTTCTTATTCCTTCTTTATCATCCACGTCTCAGCTTCGTAAACTATTTCTGGTCTAACTAAATTTTCATAAAACTGCCCTTTAACATTATCATAAGTCCTCCGTGTTGCACAGAATTCCTGATGAGTCCCTAACTCAACCTGCTATTACATTTAATCCAAGGTATTAACAGACTAAGAGACATACAAACAGAAAAATGATTATTAAGAGAGCAAACAAAAACAGAGGAAATTCTAACAACATGCAAGAAAAAGATATGGACAGGGCATATAACGAAAAGGACAGATAATAGATGGACATTGAGAATAACAGAATGGGTCCAAAAGATTGTAATAAAAGCAGGGAGAGGAAAAGAAGACGATGGATTGACGAGCTAAAAAAATCGAGAGCACAAACTGCCATAGAAAAACCATGAACAGACGCGACTGGGACATGTCTGAGTACTTTGTCCCGCAGTAGACTAGTTAAGGCTGATGATGATGATGATGATTAGAAGGATCTAATCTTCTTGACCTCACAAGGACTCGATCTCATAGTACCTTTGTCTTCCTTCTCCTCTCATCCTCAGATATTCTGTTTTGGTCATGCTTATCTTGATACGCCTCAAAAAGGACAGTACTGTTGGTTATCAACCCTCCTAACACACCTGTGACCCGAAACTTGTCTTGCTGATTAATTAACATGTTTAATCTAACAACCAACTAACAATTCGCCAAGGAGTGGTTTGCTTAAAAGCAAATGAGTGTTAAAGACTAATAGACACACACAAACAAAGCCACTCAAAAATCTTCTAAAAACATAACAGACACCTCACACGTCTCAAACTGGGAGGAAGGACGCTGATGACAGGTACAACACACGAACATATGCTACCGGGATCTAAGCAATGTCAGGCAGGGCAGCCGATCGGAACTACGGTCTACCCCCAAGCTAAACCAAAGTCCTTCAAAAAGAAGACAACTGTGCTAACTCCATAAAAATGGGAAAAAAGCACGTTAAGAGAAGGAGGTCTATACAACACATTTTAAACACTTTATAAGTCTACAAAATCAATTGAAAAGAAGAAAGATTTAATTTACAATAAATAATAGGCTGTATCACAGTGATGCCGAAACTGAGCGAGCAATGCATTCATCTTGTATTAGACATTATACAGGATAAAACTGTAACGTGCAACATTATTGAAAAGAAATCACAAGCTTCGTGTCTGCACAATGTATAATGTACGGACACGTATGTGCAAATACACGGATTAAGAAAAGACTGCAGTCTTAACCAAATGGAGTGAAGTTATTTTAACCTTTCGCTAGAGAGCCGAAGAAAGGTCAACCTCAAACATACAAGAGTGGAGGCGGTAAATGAAAACTTAATATGCTTAAAGGGAAGATAATTGGGAATGGAAGGTATTGAAAAGGTGAAAAGCAAAGAGAAGTTAAGAATTAACAGTATTGCGTCCAAAATGGCTTGGCAGTGAAAGTAAACTGAATTTGCCTCATTTTGGTTTTATTGAATTTGGGTAATGTGGCCCAGAGCTTGGGTATGGGAGTACATTCTGAGATAAGGTGTGGGGAGGGGTGTCTGCCGTCGCACTATGAAATAAAGGTTAAAAGAGGGTAGACAGCATGATGGAGAAAAGGAAGCGGGAATAGAGGTAACAGACGGCTATGAAGTGGGTGCATCTGAAAACTGAGAAAACCCTTAAGTATTGCATAAAGGGCATCGCGTGAGGCGCACTGAGGGCATTGTTCCCCAATGCCGCCTAACTGTACCAAAATCTGTCTGGTAGAGAAAAATAATACATTGATTCCAGTAATGGTAATAAAAATATTTCAAATAAAAACATTCCAACGACTTAAGCGCAAAATATCATATCAATAAACTAACAATAATTCCCAATTTACTAATACATCATCCATCTCTTTCAAGGTTTCCTCTCGCTCATCGGCCTGGCCATCGGAGTGTACGTCTACTCCTTATGCCTACGATATGAAATAGAAGACGCTGCAGACTACGAGAAAAACACCTACTCCAACCCCATAATGACAATATCCTGAGGGTAACCCCTGTGTGTGTGTGTGGGATTGAAAGATCTGTCTCTCTTAGTTCTTAGTGACTATTTGGAAAGGAGAATTTGCTTTCCAGAACTGACAAATGTGATTTTTTCTATGATGAGATGTCGTGGCGTTTTATAGTTAATATAACTCTTTACATATATGATATGTATTATAATTACACATGCTAAAGTAATTGTCCTTATTTTAAATACACCTGCATTTATTATTATAAAACATACCTGTCATGATTATAATTATATTTACTACTAATGTTTTTATATTGAACAGGCTGACGTAAGTCTTTATATACTTTATACATGAAATATCTGTTTTACTATTGTTACTGTTTTTTAAATATTGTATTTTAATTGTTCACTACTTCTCATATCGTTTATTTATTTCCTTAATTCCTTTCCTCAATTGGCTATTTTTCCCTGTTGGAGCCCTTGGGCTTATAGCATCCTGCTTTTCCAGCTAGGTTGTAGCTTAGATAATAATAATAATAATAATAATAATAATAATAATAATTATTATTATTATTATTATTATTAGTAAAATCATTATTATTATTATTATTATTATTATTATTATCATTAATATTATTATTATTATTATTATTATTATTATTATTATTATTAGATGAATGATTGTTAATATGGATGGTGGGAAAATGGAAATAGTTGATTTGAATAAATATAGCAGATGAAGGTAAGATGAGAGAATAGGAGTAACAGAATACAGAAAATAAGACAGGTGACAAGATGTAAGCAAAAGTTTAGTAATAGGATTGAATTCTCTTTGGAAGCTAAGGTAGGCGAGTGTGAAGATTGATCGAACCAACTACACTTTATGGAGGTGAAGTGTGATTATTATTATTATTATTATTATTATTATTATTATTATTATTATTATTATTATTACTTGCTATGCTACAACCATAGTTGGAAAAGCAGGATGCAATAAGCCCAGGGGCTCCAACAGGGAAAATAGCCCAGTGAGGAAAGGAAACAAGGAAATAATGAAGATTTCCTATATAAACTTTAAAAACTTTAACAAAACAAGAGGAAGAGAAATAAGATAGAATAGCGTGTCCGAGTGTACCCTCAAGCAAGAGAACTCTAACCCAAGACAGTGGAAGACCATGGTACAGAGATTATGGCACTACCCAAGACTAGATAACAACGGTTTGATTTTGGAGTGTCCTCCTAGAAGAGCTACTTACCATAGCTAAAGAGTCTCTTCTACCCTTACCAAGAGGAAAGTAGCCACTGGACAATTACAGTGCAGTAGTCAACCCCTTGAGAGAAGAAGAAATGTTTGGTAATCTCATTGTTGTCAGGTGTATGAGAACAGAGGAGAATCTGTAAAGAATATGCCAGACTACTCGGAGTATCTGTAGGCAAAGGGTAAATGAACCGTAACCAGAAAGAAGGATCCAATGTACGACTGTCTGTCCAGTCAAAGGACCCCATAACTCTCTAGCGGTAGTATCTCAACGGGTAGCTGGTGCCCTGGAAATTAACGAACAAACGTTGAAGCTGTTGAGATGAATTCTTCATGTATCATTGGTTAGGATGACAGATGTGGAAATATCCGGAGGAAATGGTACAAATGTGAAAGGTTGTATCTATGCATATTATCATCACACCACAATAACCAGAGGATACCCGATTGCAAATCTTTTCGGATATTGTGTAAATAGCAAATAAGTTTATAGAGAAAAATGGATGGCGTAACATTAAGTGAGATCAAAATAAACGAATAGCAATGGTGGACACTAGCAAGTGGTTGTGAAATGACAAAGCAAGAAGATTCTAGGTAGTAGTAGGTTGGCTAGGGCACTAGCCACCCGTTGAGATACTACCGCTAGAGAGTTGTGGGGTCCTTTGACAGGCCAGGCAGTACTACATTTAATCCTTCTCTCTGTTTACGGTTCACTTTCCCTTTGCCTACACATACACCGAATAGTTTCGCCTATTCTTTACATATTCTCCTCTGTCCTCATACACCTGACAACACTGAATTTACCAAACCATTCTTCTTCACCCAAGGGGTTAACTACTGCACTGCAATTGTTCAGTGGCTACTTTCCTCTTGGTAAGGGTAGAAGAGACTCTTCAGATATGGTAAGAAGCCCCTCTAGGTCTAGGAGAAGGACACTCCAAAGTCAAACCATTGTTCTCTAGTCATAGGTAGTGCCATAACCTCTGTACCATGGTCTTCCACTGCCTTGGGTTAGAGTTCTCTTGCTTGAGGGTACACTCAGGCACACTATTCTATCTTATTTCTCTTCCTCTTGTTTTGTTAAAGTTTTTATAGTCTAAATAGGAAATATTTATTTTAATGTTACTGTTCTTAAAATATCTTAATTTTTCCTTGTTTCCTTTCCTCACTGGGCTATTTTCCATGTTGGGGCCCCTGGGCTTATAGCATCCTGCTTTTCCAACTAGGGTTGTAGCTTAGCAAGTAATAATGATAATAATAATAATAATAATAATAATAATAATAATAATAATAATAATAATACAAATGTGTAAGTCATTGTATGTATAGTCAAAACAAACTGTGGCATAAAACAAAATAAATTATTATGGTCAGTGTAAAATATACAGGTATCGAGAGAGAGAGAGAGAGAGAGAGAGAGAGAGAGAGAGAGAGAGAGAGAGAGAGAGAGAGAGAGATCACTAACCATGGCTTGGCTTTAGTTGAAAAACCAAAACAGTGGTTGTACTGAGGATTCTAGAAGAATAAGAAAATAATGAAAAAAGCAAGAATTGTTTTTACTTCTAGCATGAAAAATAATGGAGAAACTTATATAAAATATTTATAAAAATGGCTTTCACACACACACACACACACACACACACACACACACACACACACACACACACACACACATATATATATATATATATATATATATATATATATATATATATATATATATATATATATATATATATATACATATATATATACATACAAAAACACACATACATATATATATACACAAACACACATACATACATATATATATATATATATATATATATATATATATATATATATATATATATATATATATATGCCATATACTGTGCATGCACCTTTACTCGCAAGCACTGCCTGCTAACATCCATGACCTCATGATTGTGTTACAAATGTTTCACATCTGGTCATTTCTCATTTGTTCCTTAACCACAGCACAAAGTTCGTCTAGTTTCTCCGTTCACACTTTCTTCCCATTCATTTTTTCAACTCTTTCATCTTAATCATGTTTACTGTCCTGATTTAATACTTTCCTTAGACTTTTATTATCACGATGACTGTAATTATTACAAACGAAGCTGTATTTTCAGTTGGAAAAGCATAATCCAAGGTTCAAATAAGGAAAGAACTCCATAGCAGAAAAGAAACGAAGAAATAAATAATAAACTAGAAAAGCATTCTGAAAGTGTAGACCTCCGCCACGGCAGCTTAATTCTCGAAACCAGCGTGTCTTTGCCAGAATCAATTAATAATTTCAAGTTCTTTAAATAACAGTTAAAAATCCCTGCAAATTTCATAACTTTACGATTAAAATTGTGGCCGTATGGTTGATGTCCGGATTTTGACTTTTTATATGACCTTGATCTTAGACTCGACCTTGACCTTCGACGTCAACATGTATTATTTGGCGTGGATTTTCATGCAATCAAATATGAACCAACTTTGAAGTCTCTGTGACAAGGATGTCCAAACTTATGGCTGATAAAGTGAATTGGACATTTTGCTCCACCGTGACCTTGTCCTTCCAAAATTTAATCATTTCCAGCTTTTTACATAACAGTTAATCCTGCAAGTTTCATTACTCTACGATTAAAACTGTGGTCAGGAAGCTGTTCACAAACAAACACACAAACACAAACAGGGGGTAAAACATAACTTCCTTCCAACTTCGTTGGCAGAGATATCAATAAAAGAAACAGCTATATATATATATATATATATATATATATATATATATATATATATATATATATATATATATATATATATATATATATATATATAGAATATTTTTAATGATTCAACTACTTGGTAAGGATGATTATTCTATAAATTTGTGTCCGAATATCAC
>NC_090765.1:14066194-14116194 GCF_036898095.1 Palaemon carinicauda | reverse complement strand
GAACGAAGCTCAGCCACGCCTGTGTTGAATTCTCGAACGTTCTAGGGAGGATGCGTTTCCGTATGCCTTAGCTTCATGGGGAGCTGCATAGCAGTTATTGTTGTGCATGTGATTTGTCATATGCTAACCGTGTCAGGTTTCTAGTAATACTGCTTAGTGCCGATTACTTGAATCTCTCTCTCTCTCTCTCTCTCTCTCTCTCCATATTTCCTTTTAGGTTTCTTAAGACTAATTCATCTACTATAGACTGGTCTATATGGCGGCTTAATTTTCGTGTGATGGTGAACTTCCACCAAATTAGTACATTTTTTATTGTTATTTTAAGACTTAATTTCGAATGGCATCGTACAGAAATTGTTGGTGATATTTGTGCAGAGGTTAGGCCTAATAAACAGTATAATAAGGCCAGTTATCAAATGTATAAGATAATTTTTTTTAAAGGCCTAAATTTTATTTTCTGTATTTGTTTCGATACCACACATTCGTTCAGTTATCAATTTGTTAAATGGAGAAAATATGGTGGTTCAGTTCAATATCGTTTTACATTTGATTGAGTTGTTAAAGCTGATAACACGGGGAATGTGTGCAAAGTCTTAGTCGCACGTACGCACAGAAACTGACACCAGACTATAACGTAGTACTCTAATCGTTTTGATAGGCTTCTATAATATATGCTTTGTAATAACTTTATTTCATCAGTCATGGTAATAAGATCAGGGCAGCTTTGGAACACTGGTTACTGTTTAGGACATCTCGGCCGTTATAACTTAAAAGAATAGTGTCTTGACAACTATATTTAGGATGATGACACAACATTATGCTCACTGCCTATTTTGTATACATTGCAACTACCATTACAGCTGTTGTACCATTACTGCTAGCTTATTTTATATGGGAAAAATACAAACTGATAACGGATGGTCAAAGATAGTCGTGGGAACGAACGCGAGTTTACGCCCTATTATTATTATTATTATTATTATTATTATTATTATTATTATTATTATTACTAGCCAAGTCACAATCCTAGTTGGAAAAACAAGATGCTATAAGCCCAAGGGCTCCAACAGGTTAAAATAACCCAGTCAGGAAAGGATATAAGGAAATAAATAAATGATGAGAATAAATTAACTATATCATTCTAAAAACAGTAACAGCGTCAAATAGATTTGCCCTATATAAACTAGTAACATAAAAAAGATAAGTCACATAAACTATAAAAAGACTCATACGGAAGACCTTCAGTTGCCTTTCAACGTGAACATATTAATTTATGGATTAGGTTATTTGGCGATTCATGTAGGGCCTAATTACTTTTACTAGACACTTGAAAACTATACGCACTTCGGGATCTACAAAATTTGTTTGCCATAAATTTGTTATTTAGACCATTTTAGAGTATCACCCTGCGTATTGGACACTCCAAAACCAAACCATTGTTCTTTAGTCATGGGTAGTGCTATAGCCTCTGTACCATGGTCTGTCACTGTTTTGGGCTAGAGTTCTCTTGCTTGAGGGTACACTCGGGCACAGTATTCTATCCAATTTCACTCTTGCTTTCTTAGTATTTATAGATTATATTGAAATATTTTAGATGTTATTGCTAATCTTTAGATATTTTATTTTTCATTCCCTTTTCTCACTGAGCTATTTTCCCTGGTGGGGCCCCTGGGCTTATAGCATCCTGCTTTTCCAACTAGTGTTGTAGCTTAGCAAGGAATGATAATAATTATTCGATCACTTGGAAATAGTAAGCAGTAAGTTTTAGTATCTTCCACTTTTAAGGATAAGTGGGCGTTTGTTGTAAAGTCTTTGGGCTGCATATTTGTTAGTTCTAGAACTTAAAACAGGCATATATCTTGGTTCCAGTAACCTTAAGCTATCTTTAGTTATTCTCGTATCAAGATTCATTAACTGCACGTGTAACAATTCTTAGATATTTTGAACTTCAGTTTCTGATATCTTATTTATTGCACATATCTTACACTATTTTAACCTTAATTACCAGCCAGTGTAATTAATTTAGCATAGGATACCAGATGGGACTTTGTAACTTTCCTCTATTATGGTGTATATCTTTAATTGCCCTTGGGCTAGATTGTCATAAATTTATGGTAGTTACAGTAGTTAATCCTTGTAATAAAGTTGATCACAAAGTTTCTTACTGAATATTCATCCAAATTCTTCTTTACAAACGCAACGATTCTAAGGTGATAGCGGGACTAGATTATTAGTATTTGGATTCCGTTAAGTATTTTTTTATGTAGTTGATATCATGCTACCTGTTTTTTTTTTTTTTTTTTTTTCCTACTGTCGCCATAAACTGTTTGATTTTCTTTTGGTTTTAGCTGTTTAACAGGCATCCATTCCCCGACTAAAGTAAAATTGAGGTATCTGCAAGTAGTTTTAAATTTCATGCCTTTGGTACTTTTGATAACCTCGTAGTATAGGTACTATTTCCCCCCCTCCATGAGGGGCAATTGTACTGGCGCTCTACTGTTATATATTCCTCCCTGCGCTTTCAGGTTTTAAGACTACTTTCTTAAAGTAGTTTTCTCCCTTTTTTTTCCTTTTAAAGTTATCTAATCGAACCAGGGAGATCTATCCTTTAGTTTTATTCCTATTAATTGGAACATACCATGTTAATTTTTATTCACCCATTATATAAGGCAATCAAACCATATATACCATAATAAACGTCGGTTGCCTTGATCAAATGGAATATTGATGACACAAGTTTTTCTTGTTCGCTTCATCAATACAGAAATTTTATTTCTTTTAGTACTGTATTTTTTTTTTTTTTTACAATATAAGCTATACCCCTAGTTGGGAAAGATAACTAGGGCTCCAACAAGGAAAATAGCCCAGTGAGGAAAGCTAGCAAGGAAATGAACTATGAGAAGTAATAAGCAACCAAAATAAAATATTTTATGATTAACATTGAATTCGACCTTTCACATGTAAACTATAGAAACCAAAAAAGCTAGAGGAAGTGACAATAAGATAGTGTTTCTGAGTGTACCCTAAAGACAGTTCAGAGTATACTCTCAAAAAGCGAACTCTTCAAGACAGTGGAAGACCGTGGTACAGAGGCTATTGCTCTACTAGATACTAGAGAACAATAGTTTGATTCTGGTGGCCTTTTTTTTAGAAGAGTTGCTTGCCAAAGCTATTATTATTGCAAGCTAGGCTATAAACCTATAAATACCCCAGTAAGGAAAGGAATCAAGGGAATAAAAGAAGTAGAATATTTAGAGAGCAGTAACATTAAATTAGAGCCGTCACTTATAGACTTTTAAAAAAAAAAATAGGAGAAATACGGTAGAACAGCATGACCGGGTGACCCCCCCCCCTCCCTAGCAAGAGAACTCTAATCAAATGCAGTGCAAGGCCATGGTGCAGAGGCTATGACAATACCCAAGGCCAGACACACTTCTATCCTAACCAAGAGGAAAGTAACCACTAGAAAATTATATTGCAGTAGTTGACCACTTAAGCGTAAGTTGTTTTGGTAATCTGTTGTCATGTGTATGAGGCCAGAAGAATTTATAAAGAGTAAGCCAGGCTATTCAGTGTAAGCAGAGGGAAAAAGAGCCGTAACCAGAGAGAAGGTACTAATGTACTGTTGTCTGAGCAGTCAAAGGATCAAAGTTGTACAATCAACCAATTTATATTATTCTATTAGCTCTCAAAAGGCTGAGGCATCACGATGAGGGCAAATGTTTGAAATAATTGTGAATGATTCAGTTGCCATGTCTATTGTCTCAATGAGCATACTGCATTCCTCCAAAAATTGGATAGTGCCATAGCCTCTGTACCATGGTCCTACGATGTCTTGGGTTGGAGTTCTCTTGCCAGAGAGTACACTTTGACACTATTCTCTTATTTCTTTTAATCTCACTGTTTTTTTAAGTATTTTTTTTATTTAGTCACTGTTCTATAAATATTTTATTTTAATTGTTCATTGCTTCTGTCATTTATATCCACTTACATCCTGCTTTTCCAGAAAGGGTTGTAGCTTAGCTAATAGTAAGAAAAACTACCCCTGCAGCAACGACTAGGTTATTCTATAACTGCTACTGACAGGACTAGTACTGTGTAATTAGAGAATCTTAAAACATCACATCCTGCCACTGTGATATTTTGAGAAAACCATGCCTCCTATTAACTGTCTGGCAAATGCTGAACATGGTCTCCCGTATAATATACTATACCACAGTACTATATATACCGTATCACATATACAGTACTACATTCATGAGTGCTTCTCTCGTACAAGAATCATAAAACCTACTTTTTCCACGTCTACTCTGAACCTCTCTCTTTTCCAAGGTGATCATATCCTTCTGGTGCTTAAGGGTAGGTTTAGATGGTGAATTTCTGTTAGGGTTCATGGGAGAAGTTTTGCACTGCACAGAAACCTAAGACAACAGATTTTTAAGACTTATACACATTGTAAGACAGTCAGTGTTATGGTGGAATTTATACTCTAGGATATGTCGCCAAAGCAAAACTAAAACTTCTGGAAGCACATTAAATACTTAATTGTATGACAAACGGGGAGCGAGATAAATATGTACCATAATTACTTTTTAGTAAGGATTTGCTAGTCGGTGTTGAGCATGGAATTTTTTAAATCCCCCGACATTAAAAGTTGCTTTTGAGTACAGTAGTTTGTAAGGCCTTTTCTGTCAATATTGATATGGTATCTGGTCTTGATATACATAGGTTTATACAGAATTCTAAATTGTTTGATGACCTAACATTAACTTCAGGAATTTGTTGGTGATACTAGGACATTAACTTCAGTAATTATTTTTTAAGGACATTTTAGTCCTAGTTGCTCTGCAAGACTACATTTAAATATAGTATGCTTTTCCTATCTGAAGTTTTCATAGTTATCATTAGCAATTGTCACTACTTTAAGGATATGTTTGATGGGAAAGTGTTTTGAAACTGTTTTTTAATTGATGAAAATATTTAGTGACCACTGTATGTAGAAAAGTTTAATTTTGTTGTGATTATGTAATGTTCGGTCCAGTTTTTCTTCTGGAGTAGTTTCATTGGAACCTTTCTCTTTCAGGAACATCATGGCCAAGTCAGCCGCTGTTGGGATTGATTTAGGAACCACTTACTCGTGTGTCGGAGTGTTCCAGCATGGTAAAGTGGAGATCATCGCCAATGATCAAGGCAACAGAACCACCCCTTCCTATGTTGCCTTCACAGACACAGAACGTCTTATTGGTGATGCAGCCAAGAATCAAGTCGCCATGAACCCAAACAACACGGTCTTTGATGCCAAGCGACTAATTGGGCGAAAGTTTGATGATGGTGTTGTCCAGTCTGATATGAAGCATTGGCCTTTCACAGTGGTTAATGATAATACCAAACCCAAAATTAAAGTAGATTATAAGGGTGAAACCAAAACTTTTTTCCCTGAAGAAATTTCATCAATGGTCTTGATCAAGATGAAAGAAACTGCAGAAGCCTTCCTAGGAGGTACTGTTAAAGATGCAGTAGTTACCGTTCCTGCATACTTCAATGATTCTCAACGTCAAGCTACCAAAGATGCTGGGACAATCTCTGGTCTGAACGTACTTCGTATAATTAATGAACCTACTGCTGCTGCCATTGCTTATGGCCTAGACAAGAAAGTTGGGGGCGAGCGTAATGTTTTGATCTTTGATCTTGGTGGCGGCACCTTTGATGTGTCAATTCTAACCATAGAGGATGGTATTTTTGAGGTGAAGTCTACCGCTGGTGACACCCACTTGGGTGGAGAAGATTTTGATAACAGAATGGTGAATCATTTCACTCAAGAATTTAAGCGCAAGTACAAGAAGGATCCCTCTGAAAACAAGCGTGCACTTCGTCGTCTACGAACAGCTTGTGAGCGAGCAAAGCGCACTTTGTCTGCCTCAGCTCAGGCTAGTATTGAAATTGATTCTTTGTATGAGGGCATTGATTTTTACACATCAGTTACTCGTGCCAGGTTTGAGGAATTATGTGGGGACCTCTTCCGTGGAACTTTGGAGCCTGTGGAAAAATCCCTGCGGGATGCTAAGATGGACAAATCTCAGATTCATGACATTGTTTTGGTTGGAGGGTCAACAAGGATTCCCAAGATTCAAAAGTTACTGCAAGATTTCTTCAATGGAAAAGAGCTAAACAAATCCATCAATCCAGATGAAGCTGTTGCTTATGGTGCTGCTGTGCAGGCTGCCATCCTGTGTGGTGACAAGTCTGAGGCTGTGCAAGATCTGCTTCTCTTGGATGTCACACCTCTGTCTCTTGGTATTGAGACAGCTGGAGGAGTAATGACTGCACTGATCAAACGTAATACAACAATTCCTACCAAGCAGACTCAGACATTCACCACTTACTCGGACAATCAACCCGGTGTCCTGATCCAAGTCTACGAAGGAGAGCGTGCAATGACGAAAGATAACAACCTTCTAGGGAAGTTTGAGCTGTCTGGTATTCCACCAGCACCAAGAGGAGTGCCACAGATTGAAGTTACCTTTGATATTGATGCCAATGGCATCTTAAATGTATCTGCTGCAGACAAGTCTACTGGTAAGGAAAACAAGATCACAATCACAAATGACAAGGGTCGTCTGAGCAAAGAGGAAATCGAGCGAATGGTTCAAGAAGCAGACAAGTACAAGGCTGATGACGAGAAGCAACGTGACCGCATTTCAGCTAAGAATAATTTGGAGTCTTACTGCTTCAACATGAAGTCCACCGTCGAAGATGAAAAGTTTAAGGACAAGGTGCCAGAAGAGGATCGCAACAAGATCATGGAAGCCTGCAATGATGCCATCAAGTGGCTTGATTCCAACCAGCTGGGAGAAAAAGAAGAGTATGAACACAAGTTGAAGGAAATTGAACAAATCTGCAATCCCATCATCACAAAGATGTACCAAGCTGCTGGTGGCCCCCCACCAGGTGGTATGCCAGGTGGCTTCCCTGGAGCTCCTGGTGGTGGGGCTGCTCCTGGTGGTGGTTCCTCTGGCCCAACCATTGAGGAAGTGGATTAAATAATTTTCTAATTTTCTTACAATCCATAAAGCTTTTACAGTTTACCTTATTTTTGTTTAATGTACTGCACAATAATTTATATTTTCTGAATATGCAAGGATTATGATTTATCTCTGAATAATTTCATTCCATTGCTGTGAAAGAATATTTAGATATGATTTTACTTTTTAAATCATATTGTGTAATAAAGTTTTCCCGTTTATTTTTTTTTCTTAGGACAAGCAATTATTTTCAAAGCACTTTTCCAAAGTTTCATTGCATTTTCTATAATGAATGTTGGGTACACGTTCAAATGGACTCTGTGTTTACTGTTTAACCAAAGAACTTTATTAATTTCCTGGAACTTGTCTATTCTAGAAAGGTCATGAATTGCTGTTATTTAATTCCAAATAAATTTTTTTAAGTAACCATATCGCATTTTATAACCCCTTTTTTTTTGTTGCTTATGTGTCGCATAAGAATTAGAAAATAGCCATTACAAAGTGAGGTTTCAACACTTTCTAGAAGTGTGGTCTGCATTTGCATAATCATTTAATCAGGCTGTTTTTTAATGATTCACAAGGCCTAGTAGTAATGAAAGATTTCAAACTTGGAGAACTGTATTTTAAGCGTTGCAAATAGAAAGTGTTCTAGGAAATAGATTCTTGGGTTTTAACTTTAAATCATAAGTATACCACTGCTGGCTTCTCAGGGTTGAACTTGTAGTTGGGACATTCAGTATCGAACCAGGTTCCAGTGAAACCTTGGGTAAGATTTATAAGTAACCCCTAACATTGATGATGTGCATTCTCATTTGTACTTAAAAGTAGGATGCTATCTATGTCAAAGGGCTCCAACAGGGAAGATACCTTGTAATGAAAGGAAGTAAAGATTGTGGAAGACTGGCCTGAGTGTATTGGCAGGTAAGAGAAATTAACCCAAGACAACTGATAGACATTGGTATAGAGGTTATGGCACTACCCAATACTAGAGAACTAAGGTTTGATTCTATTGTCGTCCAGGAAGAGCTGCTTGCCATAGCAAAGTGTCTTCAACCCTTACCAAGTGGAAAGTAGTCAATGAACAATTAGAGCAGTCCTGTAGTTTACTCATGGTGAAGAATTAATTTGGTGTTGTAGGGTGTATGAGGAAAGAGATTTTGTAAACAATTGTCCAGTCATTCAGTCTGTAAGCAAAGGAAAAATGAGCCATAGCCAGAGAGAAATCCACTTTAATACTGTGTGGTCAATCAAACAACCTAGCAACATAGGTGGTAGTATCTCAAAATTCTTTTGATAATGAACTTTTAATGGTCTTCATTAGTGTTTGCTTGATACTTGACTATTCTGTCTGGTGTTGAAACCTGGGTGTCGTCCTCAAACGTTTCAGCCTATATTGCTTTCCTCCAAGACCAATTTTTTTTTTTTTTTTTTTTTTTGGGGGGGGGGGGGTTGTGATCTACATCTTGCACAAAGATATTCCTGATCAATAAAGAGTCATCCATGCATGGTCTGGAAAAAAAAAATCTAAAAGTTCCAAACTGTACTTTTTATTTAGTAGCATATTTTACTTCCGTACCCCCATCCTTTCTATAATCTGTCCCACTTCATAACATTTACCTGTGTAACTGCAAATGGCTGCTAAATTGCTCGCAGGTCAAAGCACCAGACGAAATAGCCACAAGTATTCTTGAACGCCTTAAGTTCTAAGTAACCACATTTGATCTGGTAGCTCTTAATCGCTATGTCCAGACGTAGGATATCCTCTATTACAGCACCTCGCTTTTTCAGTTGAAGGTATTTAGTAGTGTTGATGGGATAATATTTGAATACAGTAATTTATCCTTTCATTCAGGTAAGCTTCTTAGTCCTTTTTACATTTGTTTGTGAACTGTTAGAGAGAACTGATCTTCCTTTCTCCCTTGTTATTTATACCTCTCCTCTGATCTTGTCCCTCTCAGTCTCACACTTGCTCTCTTGCTCTCCAGTCTTCATCTCTCCCTGCTCTCCAATATCTTACCCCCACCCCCTCTTACTCTCTACAGCTACAGTATAAGGGGATAGGATAGGTAGGGGAGAAGAGGGGTGAAATAGGATTGTAAGTATTGGAGGGAAAAATGGTTAGAATAATGTAAAGTGGAATGTGAAAAGATTGGGGTAGACCCAATAGCTCTTTGTTGCTAGATTTTTTTTGTGCCAACATATGCCTTGTGAACTTCAGGAGTAAATTCTCTTGCCAGCCGCCGATGGACTTAGTGTTTTCATTATTATACCTTTTCTGTAGATTGTTTATCTACTTTTGTTTTATTTTAATACTTTGGTTTTGATTCGTCCTGAGCAATAAAAGGCGCCATCCTTTTCCACAAGGAATGTTCGTTTTGTGTGTGGTGTTCGCAAGTTGTGGGTAGATGTTTTAGAATCTTTCCCAGTCTTTTGTGGCTCTTATGTGGTATCTTAAGTTTAATGGTTCTAGATTGTAGGTTATGGAGTGTTTAGCTGTTTTCATTGTTATTGTTATGGTTTAGGCCATATGTTTGTTTCTATTTTCTAATTTTTGTAGGGTTTAAATCTTTGAGCCATTGTGCCTGCTGGTGCTATTGGATATTCGAATAGAGGTCATATTAGGCTTTTATTAAGCTTTGTTTTTATTCAACAGTTTGAAGCGTTCTAATGCTCTTTTTCTGTGTTTTGCCAATTGGAGTTCGTTCGATATGGCAGCTTATGCTAGTTCTGTTGATAGAGACACCAAGGATTTTAACTTGGTTAATAAATGGAATATTTATATTGTTTACTGTTATTGGTGCTGGTTCATTTTTTGATACTGATATGTTGAAATTTTTTGCTGTTTGTTTTTATTATCTACTTGTTTCTGTAGTCATTTATTCTTTAGATATCTTTCGGTTCTTATTTTAAGAAGTCTTTTGGAGTTTGTAGGATACATTATTACTTGTGTGATGTCATCTGCATGGGCATAGTTTATGGCATATTTGGGGGTGGTTGGCATATCTGCTGTGTAGATTATAAAAAGTGTTGGGGATAGTATGCCCCCTGTGGCATCCTACTTATTATTTCTATTTCATCCAGTTTTCCATCTCAGATACGTATTCTGACAGTTCTGTCTTAAATGTATTTTGAGAGGAGTTTTTCCATTATTATTGGTAGCTTCAATTGGAGTATTTTATATTCGAAGCCGTCATGCCATACTTTGTCAAATGCTTTTGAGATATGTCTGCAGATGGTTTTGCATTGATGTTTTTTTTTATTTAGTTGGTTTATGGCTATTGTTTCGTAAATTGCCATGAGGGCAGTTTCGGTGCTAAGTGTCCTGAAATAGTGTTGGTGTTTGTACAGTTTGTTGTTATTTTCTAGCAATCCCATTAGTCTTGTGTATGACTTTTTCAAACACTTTTCCTGGCACTTAAAGCAGAGTTATTGGCCTTCTGTTGGCTGGCAGTTTTGGGTGTTTCCCTGGTTCGGGGGAAATTATGAGTATTCCTTTGGTTGGGTTGGGGTAATATTCCATTGAGAGCGTCAGTTTTAATATTTGTTGGAGTCTTCTCCATGCCACCATTGGTAGTTTAGATAGCATTAGCTTGTGTATGCCACTTTTAACAGATGCTTTGTGTTTAAATGCTTTCACTGCCTTAATTATCTCGTGTATTTTAATGTCTGCTAAGTAGTTTTTTCAATAGTCCCCCATTTTTATTATGAAGATTCAACCCTAGATGGAAAAGCAGGGTGCTTTACGACTAAGGGCTCCAACAAGGAAGAATAGTCCACTTGGGAAAAGAAATAATGAAACAATTTAATGGACAATCAAAACATTGTAATTGAATACACTATGGAGAGTGACTTATGTAAGCCTTTTCAACATGAAAACATTTTCTGCAAGTTTGAACTTTTGAATTTCTACAGATTCAACTGCCCGATTAATAAGACCATTCCACAACTTTGACACAGCTGGAATAGAATTTTTAGCATACTGTGTAGTATTGAGCCTCATGATGGAGAAAGTCAGACTATTAGAATTAACTGCATCCCTAGTATTACGAACAAGATGGTACTGTCTGGGAAGATCTGAATGTAAAGGATGGTCAGAATTATAAAAAATCTTTTGCAACATGCATAACGAACTAATTGAACGGCGGAGCCAGAGATTAATAACTAGATCAGGAATAAGAGTTTTAATAGACCGTAAGTTCCTGGCCAATAAATTAAGATGAGAATTAGCAGATGAAGTCCGGGCAGACGAACAATATCCGAAACAAGGTAGAATGAAAGAATTAAAACACTTCCTGTTTATCAGCTTGTCTCAATGGTTTTGGCTACTTAACTCGCTCATCGTAAAACAATAGGGTTGTTGTGGCCGGATTGGTAACGTCTCTGCCTGGTGTTTGCCAGTCGGGGGTTTGAGTCCCGCTCAGTCTCGTTAGTGCCATTAGTATTTGTAACCTTACCATCCTTGTGAGCTAAGGTTGGGGGGTTTGGGGGAGCCTATAGGTCTATCTGTTTAGTCATCAGTAGCCATTTGCCTGGCCCTCCCCGGTCCTAGATTGGGTGGAGAGGAGGCTTGGGCGCTGATCATATAAAATATGGTCAGCCTCTAGGGCATTGTCCAGCTTGCTAGGGCAATGTCAATGTCCCTTGCCTCTGCCATTCATGAGCGACCTTTAAAACCTTTAATCTTGCACTTCGTCACTCCCTATACCCTCTTCATAGCACATTCTCTCTCTCTCTCTCTCTCTCTCTCTCTCTCTCTCTCTCTCTCTCTCTCTCTCTCTCTCTCTCTCTGTGTCACTAATAAATCAATTTGTGTCGTGGCACAATAGAAACTTCGAATAATGACTCATGTAGTGCGTATGTTTCCTAAATCAAGAAGTGTTTATTAGAAGAAAATGTTTCATGAATAGCCTTCAGTTGTAACAAAACAAGACTGCGTGTTTCAAATATTTGATCTGATGTTAACCTTGTGGGTTACCTGCATTTAATTATATTTTAGTAGGACTACCGAAGTGCTGTGAATGATATTGAACACTTCTTGATTTTGGAAATATACGTAGTTCATAAGTCAATATTCGAAGTTTATATTGTGCCACGACACAAATTGATTTATTAGTGACAGATTCAAGAGAGAGAGAGAGAGAGAGAGAGAGAGAGAGAGAGAGAGAGAGAGAGAGAGAGAGAGAGAGAGAGAGAGAGAGTACTATGAAGAGGGTGTAGGGAGTGACGAAGTGTAAGATTAAGTATGCTATTTTACGATTTTTACGATGTGTGAGTTAAGTAGCCAAAACCATTGAGACAAGCTGATAAACAGAAAGTGTTTTAATTTTCTCATTCTACCTAGTTTCGAGTATTGTTCGTCTGCCTGATCTTCATCTTGATTTATTGGACAGGAACTTACGGTCTATCAAATGCCTTATTCCTGATCTAGATATAAATCTGTGGCACCGTCGTTCAATTAGTTCATTAAGCATGTTGCATATATATATATATATATATATATATATATATATATATATATATATATATATATATATATATATATATATATATATATATATATATATAATTCTGATCATCCCTTACATTCAGTTTCCCGGACAGTACCATCCTGTTCATAATACTAGGTATGCAGAATATTCTAATTGTCATGCCCTCTCCATCATGAGGCTGAATACTACAGTGTTCTAGAAGTTTTATTCCAGCTGTGACCAAGTTCTGGAATGATCTTCTCAATTGGGCAGTTGAATCGGTAGAACCTCGAAAGTTCAGACTTGCGGAAAATGTTTTCACGTTGAAAACATAAGTCACTTTTTATAGTTTATCAAAGATGTTTTGATTGTCAATTACTTCAAGTTCATTTCATTATTTCTTTTCCTTACTGGACTATTCTTCCCTGTTGGAGCCCTTGGTCTTATAGCCTCCCACTTTTCCATCTAGGGTTGTGGCTTAATAAAATATAAATGGATCGGAATGTTAATGCATGTCTAACAGGTCTGCTAAAGGAACCATCCATTCTTCTAAATTTCCTCCACACCTGCATTTCAGTATTTTGTTATATATACTAGACACGTATTCTTGGCCACGATATTATTCTGCTTTTTATTGCTTCTTTTCGAAAATGTTGCAAAATCTTATTGAAACATGGTTTCAATACACTCACTTCTATTGATATATGAACGAGTTTGTTTTTCTCTAACATTAGGGGATCAGTATTCTAATTTTTAAATCTTTTATTGAAAGTTTATAATTTTCTTCTAATCACGAGCTTTCCTTCTATCCAGTGGGTTAGTGCATCTGACCACCAAGGAACCGAATGTTTTCATTGGTTGATCATTAGTCAGAGGCAAACATTTGTCTTCCGCTTGTGTGATGAATTGTACAAAGAAACATTTCTTATAATACAATATGCTGTAAATATATGACTTTACGTCACATGATACTAATGCATTATTTCAAGGGCGATTAGCCTACTTACGAATGGGATAGTTAAGGAAACTTTAATTAAAAAAAAAATTACTCTAATCCATTTTCAGCGTAATTGCAATAGAGAAATTGCTCATCTCATCAATGTAATCTGTTTTCTTGACCTGTTTACCCCTAGCTAATTCGACGATTATGAATCGTACCATCAAAATGCACATGAAAAATAGATATTTTAGCGACAAAAAAAAATAAATAAAAATCCCTTGAGATACCAGAGTTTAATTTGCTGCATTATCCGACCTGGATTTGCTTATTTTGGTAAGTTTTACATTTAGTTTCGTCAAGTTTGTCCTATCTAGTTGATTAATCGTTGTGAACATGAAGGTATAAAGTACAGTAGATAATGCAAATCTTAATCCGTAACGAGGAAACAATATTGCGGAACTTCTTGCAGTAAGCCGAGAGTAATTAGCTGGGATCCTAGAGCAGCAGCCTGACGTTTTGTTCATTAATTTATTTTTAATTTTTGTCGTGGACATTTTACTAATACTACTACTACTACTACTTTTTCTGCATCTTTTCCCACTTCTATGTGGGGGTCTATGTTTCTGGCCAGCGTTCTCCATCTACCTCTGTCCCACACTAAATCACCGGTTAATCCCTTTGATTGAAGGTCATCCTGGATACAGTCCATCCATCTTTAATTTGGTCTCCCTCATCCTTGTAATGAATATTGAATGGATAAATATCCCCCTTTTAATGAATATGGAATGGCTAAACTTCACCCTTGTAATAAATATTGAATGGATAAATATCACCCTTTTAACAAATATGGAATGGCTAAACTTCACCCTTGTAATGAATATTGAATGGATAAATATCACCCTTTTAATAATTATGGAATGGTTAAAATTCACTCTTTTAATGAATATTGAATGGATAAACTTCACCTGTTTAATGAAGATGTAATGGCTAAACTTCACCCTATTAATAGAGATTGAATGGTTAAACTTCACCCTTTTTAACAAAGATGGAATGGCTAAACTTTGCCCTTTTAATACAAATGGAATGGCTAAATATCACCTGTTTAATGAAGAGTGAATGGCTAAACATGACCCTTTTATTGAAGATGGAAGGGCTAATTCACTATTTTAATGAAGATTGAATGGCTAAACTTTATCCTTTTAATGAAGATTGAATTGATAAACTTCACCCTTTTAATATAGGGCTAAACTCTGCCCTTTTAATGATGATGGAATGGGTAAACATCACCCTTTTAATGAAGATGGAATGGCCAAATATCACCCTTTTAATGAAGAAGGAATGGCTAAACATGATCCTTTTATTGAAGATGGAATGGCTAAACTTCACCATTTTAATAAAGATTGAATTGATAAACTTCACCTTTTTAATTAAGATGGTATGGCTAATCTCATCCTTTTAATGATGATGGAATGGCTAAACATCACCCTTTTCATGAAGATGGAATGGCTAAACACTGCCCTTTTAATAATCATGGAATGGCTAAACACGACCCTTTTAATGAAGATAGAATGACTAAATTTCACCCTTTTAATAAAGGTGGAATTCATAAACTTAAGCCTTTTGATAAAGATGGAATGGCTAAACTCTGCCCTTTTAATGAAGATGGAATGGCTAAATATCACCCTTTTATTGAAAATCAAATGGCTAAACTTCACCCTTTTGATATAGATTGAATGGGTAAACAACACCCTTTTAAAGAAGATGGAATGGGTAAACTTCACCCTTTTAATGAAGATGGAATGGCTAAACTTCACCCTTTTAATGAAGATGGAATGGCTAAACTTCACCCTTTTAATGAAGATGGAATGGCTAAACTTCACCCTTTTAATAAAGGTGGAATTCATAAACTTAAGCCTTTTGATAAAGATGGAATGGCTAAACTCTGCCCTTTTAATGAAGATGGAATGGCTAAATATCACCCTTTTATTGAAAATCAAATGGCTAAACTTCACCCTTTTGATATAGATTGAATGGGTAAACAACACCCTTTTAAAGAAGATGGAATGGGTAAACTTCACCCTTTTAATGAAGATGGAATGGCTAAACTTCACCCTTTTAATGAAGATGGAATGGCTAAACTTCACCATTTTAATGAAGATGGAATGGCTAAACTTCACCCTTTTAATGAAGAGGGAATGGCTAAACTTCACCCTTTTAATGAAGATTGAATTGAAACTTTGTTTGTTTGAAAACAACTTCAGCTGTCAAATGCCGACATTTAATGTTTTCAAGATAGAAACGTTCATTTTTAGATGTTTAAAGCTTAGTGTCCCTTTTCAGCTATCAAACTCTCAGTTAATTTTCAGGTGATAAAATTTATTTATCCACATCCTCATACAGTAAAAATAAATCGTCAATTTTTCAACTGTTAAGATTAGATCGTCCCTTTTCATCTACTAAAATCATATCATCTTTTCCTTGTCAAAAATCCGAGAGCACTTTTCAGCAGTCAAACAGGTAAGCTTTCATTTTCAGCTGTCATAATTCCGAGCTCCATCATATATTTCAACTCAATGCCTCCGAGTTTCAATAGCGAGTTCTTATTTCCTCTCATACGATATTTTAACATATGGTTTTTTTACCGGTTATTGTACCCTTCCAGTATAAGTCTTTAGGTTCGGAAGAAAAGGCTCGAGCTCAGATTATACTAATTTAGTGATAATACTCAGAAAGCCGAACCAAGATTTCCTGTCGATTGCCGAAGGAAAACTTGCCTAACATTTGATTTCTAAGCCGTGTGTTTCAAGTGGCTTTCATAATATCACTCAATGCGACAATGAATACATTACTAGATTTTAACTCATTCACCGTGCAAATGGAAATAATACACATATTACCTTAAATGGAAGTACCGTATATATTGTAAATACACCATTCCCGGAGAGAGGTATGAACGCATAATGAATTTCAGAGTGAAATTGGCATAGACCATGAGAATATTATATCCTTAAATAGTTTTACGGAAGGGAGAACCATTTCTTTATTTTAATCAAGTACATGAGGATATGAAAGAAGCTCTACCAGCAGAGAGGTCAGTCAGTATATGTGAATCATTTTAAAATTTAGTACAGCAGTAACAAGTCCCCATCTCAACTTGAGTTTTGGAGATATGACTGGTATTCTATCTAATGATGCAGGCAGAATTATTAATGGTGAAATGAGGGATTAGGACTGATGGATACGAGAGAACAGTCTCGAGCTCTAGAAGGGCAAGGGAAGGTTAATGAATTACCTAGGCATATATTCTTCTGATTATGTGGAAGGTATAACCTTAAGGTCATACATGAGGAGGCTATCACCTTCATCGCAAATACGTTGGAAACCTCCAGAGACATCAATAGCATGGGACACTGTATGTACTTTTATGTTGGAGCCCTTGGGCTTATAGCATCATTCTTTTCCAACTATGATTATAGCCTAGCAACTAATAATAATAATAATAATAATTGTCTTGATAGGGGATGTCCCATATTTGCGCAAGTTCATTTATATCCATGTTGGGTGAGTTAATTTCACGAGTTGTCAGAGTTAGAGAGCCATAACCATTAGAGAAAGGAGAAGTACATGCATCTGAAAAAGATCAGTCTGGTTGTATATCATATAAAATGAAAATACCGTGGAAAGATTCTATTTCTCTTGTAATTAACCATATAGTTTATCTATTATGAGATAGAGTTAGAGGTGGGGGGGGGGCCCGAGGCATCTTATCATAATCACGAGAAAGATGACACAGACGTTTAGTCATGCTGGACGGGGAAACTGCTTCTGTCTGTTCGATTAACTGTGGCAGTATCATTGACAGATAACGTGATAGGCGAAAATTAGATAAGTTTAAATCTCTTCAAGTATGTTTGAAATCCTCTCACTGGATGCACTTTTATGTATTATAATAATAATATCAATAATGATAATAATAACCCAGGAGTATTTTAAAATTAGAATATTTTCACTAATTTTTTATAATTTTAAAAGTGGCACTAATTTATGAATAATAATGATTCCAATAATTTCCATAATAATTTTCAGGATAACAATTGATAATATTAAGAACAGTAATTTCAAAATATAATAACTTTGATAATTTCCATAATAACTATTTTAAGGTTGAATGATGAACTTGTAGTTAGGTATTGATTCACTCACTTGGTGAGGTTAGGTTAAGTTAAGTTAAGTCAAGTGAAGTAAGTTAGGCCACATTGAATTAAGTTAGGTTAGGTTAAGGGAAGGGATGGAGTTAGGTTAGGGGTAACCAATGAGGTTAAGGGGTACCCAGTTCTAAGGTTTAAAGGCCGCTCATGAATGCCAGAGTCAAGGGACAGTGACATTACCCTATCAAGCAGGAAAATACCCTAGAGACAGACCATATATACATATAATCAGTGCCCAAGCTCCCTCTTTACCCAAGCTAGGACCAAGGAGGGTTAGGCAATGGCTGCTGATGATGACTCGGCAGATAGACTTACAGGCTCCCCCCCCCCCTCCATCCTTAGCTCACAAGGAAGGTGAGGCTGCAGCGACCAAAGTAACTAATGAGTTTGAGCGGGACTCGAACTCCAGTCTGGTTATCAGTAGTCAGGGGCCATTTACCCTACTCATATATATATATATATATATATATATATATATATATATATATATATATATATATATATATATATATATATATATATATATATATATACTTCTTGGGGTTTAGGAATTTAGGGGGCAAGGTGAGGCTTGGGGAGGGCAATTGTCCCCCAGGTCACACCCCAATTGACACCCCTGAGAGAGAGAGAGAGAGAGAGAGAGAGAGAGAGAGAGAGAGAGAGAGAGAGAGAGAGAGAGACTATAATTATGTGTAGTAATATTATGACTTGATGAAGAAAATCGAATGATTTGTGAGTAGCCAAAGAACATAATAGAAATGTCGGGAAAGATTGACATGCGAAGTCCGGCCAAATGATAGATTAACAAAGTTCGAACCCGAAGCAACTGTTACTCTTTAGGTGTAAAAGGTGTGGCTGCTGTCGGGTGGGAATCGTAAACTTATGGAAACCAGAAATCACTTGATAAAGGCGAGATTTTGTCGAAACAGTGCTGTAGTGAATAACGTATGAAGAAAATAAATAATCATCGTTCATTAAACCGAAGGATTACGTACTTACTTGTTTTGGGTTTAAATCCAACCCTCCACTGAAGTCGAGTGAACTACTTCTCGGCCGGGTCCATTTTAATCATCTAACGAAACATTTTCATTATAACTTATACAATTCTTTGATTGTAGCATCTTCCAAATCATATGATCTTGTGAAAAGTAATGTCTTTAGTTTCTTCTTAAATTCAATTACTCCCTTTAGGTCCTTCATTTCAGTTGGCAGTTTATTATAATGTCCATGCGCGCAGTAGCTAAAAGCCCTTTCACCAAATTTACTATTTGTTCTTGGTTCAGATAGCCTATGTTTATCACTCATGTGTCTTATGTTAACATTTGTTTCTAGTTCTAGTTTGTTCAGGCATTCTTTTAGATATTTTGGTTCAGTATCTTAAACATTAGTAAGAGTAGCTTGTATTCAATTCTCGCTTTTACCGGCAGTCAGTGTAATTTAATTAGTGCAGGGGTAACTCTTTCCCTATTGTGTAGTCCTTTTTATTAATATAGCGGCTCTGTTTTGTACTTTGAATTTTCTTCAGCTGATAATTTGGTAAGCCATAGAACAGTGAGTTGCAGTAATCAATTCTTGAAAATATGTGGGGATTAATGTGTATGGCCATGGATTTTTCATCTAAGTATTTACTAATAAATGCTATGTTTCTAATATGATAGTTACAATTTCTTACCATATTATTTATATGTTCATTCATTGTCAGTCTATCATCCATGATTACTCCAAGATTTCTGACAAATTTCTTTAGGTCAATGATCGATTGACCTATTTCAATTCTTTGGAAGCATTCTATTCTTTTTATATCTTTTTCATTTCCAAAAATAATACATTCGCTTTTATCTTCATTGAGCTTGAGTTTTTTTGTTAACATCCAAGCCTTAATGTCATTCATTATTTCATGTATCTTTCTTTTAGCTTCATCAACTGATTCTATTGGGAAATAGAATTGTGTATCATCAGCGTATATTTTAAACTTAACTCGGTGAGTTTCAAGTATATTTGCCAGTTCAATCGTGTAAATTTCAAACAGGAGAGGACCTAGTACACTGCCTTGAGGCACCCCTTTGGTTAGTTATCTTGTCTCAGATTCAACATTTGATATTACTACTTTAACTTTGCGGTTTTCAAGATAACTCACAAACCAGTCATATGCTCGTTCTACGATGCCCCCAGCTTTAAGGTCTTCCATCAGATATGTATGTTCTACAGTATCAAATGCTGCACTTAGATCAAGCATCGCAAGAATGCAACACTTGCCGTTTGTTATAATTTCTGTTATGTCATTTTTAATCGCTAACACTGTTGTTTCTGTGGAGTAATTTTCTCTGTATGCAGATTGATCATCAGGTATGGCATTAGATTTTTTCAGATGTTTCCAGGTTTGTTCATGTACAGCAGTTTCAATAATTTTCGAAAAATATGACAGATTTGATATTGGCCTATATGAACTTAAATTGTCTGCATCACCTTTTCCTTTATACACAGGCTTGATACATGCAACTTTTTCACAATCAGGGAAAACTGCCTGTGTTAGACTCACATTTACCATGTTTCGTTAGGTCTCTTGTAGTCTGGTGAAATTTTCTGCATCTTTTACATCGTTAATTGGAAATGGGTCATTTCCGCAGTAGGTTTTTTTTTTTACTTTCTTTATTATTCTCATATAATCACTCTGACTTAACTCTTTGAATACCCTTAGCTTACTTACACCTGTTGCTGATGTATTTCTTCGTTCTGTTGTGCCGATGTTGTGAAAACTGGAGCAGATTTGATTTATTTTTTCTTAAAAATAATCAATAAAATCATCTGCTAGGCATTTAGGATCATTAGTTATGTCCGGCAATACTATTTCTGTCTTTAGACCTAATAGTTTCTTTAGGTTCTTATGTATTTTCTGTGGGTCATTTTCATAGCACACTTTTTTATAATAGGCCTTTTTTCAACTAAGATAAGGTAATTGTAGCGATTTCTAGCTGCTTTGTAATGTTGCCAGTTTTCATTATTTTTATTTCTTTTCCATTTACCCTCCATTTTTCTTTTTCTCTTTTTCTCTTCATGTAATTCATTATCAAACCAGTTCGATTTTTCTTTCATTGTGATTATTTTTGTTATTTCCGGGCACCTATTATTATAATTAGTTGCAAGTATAGTTTTACTTCTATCAGTAATGCAGTTTATACAGGATTGTCTCTCTACGAGGGTGTGATTCTCTTCATAATTACAGACTGGTGTTATCCTTTTTATGTCCTCTAGGCTTTGTTCAATGAACTCTTTTGGATCAAAGTTAGTCTTAATTCTGTATGTGATTTCCTTCTGTATTGCATTATATTTTTCTAACATCTATTTCAAAAGACATTAACTTATGCATTGGGGATATAGAGCAGTCAGGTTCAATCTCCATATTTAGTATGATGTTGTTGTTTTTGTTTACTATAACTAGATCTAGTATATGATTAGACTGAAAACTTAAAGAAGCTGAGGAAATATGAAGATTCCTGCAGGAAACATCTTGGCGCTACTAAGGCTATCGCCTTCAATGAAGATTGTAATAGAGAGAATCTGTGTCCCAAAAGCATATATATATATATATATATATATATATATATATATATATATATATATATATATATATATATATATATATATATATATGTCTGTGTGTGTGTGCGTATCACGAAACTAGTCAGGACTTAATTTTATATTTCGTATTTTCATTTTCCCTGTGGTTCTTCTGCATCTGAGCATCACGTTTCCCTGTGATTTTTACGCATATATATATATATATATATATATATATATATATATATATATATATATATATATATATATATTATATATGTGTATATATGTGTATATATATACATATATATATATATATATATATATATATATATATATATATATATATATATATATATATATATATATATATATATATATATATATATATATATATATATG
This sequence comes from Palaemon carinicauda, assembly GCF_036898095.1. Taxonomy (NCBI): domain Eukaryota; kingdom Metazoa; phylum Arthropoda; class Malacostraca; order Decapoda; family Palaemonidae; genus Palaemon; species Palaemon carinicauda. The sequence goes on along the minus strand of NC_090765.1, from coordinate 14,094,596 downwards.
TGTGTGTGTGTGTGTGTGTGTGTGTGTGTGTGTGTGTGGAAATTCGGAATACATTCAATAAAATTGATGAATAAAACTTTTATATTATTTGAAATATAAATACGAATATTTAAGATAATCTTTGTAATGCACGAACGATTCTTGAAAAGGCTTCACACAACTTCATGGAGTTCCCAATCCTATCCTTTGCAGCCAGACCGACTTCCAGTTTTCTGAAGAACGCCATCTCTTCTTCAAAGCGGACCCCAATTGGGAAGGTTACAGGTTTCTTCAGAAATCTGTTATGTGATCTGGCATTGATCTCGGACTCCGTTCCATTTGTGATTTCGATGCTCCGGCGTTTTCTCTGCGATGGAAAAGAGTTCCTGAATTCCTATCCATTCCGTTGTTCTTCTTTCTCCGAGGTGGCCCAAGCTTCCAAGGGCTTGATGCAGAGTTTTCAAAACTGACATCATTTGTGAAACGCAGCTTGTGTGTGCGTGTTTGTATGTGTGGTTGTGTATGCATATAAGTATATATTAAGCCATTATCCTTTTTGTAATATTCAAAGGATCGCTGAATTTTTGTGAAATACTTTCATATCTTTTTATATCAAATAGTTTCCCGCCTCTAAGATCTTGCCCATTCATTATACATACATAGGCCTACATACATACATACATACATACATACATAGACGTGTCACGCGTAACAAAAGACTGTGTTGGGAGTCGAAACGTTTGTGGAGACGCAATTGGATCGTTGAAGGTGTATTAGGAATCCAGATGTCTTCATCGATATCGTATCGATGAAGACATCTAGAGACACCAGTAACATATTTTTTCTTTTCGGAATTATGGCTGTTTGCGCCAGTTACATGGGTATCTAAAAATGGCTCAAATAAGTATTGTTACAATTGTGACCTGTGTAAAGGGAGTGCAGTGTATTCCTCGGAATACATTGTTCCCTGACTTTATAAGATTTTCCTGATATTGATATCACTGGCAGTGGTATGCGTTATTAAAAGTTATTGCGAAAAGGGAGAAAATTTGAATAGTTCTGCCAGCATGGCCGAGTACTCAGAGTCGAAGACTACACCAACGAGCAAGGAGGAAAAGGAAACCATTGAACAGCTCCAAGGATGTTTTCCCCGGGGAAATTTGGCTTCTGTGGATGCGATCGCTAGCAAGCCCGAGAATTCAGATGAGAAAGTACTCCTTTCACATCTGAATTCTCGAACAAATGACTTCTCGTCTTCCGTAGTCGCTGAAGACAGCGAAAGCCTCGGAAGGAAAACTGAGGAAACTTTCGCAGAGAACAATGAATTCCTGGAATTCTTAGGCGTTTTTCTCAATGATCCAGATATGACGGAGTTTCCCAAATCGTCTTTGCTGGAAGATTTCAGTAGGAAATATATCTATGAACTGACTCTTAGGATGAAAATGAACCTGCAGGAAACAACGAAGGAAAATGGTGAATTAAAAGAACGAATTGAAGAAAAAGAAGCAAGTGGTGAATATTCTCCTCGAAGCGGCCTGGTCGAAAGAGAGGAGATGGAAGCCCTGAAGAGGAGGATTACAGCGCTAGAAAGAGAAAGTGAACTGCTTGCTAAGGTCAAAAATGGAAACTCTCCAATGATAGTTCCTCTGAAAAATATAGACTCACCCAGAGAAGATCAAAAGGTCCATGTGCAATTGTTAAATGTAATTGCAACTTTGCAAGACCAATGTTTCGCAAATAAAAGGAAAATTGAGGAACTGAATAATTTGGTTGATGCGCAAAAACATGAATTGGCTCACGTAAATGAGCAAATATCAGAGATGAAAGGGGTGATCATTAAGTTAGTGCTATTCAATAACATGCTTAACATGAGACTAAAAGAAAAGAAAGAATCGGATATCTATTGGAGTGACTGGTCGCCTATTTTTGATAGTGTAATTGAAGAAGATGAAGAATCAAGTAACGATTGGACTTACCACTTGCTGGAAACTTCTTTTTGGTCTTCCTATTGGTCGGATGGTGTTAATGATATTGATGATGGAGAATCAAGTAATGATTGGACTTCCCCCTGGACGGAAACTTCTTTTTGGTCTTCCTTCTGGTCGGGTGGTGTTGATGATATTGATGATGGAGACTCAGGCAATGATTGGACTTCCCCCTGGACGGAAACTTCTTTTTGGTCTTCCTTCTGGTCGGGTGGTGTTGATGATATTGATGATGAAGACTCAGGCAATGATTGGACTTCCCCCTGGACGGAAACTTCTTTTTGGTCTTCCTTCTGGTCGGGTGGTGTTGATGATATTGATGATGAAGACTCAGGCAATGATTGGACTTACCACTTGCCGGAAACTTCTTTTTGGTCTTCCTTCTGGTCGGGTGGTGTTGATGATATTGATGATGGAGACTCAGGCAATGATTGGACTTCCCCCTGGACGGAAACTTCTTTTTGGTCTTCCTTCTGGTCGGGTGGTGTTGATGATATTGATGATGAAGACTCAGGCAATGATTGGACTTACCACTTGCCGGAAACTTCTTTTTGGTCTTCCTACTGGTCGGGTGGTGTTGTTGATAATATTGAAGATGATGAAGAATCTTCGTCTTTATCACATTTGAGAAGTTTCAAAACTTTGGAAGATCCATACTGGAGAGAATTTGGAATTTCAGTTTATAGCTGGCAAAGCATAAAGCAATGTCTGGGAGAAATTCTTGGCCGGGGAGCATTTAGTACAGTTTATTCCCTTAAAGGAACGTCAAATTTGTGTGTCAAAATTGTAAAGCGGTCCGATGAGATTGCTTTTCACGACGAGATTATGCACATGATCAATCTACAGCACACGGGAGTGCCGAGATTGAAAGGGATCGTCAATGACGGGCAGTTAGCAATCATTATGACTCGTCACCAGATGACAATGGGGGATTGGATGAAACGTCACAATCCACCCTTAAGCGAGAGACTGGCCGTACTGAGAGATTTCTGCAACATTCTGGAAGACTTCCACGAAGCTGGCCTATGCCACAACGACCTTAAACCAGACAATGTCATGATCGATTTAACACCTGATGGACCAAACGTGACAATTATTGATTTTGGTTTGATGAAGAAGATAGGTGAGGCGGTCTGGTCTCGTGGAAATTTGAACCACAAAAAAGTTAGGAGATTGCTTAGGCTGAGAGAGAATTACCCATGGTATGCTCCAAAGATCTTTCTTGGAAAAGCCTGCCATCCCTCAACAGATGCATTTTCCGCTGCTGTCGCCTGCAGGATTATAACTTGGCAAGTATGTGAAAGGCTACATCGAAGAAGTCCTCAATTATTTTTCCGAATGTTTCGGGGATGAACCTGAATGCACCATTGAAAATCTGCTAAAAGCACTGATGATGATGTAAAAAGTTAATCGTCTTAAGATGGATCAGTAATTAATATGAAAAAAAAGAACAAAAAATTTTAGAAAATAAAGAAAAAATGAAAAAAGAAACCCCCCAGAAAATAACAAAATTAAAACCATAACCCCCCCCCCCAAAAAAAATATGTATACATTGAGTCACTCATAAACACAAACACACAGATATATATATATATATATATATATATATGTATATATATATATATATATATATATATATATATATATATATATATATATATATATATATATATATTGTGTGTGTTTAGCATAAGTTTCTAATGAGTTTTGAGAAGTATTTTAGTGTTAGTTTACTTATGTAATGAAATAAGTTTATGCATTGCCATTAAGTGGATTCTGGCCTTGCTTGTGTAAAGGTAATAAACTACTAGATGAACTCAGCAGAGGGAAGACGTCAAACTTGTTTTGTACTGGAATAATGGAACATGAGTGATGGTTCAGTGTTATGATAAAAAAAAGAGAAATAAAGATTTAAAGAGAATAATCTACAATATAGACTCAGCAGAAGGAAGTCACACTTGTTTTGGATTGCAGTGTTCCTTGATAAAGATTCACCTGTACTGTTTCTTTGTCAGGTGGACAAATGCAGAAGGAACTAGTCTGACTTCTATCATGCTGTGGCCCATCAAGAAGATTCCATTGTACAAGAATAATGAAACATGAGTGATGATTTAGTGTTATGATCAAAGACAAAAGGAGAAATATAGATGTAAGGAGAATAATCTACAAGATGGATTCAGAAGAAGGAAGAAGTCACACTTGTTTTGGATTGCAGTGTTCCTTGATAAAGATTCACCTGTACTGTTTCTTTGTCAGGTGGACAAATGCAGAAGGAACAAGTCTGACTTCTACTAGGTTGTGGCCCATCAAGAAGATTCCATTGTACAAGAATAATGGAACATGAGTGATGGTTTAGTGTTCTGATCACAGAAAAAAAGACAAATAAAGATGTAAGGAGAATAATCTACAAGATGGACTCAGCAGAAGGAAGAAGTCGCACTTGTTTTGGATTGCAGTGTTCCTTGATAAAGATTCACTTGTACTGTTTCTTTGTCAGGTGGACAAATGCAGAAGGAACAAGTCTGACTTCTACTAGGCTGTGGCCCATCAAGAAGATTCCATTGTACAAGAATAATGGAACATGAGTGATGGTTTAGTGTTCTGATCACAGAAAAAAAGACAAATACAGATGTAAGAAGAATAATCTACAAGATGGACTCAGCAGAAGTAAGAAGTCACACTTGTTTTGGATTGCAGTGTTCCTTGATAAAGATTCACCTGTACTGTTTCTTTGTCAGGTGGACAAATGCAGAAGGAACAAGTCTGACTTCTACTAGGCTGTGGCCCATCAAGAAGATTCCATTGTACAAGAATAATGGAACTTGAGTGATGGTTTTGTGTTATGATCACAGACATAAGGAGAAATAAAGATGTAAAGAGAATAATCTACAAAATGGACTCTGCAGAAGGAAGAAGTCACACTTGTTTTGGATTGCAGTGTTCCTTGATAAAGATTCACTTGTACTGTTTCTTTGTCAGGTGGACAAATGCAAAAGGAACAAGTCTGACTTCTTCTAGGTTGTGGCCCATCAAGAAGATTCCATTGTACAAGAATAATGAAACATGAGTGATGATTTAGTGTTATGATTACAGACAAAAGGAGAAATAAAGATGTAAGGAGAATAATCTACAAGATAGACTCAGCAGAAGGAAGTCACACTTGTTTTGGATTGCAGTGTTCCTTGATAAAGATTCACCTGTACTGTTTCTTTGTCAGGTGGACAAATGCAGAAGGAACTAGTCTGACTTCTATCATGCTGTGGCCCATCAAGAAGATTCCATTGTACAAGAATAATGAAACATGAGTGATGATTTAGTATTATGATCACAGACAAAAGGAGAAATAAAGATGTAAGGAGAATAATCTACAAGATGGATTCAGAAGAAGGAAGAAGTCACACTTGTTTTGGATTGCAATGTTCCTTGATAAAGATTCACCTGTACTGTTTCTTTGTCAGGTGGACAAATGCAGAAGGAACAAGTCTGACTTCTACTAGGTTGTGGCCCATCAAGAAGATTCCATTGTACAAGAATAATGAAACATGAGTGATGATTTAGTGTTATGATCACAGACAAAAGGAGAAATAAAGATGTAAGGAGAATATCTACAAGATAGACTCAGCAGAAGGAAGTCACACTTGTTTTGGATTGCAGTGTTCCTTGATAAAGATTCACCTGTACTGTTTCTTTGTCAGGTGGACAAATGCAGAAGGAACTAGTCTGACTTCTATCATGCTGTGGCCCATCAAGAAGATTCCATTGTACAAGAATAATGAAACATGAGTGATGATTTAGTGTTATGATCACAGACAAAAGGAGAAATAAAGATGTAAGGAGAATAATCTACAAGATGGATTCAGAAGAAGGAAGAAGTCACACTTGTTTTGGATTGCAGTGTTCCTTGATAAAGATTCACCTGTACTGTTTCTTTGTCAGGTGGACAAATGCAAAAGGAACAAGTCTGACTTCTACTAGGCTGTGGCCCATCAAGCCATTGTACAAGAATAATGGAACATGAGTGATGGTTTAGTGTTCTGATCACAGAAAAAAAAGACAAATAAAGATGTAAGGAGAATAATCTACAAGATGGACTCAGCAGAAGGAAGAAGTCGCATTTGTTTTGGATTACAATGTTCCTTGATAAAGATTCACTTGTACTGTTTCTTTGTCAGGTGGACAAATGCAGAAGGAACAAGTCTGACTTCTAGGTTGTGGCCCATCAAGAAGATTCCATTGTACAAGAATAATGGAACATGAGTGATGGTTTAGTGTTCTGATCACAGACAAAAGGAGAAATAAAGATGTAAAGAGAATAATCTACAAAATGGACTCAGCAGAAGGAAGAAGTCACACTTGATTTGGATTGCAGTGTTCCTTGATAAAGATTCACTTTTACTGTTTCTTTGTCAGGTGGACAAATGCAGAAGGAACAAGTCTGACTTCTACTAGGCTGTGGCCCATCAAGAAGATTCCATTGTACAAGAATAATGGAACATGAGTGATGGTTTAGTGTTCTGATCACAGACAAAAGGAGAAATAAAGATGTAAAGAGAATAATCTACAAAATGGACTCAGCAGAAGGAAGAAGTCACACTTGATTTGGATTACAATGTTCCTTGATAAAGATTCACTTGTACTGTTTCTTTGTCAGGTGGACAAATGCAGAAGGAACAAGTCTGACTTCTACTAGGTTGTGGCCCATCAAGAAGATTCCATTGTACAAGAATAATGGAACATGAGTGATGATTTAGTGTTATGATCACAGACAAAAGGAGAAATAAAGATGTAAAGAGAATAATCTACAAAATGGACTCAGCAGAAGAAAGAAGTCACACTTGATTTGGATTGCAGTGTTCCTTGATAAAGATTCACCTGTACTGTTTCTTTGTCAGGTGGACAAATGCAGAAGGAACAAGTCTGACTTCTACTAGGTTGTGGCCCATCAAGAAGATTCCATTGTACAAGAATAATGGAACATGAGTGATGGTTTAGTGTTCTGATCACAGAAAAAAAGACAAATACAGATGTAAGAGAATAATCTACAAGATGGACTCAGCAGAAGGAAGAAGTCACACTTGTTTTGGATTGCAGTGTTCCTTGATAAAGATTCACTTGTACTGTTTCTTTGTCAGGTGGACAAATGCAGAAGGAACAAGTCTGACTTCTACTAGGCTGTGGCCCATCAAGAAGATTCCATTGTACAAGAATAATGGAACATGAGTGATGGTTTAGTGTTCTGATCACAGAAAAAAAGACAAATACAGATGTAAGAAGAATAATCTACAAGATGGACTCAGCAGAAGGAAGAAGTCACACTTGTTTTAGGATTGCAGTGTTCCTTGATAAAGATTCACTTGTACTGTTTCTTTGTCAGGTGGACAAATGCAGAAGGAACAAGTCTGACTTCTACTAGGCTGTGGCCCATCAAGAAGATTCCATTGTACAAGAATAATGGAACATGAGTGATGGTTTAGTGTTCTGATCACAGAAAAAGAAGACAAATAAAGATGTAAGAGAATAATCTACAAGATGGACTCAGCAGAAGGAAGAAGTCACACTTGTTTTGGATTGCAGTGTTCCTTGATAAAGATTCACTTGTACTGTTTCTTTGTCAGGTGGACAAATGCAGAAGGAACAAGTCTGACTTCTACTAGGCTGTGGCCCATCAAGAAGATTCCATTGTACAAGAATAATGGAACATGAGTGATGATTTAGTGTTCTGATCACAGAAAAGGAGAAATAAAGATGTAAAAGAAATAATCTACAAGATGGACTCAGCAGAAGAAGAAGTCACACTTGTTTTGGATTGCAGTGTTCCTTGATAAAGATTCACTTGTACTGTTTCTTTGTCAGGTGGACAAATGCAGAAGGAACAAGTCTGACTTCTACTAGGCTGTGGCCCATCAAGAAGATTCCATTGTACAAGAATAATGGAACATGAGTGATGGATTTAGTGTTATGATCACAGACAAAAGGAGAAATAAAGATGTAAGAGAATAATCTACAAGATGGACTCTGCAGAAGGAAGAAGTCACACTTGTTTTGGATTGCAGTGTTCCTTGATAAAGATTCACTTGTACTGTTTCTTTGTCAGGTGGACAAATGCAGAAGGAACAAGTCTGACTTCTTCTAGCTGTGGCCCATCAAGAAGATTCCATTGTACAAGAATAATGAAACATGAGTGATGATTTAGTGTTATGATCACAGACAAAAGGAGAAATCAAGATGTAAGGAGAATAATCTACAAGATAGACTCAGCAGAAGGAAGTCACACTTGTTTTGGATTGCAGTGTTCCTTGATAAAGATTCACTGTACTGTTTCTTTGTCAGGTGGACAAATGCAGAAGGAACTAGTCTGACTTCTATCATGCTGTGGCCCATCAAGAAGATTCCATTGTACAAGAATAATGAAACATGAGTGATGATTTAGTGTTATGATCACAGACAAAAGGAGAAAATAAAGATGTAAGGAGAATAATCTACAAGATGGACTCAGAAGAAGGAAGAAGTCACTTGTTTTGGATTGCAGTGTTCCTTGATAAAGATTCTTGTACTGTTTCTTTGTCAGGTGGACAAATGCAAAAGGAACAAGTCTGACTTCTACTAGGCTGTGGCCCATCAAGATTCCATTGTACAAGAATAATGGAACATGAGTGATGGTTTAGTGTTCTGATCACAGAAAAAAAAGACAAATAAAGATGTAAGGAGAATAATCTACAAGATGGACTCAGCAGAAGGAAGAAGTCGCATTTGTTTTGGATTACAATGTTCCTTGATAAAGATTCACTTGTACTGTTTCTTTGTCAGGTGGACAAATGCAGAAGGAACAAGTCTGACTTCTACTAGGTTGTGGCCCATCAAGAAGATTCCATTGTACAAGAATAATGGAACATGAGTGATGGTTTAGTGTTCTGATCACAGACAAAAGGAGAAATAAAGATGTAAAGAGAATAATCTACAAAATGGACTCAGCAGAAGGAAGAAGTCACACTTGATTTGGATTGCAGTGTTCCTTGATAAAGATTCACTTGTACTGTTTCTTTGTCAGGTGGACAAATGCAGAAGGAACAAGTCTGACTTCTACTAGGTTGTGGCCCATCAAGAAGATTCCATTGTACAAGAATAATGGAACTTGAGTGATGATTTAGTGTTATGATCACAGACAAAAGGAGAAATAAAGATGTAAAGAGAATAATCTACAAAATGGACTCAGCAGAAGGAAGAAGTCACACTTGATTTGGATTGCAGTGTTCCTTGATAAAGATTCACTTGTACTGTTTCTTTGTCAGGTGGAACAAATGCAGAAGGAACAAGTCTGACTTCTACTAGGTTGTGGCCCAAGAAGATTCCATTGTACAAGAATAATGGAACATGAGTGATGGTTTAGTGTTATGATCACAGAAAAAAAGACAAATAAGATGTAAGAGAATAATCTACAAGATGGACTCAGCAGAAGGAAGAAGTCACACTTGTTTTGGATTGCAGTGTTCCTTGATAAAGATTCACCTGTACTGTTTCTTTGTCAGGTGGACAAATGCAGAAGGAACAAGTCTGACTTCTACTAGGCTGTGGCCCATCAAGAAGATTCCATTGTACAAGAATAATGGAACATGAGTGATGGTTTAGTGTTCTGATCACAGAAAAAAAGACAAATAAAGATGTAAGAGAATAATCTACAAGATGGACTCAGCAGAAGGAAGAAGTCACACTTGTTTTGGATTGCAGTGTTCCTTGATAAAGATTCACTTGTACTGTTTCTTTGTCAGGTGGACAAATGCAGAAGGAACAAGTCTGACTTCTACTAGGCTGTGGCCCATCAAGAAGATTCCATTGTACAAGAATAATGGAACATGAGTGATGGTTTAGTGTTCTGATCACAGAAAAAAGACAAATAAAGATGTAAGGAGAATAATCTACAAGATGGACTCAGCAGAAGGAAGAAGTCACACTTGTTTTGGATTGCAGTGTTCCTTGATAAAGATTCACCTGTACTGTTTCTTTGTCAGGTGGACAAATGCAGAAGGAACAAGTCTGACTTCTTACTAGGCTGTGGCCCATCAAGAAGATTCCATTGTACAAGAATAATGGAACATGAGTGATGGTTTAGTGTTCTGATCACAGACAAAAGGAGAAATAAAGATGTAAGGAGAATAATCTACAAGATGGACTCAGCAGAAGGAAGAAGTCACACTTGTTTTGGATTGCAGTGTTCCTTGATAAAGATTCACTTGTACTGTTTCTTTGTCAGGTGGACAAATGCAGAAGGAACAAGTCTGACTTCTACTAGGCTGTGGCCCATCAAGAAGATTCCATTGTACAAGAATAATGGAACATGAGTGATGATTTAGTGTTATGATCACAGACAAAGAGAAATAAAGATGTAAGGAGAATAATCTACAAGATGGACTCTGCAGAAGGAAGAAGTCACTCTTGTTTTGGATTGCAGTGTTCCTTGATAAAGATTCACCTGTACTGTTTCTTTGTCAGGTGGACAAATGCAAAAGGAACAAGTCTGACTTCTACTAGGCTGTGGCCCATCAAGAAGATTCCATTGTACAAGAATAATGAAACATGAGTGATAATTTAGTGTTATGATCACAGACAAAAGGAGAAATAAAGATGTAAGGAGAATAATCTACAAGATGGACTCAGCAGAAGGAAGAAGTCACACTTGTTTTGGATTGCAGTGTTCCTTGATAAAGATTCACCTGTACTGTTTCTTTGTCAGGTGGACAAATGCAGAAGGAACAAGTCTGACTTCTACTAGGCTGTGGCCCATCAAGAAGATTCCATTGTACAAGAATAATGGAACATGAGTGATGGTTTAGTGTTCTGATCACAGAAAAAAGACAAATAAAGATGTAAGGAGAATAATCTACAAGATGGACTCAGCAGAAGGAAGAAGTCACACTTGTTTTGGATTGCAGTGTTCCTTGATAAAGATTCACTTGTACTGTTTCTTTGTCAGGTGGACAAATGCAGAAGGAACAAGTCTGACTTCTACTAGGCTGTGGCCCATCAAGAAGATTCCATTGTACAAGAATAATGGAACATGAGTGATGGTTTAGTGTTCTGATCACAGAAAAAAAGACAAATAAAGATGTAAGGAGAATAATCTACAAGATGGACTCAGCAGAAGGAAGAAGTCACACTTGTTTTGGATTGCAGTGTTCCTTGATAAAGATTCACCTGTACTGTTTCTTTGTCAGGTGGACAAATGCAGAAGGAACAAGTCTGACTTCTACTAGGCTGTGGCCCATCAAGAAGATTCCATTGTACAAGAATAATGGAACATGAGTGATGGTTTAGTGTTCTGATCACAGAAAAAAAAGACAAATAAAGATGTAAGGAGAATAATCTACAAGATGGACTCAGCAGAAGGAAGAAGTCACACTTGTTTTGGATTGCAGTGTTCCTTGATAAAGATTCACTTGTACTGTTTCTTTGTCAGGTGGACAAATGCAGAAGGAACAAGTCTGACTTCTACTAGGCTGTGGCCCATCAAGAAGATTCCATTGTACAAGAATAATGGAACATGAGTGATGGTTTAGTGTTCTGATCACAGAAAAAAAAGACAAATAAAGATGTAAGAGAATAATCTACAAGATGGACTCAGCAGAAGGAAGAAGTCACACTTGTTTTGGATTGCAGTGTTCCTTGATAAAGATTCACTTGTACTGTTTCTTTGTCAGGTGGACAAATGCAGAAGGAACAAGTCTGACTTCTACTAGGCTGTGGCCCATCAAGAAGATTCCATTGTACAAGAATAATGGAACATGAGTGATGGTTTAGTGTTCTGATCACAGAAAAAAAGACAAAAACAGATGTAAGAGAATAATCTACAAGATGGACTCAGCAGAAGGAAGAAGTCACACTTGTTTTGGATTGCAGTGTTCCTTGATAAAGATTCACTTGTACTGTTTCTTTGTCAGGTGGACAAATGCAGAAGGAACAAGTCTGACTTCTACTAGGCTGTGGCCCATCAAGAAGATTCCATTGTACAAGAATAATGAAACATGAGTGATGGTTTAGTGTTATGATCACAGAAAAGACAAATAAAGATGTAAGAGAATAATCTAAAGATGGACTCAGCAGAAGGAAGAAGTCACACTTGTTTTGGATTGCAGTGTTCCTTGATAAAGATTCACTTGTACTGTTTCTTTGTCAGGTGGACAAATGCAGAAGGAACAAGTCTGACTTCTACTAGGCTGTGGCCCATCAAGAAGATTCCATTGTACAAGAATAATGGAACATGAGTGATGGTTTAGTGTTCTGATCACAGAAAAAAAGACAAATAAAGATGTAAGGAGAATAATCTACAAGATGGACTCAGCAGAAGGAAGAAGTCACACTTGTTTTGGATTGCAGTGTTCCTTGATAAAGATTCACTTGTACTGTTTCTTTGTCAGGTGGACAAATGCAGAAGGAACAAGTCTGACTTCTACTAGGCTGTGGCCCATCAAGAAGATTCCATTGTACAAGAATAATGGAACATGAGTGATGGTTTAGTGTTCTGATCACAGAAAAGACAAATAAAGATGTAAGAAGAATAATCTACAAGATGGACTCAGCAGAAGGAAGAAGTCACACTTGTTTTGGATTGCAGTGTTCCTTGATAAAGATTCACTTGTACTGTTTCTTTGTCAGGTGGACAAATGCAGAAGGAACAAGTCTTACTAGGCTGTGGCCCATCAAGAAGATTCCATTGTACAAGAATAATGGAAACATGAGTGATGGTTTAGTGTTCTGATCACAGAAAAAAAGACAAATAAAGATGTAAGGAGAATAATCTACAAGATGACTCAGCAGAAGGAAGAATCACACTTGTTTTGGATTGCAGTGTTCCTTGATAAAGATTCACTTGTACTGTTTCTTTGTCAGGTGGACAAATGCAGAAGGAACAAGTCTGACTTCTACTAGGCTGTGGCCCATCAAGAAGATTCCATTGTACAAGAATAATGAAACATGAGTGATGATTTAGTGTTATGATCACAGACAAAGGAAAATAAAGATGTAAAGAGAATAATCTAAAGATGGACTCAGCAGAAGGAAGAAGTCACACTTGTTTTGGATTGCAGTGTTCCTTGATAAAGATTCACTTGTACTGTTTCTTTGTCAGGTGGACAAATGCAGAAGGAACAAGTCTGACTTCTACTAGGCTGTGGCCCATCAAGAAGATTCCATTGTACAAGAATAATGGAACATGAGTGATGGTTTAGTGTTCTGATCACAGAAAAAAAAGACAAATAAAGATGTAAGGAGAATAATCTACAAGATGGACTCAGCAGAAGGAAGAAGTCACACTTGTTTTGGATTCAGTGTTCCTTGATAAAGATTCACTTGTACTGTTTCTTTGTCAGGTGGACAAATGCAGAAGGAACAAGTCTGACTTCTACTAGGCTGTGCCCATCAAGAAGATTCCATTGTACAAGAATAATGGAACATGAGTGATGGTTTAGTGTTCTGATCACAGAAAAAAAGACAAATAAAGATGTAAGAGAATAATCTACAAGATGGACTCAGCAGAAGGAAGAAGTCACACTTGTTTTGGATTCAGTGTTCCTTGATAAAGATTCACTTGTACTGTTTCTTTGTCAGGTGGACAAATGCAGAAGGAACAAGTCTGACTTCTACTAGGCTGTGGCCCATCAAGAAGATTCCATTGTACAAGAATAATGGAACATGAGTGATGGTTTAGTGTTCTGATCACAGAAAAAAAGACAAATAAAGATGTAAGAGAATAATCTACAAAATGGACTCAGCAGAAGGAAGAAGTCACACTTGTTTTGGATTGCAGTGTTCCTTGATAAAGATTCACTTGTACTGTTTCTTTGTCAGGTGGACAAATGCAGAAGGAACAAGTCTGACTTCTACTAGGCTGTGGCCCATCAAGAAGATTCCATTGTACAAGAATAATGGAACATGAGTGATGGTTTAGTGTTCTGATCACAGAAAAAAAGACAAATAAAGATGTAAGGAGAATAATCTACAAGATGGACTCAGCAGAAGGAAGAAGTCACACTTGTTTTGGATTGCAGTGTTCCTTGATAAAGATTCACTTGTACTGTTTCTTTGTCAGGTGGACAAATGCAGAAGGAACAAGTCTGACTTCTACTAGGCTGTGGCCCATCAAGAAGATTCCATTGTACAAGAATAATGGAACATGAGTGATGGATTTAGTGTTATGATCACAGACAAAGGAGAAATAAAGATGTAAAGAGAATAATCTACAAGATGGACTCAGCAGAAGGAAGAAGTCACACTTGTTTTGGATTGCAGTGTTCCTTGATAAAGATTCACTTGTACTGTTTCTTTGTCAGGTGGACAAATGCAAAAGGAACAAGTCTGACTTCTACTAGGCTGTGGCCCATCAAGAAGATTCCATTGTACAAGAATAATGGAACATGAGTGATGGTTTAGTGTTCTGATCACAGAAAAAGACAAATAAAGATGTAAGGAGAATAATCTACAAGATAGACTCAGCAGAAGGAAGAAGTCACACTTGTTTTGGATTGCAGTGTTCCTTGATAAAGATTCACTTGTACTGTTTCTTTGTCAGGTGGACAAATGCAGAAGGAACAAGTCTGACTTCTACTAGGCTGTGGCCCATCAAGAAGATTCCATTGTACAAGAATAATGAAACATGAGTGATGATTTAGTGTTATGATCACAGACAAAAGGAGAAATAAAGATGTAAAGAGAATAATCTACAAGATGGACTCAGCAGAAGGAAGAAGTCACACTTGTTTGGATTGCAGTGTTCCTTGATAAAGATTCACCTGTACTGTTTCTTTGTCAGGTGGACAAATGCAGAAGGAACAAGTCTGACTTCTACTAGGCTGTGGCCCATCAAGAAGATTCCATTGTACAAGAATAATGGAACATGAGTGATGGTTTAGTGTTCTGATCACAGAAAAAAAAGACAAATAAAGATGTAAGGAGAATAATCTACAAGATGGACTCAGCAGAAGGAAGAAGTCACACTTGATTTGGATTGCAGTGTTCCTTGATAAAGATTCACTTGTACTGTTTCTTTGTCAGGTGGACAAATGCAGAAGGAACAAGTCTGACTTCTACTAGGCTGTGGCCCATCAAGAAGATTCCATTGTACAAGAATAATGGAACATGAGTGATGGTTTAGTGTTCTGATCACAGACAAAAGGAGAAATAAAGATGTAAGAGAATAATCTACAAAGATGGACTCAGCAGAAGGAAGAAGTCACACTTGATTTGGATTGCAGTGTTCCTTGATAAAGATTCACTTGTACTGTTTCTTTGTCAGGTGGACAAATGCAGAAGGAACAAGTCTGACTTCTACTAGGTTGTGGCCCATCAAGAAGATTCCATTGTACAAGAATAATGGAACATGAGTGATGGTTTAGTGTTATGATCACAGACAAAAGGAGAAATAAAGATGTAAGAGAATAATCTACAAAATGGACTCAGCAGAAGGAAGAAGTCACACTTGTTTTGGATTGCAGTGTTCCTTGATAAAGATTCACCTGTACTGTTTCTTTGTCAGGTGGACAAATGCAGAAGGAACAAGTCTGACTTCTACTAGGCTGTGGCCCATCAAGAAGATTCCATTGTACAAGAATAATGAAACATGAGTGATGATTTAGTGTTATGATCACAGACAAAAGGAGAAATAAAGATGTAAGGAGAATAATCTACAAGATGGACTCAGCAGAAGGAAGAAGTCACACTTGTTTTGGATTGCAGTGTTCCTTGATAAAGATTCACCTGTACTGTTTCTTTGTCAGGTGGACAAATGCAAAAGGAACAAGTCTGACTTCTACTAGGCTGTGGCCCATCAAGCCATTGTACAAGAATAATGGAACATGAGTGATGGTTTAGTGTTCTGATCACAGAAAAAAAAGACAAATAAAGATGTAAGGAGAATAATCTACAAGATGGACTCAGCAGAAGGAAGAAGTCACACTTGTTTTGGATTGCAGTGTTCCTTGATAAAGATTCACTTGTACTGTTTCTTTGTCAGGTGGACAAATGCAGAAGGAACAAGTCTGACTTCTACTAGGCTGTGGCCCATCAAGAAGATTCCATTGTACAAGAATAATGGAACATGAGTGATGGTTTAGTGTTCTGATCACAGACAAAAGGAGAAATAAAGATGTAAAGAGAATAATCTACAAAATGGACTCAGCAGAAGGAAGAAGTGACACTTGATTTGGATTGCAGTGTTCCTTGATAAAGATTCACTTGTACTGTTTCTTTGTCAGGTGGACAAATGCAGACGGAACAAGTCTGACTTCTACTAGGTTGTGGCCCATCAAGAAGATTCCATTGTACAAGAATAATGGAACATGAGTGATGGTTTATTGTTCTGATCACAGAAAAAAAGACAAATACAGATGTAAGATGAATAATCTATAAGATGGACTCAGCAGAAGGAAGAAGTCACACTTATTTTGGATTGCAGTGTTCCTTGATAAAGATTCACTTGTACTGTTTCTTTGTCAGGTGGACAAATGCAGAAGGAACTAGTCTGACTTCTACTAGGCGGTGGCCCATCAAGAAGATTCCATTGTACAAGAATAATGGAACATGAGTGATGGTTTAGTGTTCTGATCACAGAAAAAAAGAAAAATACAGATGTAAGAAGAATAATCTACAAAATGGACTCAGCAGAAGGAAGAAGTGACACTTGATTTGGATTGCAGTGTTCCTTGATAAAGATTCACTTGTACTGTTTCTTTGTCAGGTGGACAAATGCAGAAGGAACAAGTCTGACTTCTACTAGGCTGTGGCCCATCAAGAAGATTCCATTGTACAAGAATAATGGAACATGAGTGATGGTTTAGTGTTCTGATCACAGAAAAAAGACAAATAAAGATGTAAGGAGAATAATCTACAAGATGGACTCAGCCGAAGGAAGAAGTTGCACTTGTTTTGGATTGCAATGTTGCTTGATAAAGATTCACTTGTACTGTTTCTTTGTCAGGTGGACAAATGCAGAAGGAACAACTCTGACTTCTACTAGGCTGTGGCCCATCAAGAGGATTCCATTGTACAAGAATAATGGAACATGAGTGATGGTTTAGTGTTCTGATCACAGAAAAAAAGACAAATACAGATGTAAGAAGAATAATCTACAAGATGGACTCTGAAGAAGGAAGAAGTCACACTTGTTTTGGATTGCAGTGTTCCTTGATAAAGATTCTTTTGTACTGTTTCTTTGTCAGGTGGACAAATGCTAAAGGAACAAGTCTGACTTCTTCTAGGCTGTTGCCCATCAAGAAGATTCCATTGTACAAGAATAATGAAATATTAGTGATGATTTAGTATTATGATCACAGACAAAAGGAGAAATAAAGATGTAAGGAGAATAATCTACAAGATGGACTCTGCAGAAGGAAGAAGTCATACTTGTTTTGGATTACAGTGTTTCTTGATAAAGATTCACCTGTACTGTTTCTTTGTCAGGTGAACAAATGCAAAAGGAACAAGTCTTACTAGGCTGTGGCCCATCAAGAAGATTCCATTGTACAAGAATAATGAAACATGAGTGATGATTTAGTGTTATGATCACAGACAAACGGAGAAATAAAGATGTAAGGAGAATAATCTACAAGATGGACTCTGCAGAAGGAAGAAGTCACACTTGTTTTGGATTGCAGTGTTTCTTGATAAAGATTCATCTGTACTGTTTCTTTGTCAGGTGGACAAATGCAAAAGGAACAAGTCTGACTTCTTCTAGGCTGTGGCCCATCAAGAAGATTCCATTGTACAAGAATAATGAAACATGAGTGATGATTTAGTGTTATGATCACAGACAAAAAGGAGAAATAAAGATGTAAGGAGAATAATCTACAAGATGGACTAAGCAGAAGGAAGAAGTCACACTTGTTTTGGATTGCAGTGTTCCTTGATAAAGATTCACCTGTACTGTTTCTTTTCAGGTGGACAAATGTAGAAGGAACAAGTCTGACTTCTACTAGGCGGTGGCCCATCAAGAAGATTCCATTGTACAAGAATAATGGAACATGAGTGATGGTTTAGTGTTCTGATCACAGACAAAAGGAGAAATAAAGATGTAAAGAGAATAATCTACAAAACGGACTCAGCAGAAGGAAGAAGTCACACTTGATTTGGATTACAATGTTCCTTGATAAAGATTCACTTGTACTGTTTCTTTGTCAGGTGGACAAATGCAGAAGGAACAAGTCTGACTTCTACTAGGTTGTGGCCCATCAAGAAGATTCCATTGTACAAGAATAATGGAACATGAGTGATGATTTAGTGTTATGATCACAGACAAAAGGAGAAATAAAGATGTAAAGAGAATAATCTACAAAATGGACTCAGCAGAAGGAAGAAGTCACACTTGATCTGGATTGCAGTGTTCCTTGAAAAAGATTCACTTGTACTGTTTCTTTGTCAGGTGGACAAATGCAGAAGGAACACGTCTGACTTCTACTAGGTTGTGGCCCATCAAGAAGATTCCATTGTACAAGAATAATGGAACATGAGTGATGGTTTAGTGTTCTGATCACAGAAAAAAGACAAATAAAGATGTAAGGAGAATAATCTACAAGATGGACTCAGCAGAAGGAAGAAGTCGCACTTGTTTTGGATTGTAGTGTTCCTTGATAAAGATTCACTTGTACTGTTTCTTTGTCAGGTGGACAAATGCAGAAGGAACAAGTCTGACTTCTACTAGGCTGTGGCCCATCAAGAAGATTCCATTGTACAAGAATAATGGAACATGAGTGATGGTTTAGTGTTCTGATCACAGACAAAAGGAGAAATAAAGATGTAAAGAGAATAATCTACAAAATGGACTCAGCAGAAGGAAGAAGTCACACTTGATTTGGATTACAGTGTTCCTTGATAAAGATTCACTTGTACTGTTTCTTTGTCAGGTGGACAAATGCAAAAGGAACAAGTCTGACTTTTTCTAGGCTGTAGCCCATCAAGAAGATTCCATTGTACAAGAATAATGAAACATGAGTGATGATTTAGTGTTATGATCACAGACATAAGGAAAAATAAAGATGTAAAGAGACTAATCTACAAGATGGTCTCAGCAGAAGGAAGAAGTCACACTTGTTTTGGATTACAGTGTTCCTTGATAAAGATTCACTTATACTGTTTCTTTGTCAGGTGGACAAATGCAGAAGGAACAAGTCTGACTTCTACTAGGCTGTGGCCCATTAAGAAGATTCCATTGTACAAGAATAATGGAACATGAGTGATGGTTTAGTGTTCTGATCACAGAAAAAAAGACAAATAAAGATGTAAGGAGAATAATCTACAAGATGGACTCAGCAGAAGGAAGAAGTCACACTTGTTTTGGATTGCAGTGTTCCTTGATAAAGATTCACTTGTACTGTTTCTTTGTCAGGTGGACAAATGCAGAAGGAACAAGTCTGACTTCTACTAGGCTGTGGCCCATCAAGAAGATTCCATTGTACAAGAATAATGGAACATGAGTGATGGTTTAGTGTTCTGATCACAGAAAAAAAGACAAATAAAGATGTAAGGAGAATAATCTACAAGATGGACTCAGCAGAAGGAAGAAGTCACACTTGTTTTGGATTGCAGTGTTCCTTGATAAAGATTCACCTGTACTGTTTCTTTGTCAGGTGGACAAATGCAGAAGGAACAAGTCTGACTTCTACTAGGCTGTGGCCCATCAAGAAGATTCCATTGTACAAGAATAATGGAACATGAGTGATGGTTTAGTGTTCTGATCACAGAAAAAAAAGACAAATAAAGATGTAAGGAGAATAATCTACAAGATGGACTCAGCAGAAGGAAGAAGGCACACTTGTTTTGGATTGCAGTGTTCTTTGATAAAGATTCACTTGTACTGTTTCTTTGTCAGGTGGACAAATGCAGAAGGAACAAGTCTGACTTCTACTAGGCTGTGGCCCATCAAGAAGATTCCATTGTACAAGAATAATGGAACATTAGTGATGGTTTAGTGTTCTGATCACAGAAAATGAAAGAGAAATAAAGATGTAAGGAGAATAATCTACAAGATGGACTCAGCAGAAGGAAGAAGTCACACTTGTTTTGGATTGCAGTGTTCCTTGATAAAGATTCACTTGTACTGTTTCTTTGTCAGGTGGACAAATGCAGGAGGAACAAATCTGATTTCTACTAGGCTATGGCCCATCAAGAAGATTCCATTGTACAAGAATAATGAAACATTAGTGATGGTTTAGTGTTCTGATCACAGAAAATAAAAGAGAAATAAAGATGTAAGGAGAATAATCTACAAGATGGACTCAGCAGAAGGAAGAAGTCACACTTGTTTTGGATTGCAGTGTTCCTTGATAAAGATTCACCTGTACTGTTTCTTTGTCAGGTGGACAAATGTAGAAGGAACAAGTCTGACTTCTACTAGGCTGTGGCCCATCAAGAAGATTCCATTGTACAAGATTAATGGAACATGAGTGATGGATTAGTGTTCTGATCACAGAAAAAAAGACAAATAAAGATGTAAGGAGAATAATCTACAAGATGGACTCAGCAGAAGGAAGAAATCACACTTGTTTTGGATTGCAGTGTTCCTTGATAAAGATTCACTTGTACTGTTTCTTTGTCAGGTGGACAAATGCAGAAGGAACAAGTCTGACTTCTACTAGGCTGTAGCCCATCAAGAAGATTCCATTGTACAAGAATAATGGAACATGAGTGATGGTTTAGTGTTCTGATCACAGACAAAAGGAGAAATAAAGATGTAAAGAGAATAATCTACAAAACGGACTCAGCAGAAGGAAGAAGTCACACTTGATTTGGATTACAATGTTCCTTGATAAAGATTCACTTGTACTGTTTCTTTGTCAGGTGGACAAATACAGAAGGAACAAGTCTGACTTCTACTAGGTTGTGGCCCATCAAGAAGATTCCATTGTACAAGAATAATGGAACATGAGTGATGATTTAGTGTTATGATCAGAGACAAAAGGAGAAATAAAGATGTAAAGAGAATAATCTACAAAATGGACTCAGCAGAAGGAAGAAGTCACACTTGATCTGGATTGCAGTGTTCCTTGAAAAAGATTCACTTGTACTGTTTCTTTGTCAGGTGGACAAATGCAGAAGGAACAAGTCTGACTTCTACTAGGTTGTGGCCCATCAAGAAGATTCCATTGTACAAGAATAATGGAACATGAGTGATGGTTTAGTGTTCTGATCACAGAAAAAAGACAAATAAAGATGTAAGGAGAATAATCTACAAGATGGACTCAGCAGAAGGAAGAAGTCGCACTTGTTTTGGATTGTAGTGTTCCTTGATAAAGATTCACTTGTACTGTTTCTTTGTCAGGTGGACAAATGCAGAAGGAACAAGTCTGACTTCTACTAGGCTGTGGCCCATCAAGAAGATTCCATTGTACAAGAATAATGGAACATGAGTGATGGTTTAGTGTTCTGATCACAGACAAAAGGAGAAATAAAGATGTAAAGAGAATAATCTACAAAATGGACTCAGCAGAAGGAAGAAGTCACACTTGATTTGGATTACAGTGTTCCTTGATAAAGATTCACTTGTACTGTTTCTTTGTCAGGTGGACAAATGCAAAAGGAACAAGTCTGACTTCTTCTAGGCTGTGGCCCATCAAGAAGATTCCATTGTACAAGAATAATGAAACATGAGTGATGATTTAGTGTTATGATCACAGACATAAGGAAAAATAAAGATGTAAAGAGACTAATCTACAAGATGGTCTCAGCAGAAGGAAGAAGTCACACTTGTTTTGGATTACAGTGTTCCATGATAAAGATTCACTTATACTGTTTCTTTGTCAGGTGGACAAATGCAGAAGGAACAAGTCTGACTTCTACTAGGCTGTGGCCCATCAAGAAGATTCCATTGTACAAGAATAATGGAACATGAGTGATGGTTTAGTGTTCTGATCACAGAAAAAAAGACAAATAAAGATGTAAGGAGAATAATCTACAAGATGGACTCAGCAGAAGGAAGAAGTCACACTTGTTTTGGATTGCAGTGTTCCTTGATAAAGATTCACTTGTACTGTTTCTTTGTCAGGTGGACAAATGCAGAAGGAACAAGTCTGACTTCTACTAGGCTGTGGCCCATCAAGAAGATTCCATTGTACAAGAATAATGGAACATCAGTGATGGTTTAGTGTTCTGATCACAGAAAAAAAGACAAATAAAGATGTAAGGAGAATAATCTACAAGATGGACTCAGCAGAAGGAAGAAGTCACACTTGTTTTGGATTGCAGTGTTCCTTGATAAAGATTCACCTGTACTGTTTCTTTGTCAGGTGGACAAATGCAGAAGGAACAAGTCTGACTTCTACTAGGCTGTGGCCTATCAAGAAGATTCCATTGTACAAGAATAATGGAACATGAGTGATGGTTTAGTGTTCTGATCACAGAAAAAAAAGACAAATAAAGATGTAAGGAGAATAATCTACAAGATGGACCCAGCAGAAGGAAGAAGGCACACTTGTTTTGGATTGCAGTGTTCTTTGATAAAGATTCACTTGTACTGTTTCTTTGTCAGGTGGACAAATGCAGAAGGAACAAGTCTGACTTCTACTAGGCTGTGGCCCATCAAGAAGATTCCATTGTACAAGAATAATGGAACATTAGTGATGGTTTAGTGTTCTGATCACAGAAAATGAAAGAGAAATAAAGATGTAAGGAGAATAATCTACAAGATGGACTCAGCAGAAGGAAGAAGTCACACTTGTTTTGGATTGTAGTGTTCCTTGATAAAGATTCACTTGTACTGTTTCTTTGTCAGGTGGACAAATGCAGGAGGAACAAGTCTGATTTCTACTAGGCTATGGCCCATCAAGAAGATTCCATTGTACAAGAATAATGAAACATTAGTGATGGTTTAGTGTTCTGATCACAGAAAATAAAAGAGAAATAAAGATGTAAGGAGAATAATCTACAAGATGGACTCAGCAGAAGGAAGAAGTCACACTTGTTTTGGATTGCAGTGTTCCTTGATAAAGATTCACTTGCACTGTTTCTTTGTCTGGTGGACAAATGCAGAAGGAACAAGTCTGACTTCTACTAGGCTGTAGCCCATCAAGAAGATTCCATTGTACAAGAATAATGGAACATGAGTGATGGTTTAGTGTTATGATCACAGAAAAAGAAAAACAAATAAAGATGTAAGGAGAATAATCTACAAGATGGACTCAGCAGAAGAAAGAAGTCACACTTGTTTTGGATTGCAGTGTTCCTTGATAAAGATTCACTTGTACTGTTTCTTTGTCAGGTGGACAAATGCAGAAGGAACAAGTCTGACTTTTATTATGCTGTGGCATATCAAGAAGATTCCATTGTACAAGAATAATGGAACATGAGTGATGGTTTAGTGTTCTGATCACAGAAAAAAAATAAAGAAATAAGAATGTAAAGAGAATAATCTACAGGATGGACTCAGCAGAGGGACGAAGTCACACTTGTTCTGGATTGCAGTGTTCCTTGATAAAGATTCACTTATACTGTTTCTTTGTCAGGTGGACAAATACAGAAGGAACCAGTCATTCTTTTATCATGCTGTGGCCCATCAAGAAGATTTGATTGTACTGGAATAATGGTGTCTTGATCACAGAAAAATAGAGATATGAAAAAGTAAAGAGAATAATCTACAAGATGGACCCAGCAGAGTTAAGAAATCAAACTTGTTTTGGTTTGCAGTGTTCCTTGATAAAGATCCACTTGTACTGTTTCTTTGTCAGGTGGACACATGTAGAAGGAACAAGTCTGACTTCTAGTATGCTGTGGTTCATCAAGAAGATTCCATTGTACAGGAGTAATGTAAGATAAGTTGTGGTTTGGTGTTATGATCACAGAAAAAAAATAGAGAAATAAAGATGTACTGTAAAGAGAATAAAATACAAGATGGACTCAGCAGAGGGAATAATTCACACTTGTTTTGGATTGTAGTGTTCCTTGATAGAGATTCACCTGTACTGTTTCTTTGCCAGGTGGACACATGCAAAAGGAATAAGTCTGGCTTCTTCTAATACGCTGTGTCTCCTCAAGAAGATTCCATTGTACTGGAATAATGGAAAAGGTGTTGTGGTTTAGTGTTATGATCACAAAAAGTAAGAGAAATACAGATGAAAAGTGGGAGTAGGTTGGCCAGGGCACCAGCCACCCATTGAGATACTACTGCTAGATAGGGATGGGGTCCTTCGACTGGCTAGACAGTACTACATTGGGTCCTTCTCTCTGGTTACGGTTCACTTTCCCTTTGTTTACACATACATCGAATCAGAAGGAAGAGAAGGATAAGAAAGTAGTCTCCCTCCAATCGTGAAGAGGAACTATACAAGAAAAAAGATAAATTGAAGAGAGAAGAGATGCGTTTAAAGGATTGTATAAGGAGACTCGAAAACAGGGTCATCAAAAAAATAGAGATAATAAAAAGAAAATTGAAAGGCTTAAAAAGGAGCTGCTACGAAAACAAGAAATCAATGCTAGTTTGATGGGGCTTTATTCATATTAAGTATGTCACATAAGGTTGAAAATGGGAAAATATTCATTAATCCAGGTAAACATATAATTACAGTATATTGGGAGGATAGTGCTAGAAATGGAGGTATAGGGAACGAGGAGGAGAAGGAGAGGGAGGATGGACTGTATCAAGGATGACTTTCGATCAAAGGGATTAACCGGTGATGAAGTGTGGGACAGAGGTAGATGGAGAACGCTGGCCAGAAACATCGACCCCACACAAAAGTGGGAAAAGATGCAGACAAAGAAGAAGAAGTATGGTCCATTCTTTACAGTCTCTCCTCTGATCTCATACACCTAACAACACTGAGAATCCCAAGCAATTTTTCTTTACCTAAGGGGTTAACAACTGCACTGTAATTGTTCAGTGGTCACTTTCCTCTGGGTGAGGGTAGAAGAGACTCTTTAGGTGTGGTAAGCAGCTCTTCTAGGAGACGGACACTCCAAAATTAAACCATTATTCTCTTGTCTTGGGCAATGCCATAGCCTCTGCACCATGGTCTTCCACTGTCTTGGGTTAGAGTTCTCTTGCTTGAAGGTATACTTAGGTACACTGTTCTATCTAATTTTTCTTCCTTTTATTTTGTTTAAAGTTTTTATAGTTAAATAGGAAATATTTAATTTAATGCTGCTAGTTCTGAAAGTATTTGATTTCAATTGTTAATTACTTTTCATATTTCCTTGTTTCCTTTCCTCACTGGGCTATTTTCCCTGTTGGAGCCCCTGAGCTTATAGCATCCTTCTTTTCCAACTAGGGTTGTAGCTTACCAAGTAGTAGTAACAATAATAATAATAATAATAATGATAATACCGTGGTAGGAGACCCTCTTTTAGGCAGGTTGAGTTAAAAGTAATGGCTGCATCGGCAGAGTTTATTTTCTTATCCAATTTTTCTATTTTCCTGATAATTCTCTTCTCTAGAGCACTGCAATCAGCCAGCAGACTTGAAAAATTCATCAGTCAGGTGAATGACAAAATCGGGAAGACTTTTCAAGTATATTCTCACAAAATACAAGTAAAACTTTTGGTACAAAATAGTAAAAACTACGACGCGTTTCGAGGATAAGTCCTTCCTCTTCTTCAGGTAGACAGTGAGGTGGATGCTGCAGTCGGGTGGTATTTATACCCAGGATCAGGATTACAAGTGAAAGAGTAGAGAATTATCAGGAAAATAGAAAAATTGGATAAGAAAATAAACTCTGCCGATGCAGCCATTACTTTTAACTCAGTAATAATAATAATAATAATAATGATAATAATAATAATAATAATAATAAAAATCTACAAGATGGATTCAGCAGAGGGACGAAGTCACACTTGTTTTGGTTTGCAGTGTTCTTTGATAAAGATTCACTTGTACTGTTTCTTTGTCTGTTGGACAAAGATAGAAAGAATCATTCTGACTTCAGTATGCTGTGGTCCTTCAAGGTATTATTTGAAAGTTGATTAAATCCTCTTATACAAATACCAAGAGGTTTTGTCTGTATAATGGCTGTACAATAAATACAAGTACCTCCAAATAACAAATGAAAGTTAATTTCTCATTCATATATACTTCTAACATTACAACAAATAATTTTGCCAAATAAATTAAATACCAGTAGCATCTACTAAGATAATTAATAAATACAGTTGTTAGTAACAATGGATGGTGCAATTTTCATATATGAGTAAGGTTATAGTTTTGGTGGTAAGGGAAATAAATGAATAATAAAGGTTTTCAAATTGTTTTGCGTATATATTTTACACGCATGGTTTTGTAAAATTTTGATTTGTAACGGGATTATCAAATTAAAACAAAAGTGGCATTAAAATTTATCTTTAATATGTTAACACATACAGTCCTATACATTAAAGCCTTAGCAATGTTTAAATTTGAGACAGCTGACATTGTTAGGGTCTCCTAAAAATGTTAAAAAAAATAAAAAAAATATATATGAAAGCCATTGTGTTCTTAGGAGTGTTAAAACAATGTTTTTTTTTATTCCAAATATTGTCATACACAACTAAAAGAAATTTGTCAATACATGTAGCGATAGTTATACTGTAACAATTCAAGGGACCCATTTTAATTGATATTTGTTCTCGAAAAGATCTTGATCCAATACGCTGTTCAGACCATTACAGTCAACAGCAATGGCGTCCAGTCTTTCGTCGTTATTCTTAAGAATCATGGCGGACCAATACATACGTTTCAAGGCATAATGGTCACCTGCGTTGGACGCATTGTCAACACCGTTATGAATATTCAGAACCATCTTCATCGTTTTCAATTCGTTGGCCCAAAACTGCTCCCCTTCACAAATATACATGTCATCCTGTGGGAACCGCTTACCCTTTGAGAATGGGGCTGTCCTGCTAAGGCTATTGAAGGCAACGGTGACAAACCGACAGTCGTCTTGTTTTGTTAAATCGCGTCTTGAGGCGTCCCGGAGGAAGTCGGACAGTTCGTTCATGCTGTACCAAGGCATGCACACCAAGATTTCGTGAGTTACTTGCCAAGAGTCGTCGTAAGACATCTTCCAACAGGTTAATTCTCGAGGTATTTGCAGGGCAGTCAACTGGCTAGTACTAGCCAAACGTGGTCAAGATGACGTTACGTCACTTCTTGCTAACAATGAGGGTAGGGCACTTGGAGATTTCAAGTCAAACAAGCGCTCAGTTTGGAATGGCATAATTAACAATTAAACGTTTCAAAATCATAGAAAACGTTGTTAGAAATAATTCTCCGAAGCATTTTGAGAATTTTAACTTTGAGTAATATATTTGCGTATTTTATTTACGTGGCTATATCGTGATATCAGGGAAGTCAAAACAAAATAAGTCCCGACTATAGCCTAATTCTCAAAAATTTCTCAAGCCTTATGAACATCCTTGTATGTTTATAATCCTTCCGATGCCAGACAACTTTCCAAGAGTAAAAAAAAAAAAATAGTGAAATGGTTTGTGTATCGTCATGATCAGCAAATCTGTACTAGTAGTGCCAGCCGTAATAGGTTGGTTTGCTCTGAGCGATCAGACTAAACCCCACCACTAACACTAACACTAATCCTCAATGACTAGCGTGGTGATGAAAACCAATCAAACCCCGGACAAGAATTGACATTTCTGAGGCCTTTGTCCTGCAGTGGACTAGAAAGGGTTACATTTGTTATGTCAATTCACGCCTGGGATTTGGTCAGTTATCATCACTAGTGTGGATTGGTGATGGTGGGAGATTTTGGTCTGATTGCTCACATCAAACCAACCTCGTTTGGGTGGATCTGACTAACACAGCTTTGCTGATCTTGGATACGCAAACATTTTCACATCCCATCGTTAAGCTATACAGACTTAGAAAGGATATATATATATATATATATATATATATATATATATATATATATATATATATATATATATATATATATATAGAGAGAGAGAGAGAGAGAGAGAGAGAGAGAGAGAGAGAGAGAGAGAGAGACATATATGTATATATATGTATACATGTGTGATATATATATATATATATATATATATATATATATATATATATATATATATATACACACATATGTATACATATATATACATATATGTCTCTCTCTCTCTCTCTCTCTCTCTCTCTCTCTCTCTCTCTCTCTCTCTCTCTCTCTCTCTCTTTATATATATATATATCTCTCTCTCTTTATATATATATATATATATATATATATATATATATATCTATATATATGTATATATATATATATACCTTTTTTATTTTTTATTTTCTTATTTTATTGTTTTAAAGACACGTATTTAATTTAGGAGGATTTCCAAACCATAAGTTCTTCCAAATTTTCTTTGCCATATTATCTCACCATAACTAAGAAAATTCCTGAAATCCATGTTTATAAGCACAGCACGGTATAGTTAGATTGTAGTTAGGTGATGGTGAGAGACCCTTGTCTGATGGCTCACAAAATACCGAGTGTAGG
>NC_090765.1:13996194-14053694 GCF_036898095.1 Palaemon carinicauda | reverse complement strand
TTATTATCTGTAGCATATTCCTTTGGAACATTTCCTTCATCCAGACATGCCTTACAAACCCCGGTCAACTACTTAATCACTGTATTACCACTTTACTGCATTTTATCCCTGATAATACCATTAACTACTGTTGTTTCTCCATTCTTCAACCTGTTAGTGGCATTATCTATATCCACAACAGTGGATATATATATATATATATATATATATATATATATATATATATATATATATATATATATATATATATATATTACTGTAAAACCTTTAAAGCATTATCTAATTCTCAAACCCACACAGGAAAATCAACAGCTTCTCACTGAACTCCTACACAACAATGCGACTTCCACTCCCTTCTCACAATCTAGCACTTCCTTTATGTTAATGGCTTTCCTTTCCATTGCACGTTTCACAGCATCTATCTTATCCTCTAAAGGCCTCTACTGCCTCCTATAAATTCTGAATTATACACACTTTTCACTAAACTATTTTCATGCATCCTCCACTCGACTGACCCACCTCAAAATACTATCTACCTTTCACCTTTTTACCACTTCTATGTATCTCTAAATATCCCACCCTATCAGTTCTTCTTTCTTTACATTTACTACACAAAAGTTTACCCCTGTTTAATCTGTTTGATTATTCAATTATTCCATTTTTGATGTGCCTTATTAAGGTGTATGTTGCCCTTATCCATCTGTGTGCTTTTTGTAGGTAATTTAATTGTTGGGCGAGAGGTTTCAGTTAGTCGATATCTGGGGTGTGTTTCTGTTATCTATTCTCTTTATTGGAGATACAGTTTCTATTGTATCTCAGATATCTGACATCCATTTGTTTATTGCTGAGTTTATTGTGTTTTCAATTGTGATCTCATTATTGTTTAAGTCTATTTCCTGTCACAGTGTGGCTACTTTCTTAGTTATTGTATCTGTAAAGATTTCCTAATTAGCTTTCTTAATCTTGTGCCTGTCTTTTATTTCTTTGACCATTTGTTTTGTTGAGAGTTTGATTATAAGTGGAATATGATCCGATGCTGTAATTGGTCCTGATGATATGTTATAGTTTAAGTTTGCTCTATTGTTTTGAAGTATTATGTCAGGTTTGCTGGCGTATTGTTTATCCAGTTTGTTTGCCATTGTGTTGAACATTGGGCCTATATGTGTTAGAAGATTGTTTGTGTTAATTTAGTGCATTTCTTGTTGCACTTGTATCTGGATGACCTATAAAGGGATGTCTTGCATTTAGATATCTTATTATGTATGTTGGAATGTTGCTGTGTATAAGCGGAGAAACATCTGCGTTTGGGAGGAATGGTCTTCTGAGTGGCTGATAAATAGGGCTAATGTTTATTGGGCCTTTCGTGGTTTGTATCTGGACTGTATGTCTGTATTGTAAGTGTCTATTAGCTTGTGTTTGATGAAGGTTTTAATTGCAATGGCTACACCTGCATTTCTTTTGTTTTTTATAATTTTTCTGAATACATTATAGGTATGAATGTTTATTTGCTCCTCGGTTATAGTGTTTGTGGAGTTTAATAGTATTAGGTCAGGGTATATTTTCATGTATGTGTTTGTGAGAGCAAATTTTCTTGGTTGTCCATGCTTGAATATTGCGTTAAATGATGGTTATTTCTTGATTTAATTGACGATTGTGTCTACTTATTGCCTTGTGCTTGTGATGTGTTTGTGTTTTCAGTTTAACAGGTGGTTCCTTGGCTTATTTGGTTTATTCTTCATTTTTATTCTTCTTTATTTTTATGACTTTTGTGGTGTTGAAATTAATAATTTGTGTTTGTGAGCTGATTGTAATTTCATGAGAATTCTTTGTGTTTCCAGGCAACCTTTACTTAATTATTGCTTAAGAGTGTTACTGTTCGGTTCCTGTCCTTAGTCTTTTTAGGGCACAAGTGTTGTTCCTTACTTTCCTTCTCTTAGCCCTTCTTGCTGTTATTTCCCTTTGGTTGTTCTGCATTAGGGATAGCTGCTGCTGCCTCTGGTGTATTTCTTGGGACTTCTTTGGAGTTTAACTTTTCCTTTTGGTCTTCTTGTTTTTTCATTCTCATCAGTCTCTGTCTCCTCGCCAAATTCTACTGATGTGTCTTGTGGGGGTGTTTCGGAATTTGTCTGAGCCCGGTGTGGGAGCTTTATTTCTAAGTAAGATAGTATATCTTTATTACTTTCAGCCATTCTCTTTGGCTGCTTTACCTTAGGTAGGCCATTTAACTCACATAACTCATCTATTGTATTCTGAAGCGAGCCTGGGCGCTAATCAGGGCTGTGTATATTTTTACTGTTGCATTTATACCTAGATTTGGATTCATTGTTCCCTTTTCACTGACAAATACCCATTTTTCTTTGTTCCACAAAGAATGGCAGAATAACTCGCATTTTCCCAAAAATGAAGCGCAACCTCTTCGACTGTTGTTTTCTTTCAATTTTTTTTTTATTTCAAATAGAAAATATTTTTTCGTCGTCGGAAAGTTGCAAATGATATTATTCTTGAAATAAAAGTTGATGAATTCCAAAGATAATGTATATGACAAATACAGTACCCGAGGAAAATATATATTTTATTAATATACTAGTTTTAGATAACTAATGTGTATTAGTAGCTATATTGGCTGGTTTAATAGATTAGTTTTGAATAATAACTGTATATATATATATATATATATATATATATATATATATATATATATATGTATATATATATATATATATATATATATATATATATATATATATATATATATATATATATATATGTATGTATATAATCCTGTGAGACATCAAAGAAGTGGAGCTGGGGGGAGAGTGACTGCTTCCCGCACTCTAGTTTTGGGGTGTTTGAACGTGAGTAGATGTAGTACGATAGAGAGTAAAAGATGTGAGATTGGAAGTATGTTTAGAAATAGAAGGATGGATATATTTGCCTTGTGTGAAACAAAGATAAAAGGGAAAGGCGAAGTGATGTTTGGTGAAATGTCTGGTAGAGTGTCTGGGATTGAAAGGGGAAGAGCAAGAGAAGGTGTGGCTTTATTACTGAGTAAATGGATGACAGGTAAAGTAGTGGAATGGAGGGAGATACCATTTATGTTAATGTGGGTAATGGTTAGGTTGGGTAGGGGATGTTGGGTTTTGTCAGTGCGTATGGGCCAGGTTGTGAGAAGAGTGAAGAAGAGCGGAATGAGTTCTGGAATGAATTAACTAAGTGTGTAGAAGGACTGGGTAGAAGGAATTATGTAGTTGTCTTGGGTGACTTGAATGCTAGAGTTGGCGCTGGAGAGGTAGAATGTGTCATTGAGAAGTATGGCATACCAGGTGAAAATGAGAGTGGTGAGAGACTGGTAGATATGTGTGTTGAGCAAGAGACAGTGATAAGTTCTAGCTTTTTCAAAAAGAAAGATAAAAACAAGTATACATGGGTAAGAGTAGCAAATGGAAGAGTGGTAGAAAGGGCGTTAATGGATTATGTGTTTATAACTAAAAGAATGTTTGGAAGATTGAAAGACGTGCACATGTTTAGGGGTATGGCTAATGGTATGCCTGATCATTTTTTGGTTGAAGGAAAATTAGTTGTAGCAAAAGAGTGGGGAAATAGAGTAGGTGGATGTAAAAGGGAGCTAGTGAGGGCTGAAGAGCTAATAAAACTGGGGATAAAAGGTAAATATCAAGAAAAGTTGAAAATGGCACATGACGAAGTGAAAGTAAGAGAAACTGGTAACTTAGAGGAGGAGTGGAAGTTAGTAAAAGAAAATTTTGTTGGGATTGCAAGTGATGTGTGTGGCAAGAAGTTTGTTGGAGGCAGCATGAGGAAGGGCAGTGAATGGTGGAATGAAGGAGTGAAGGTAAAAGTGGAAGAGAAAAAGAGGGCTTTTGAAGAATGGCTGCAGAGTAATAGTGTAGAGAAGTATGAAAGATATAAAGAGAAAAATGTGGAAGTAAAGCGCAAGGTAAGTGAGGCAAAGAGGGCAGCTGACCTGAGGTGGGGTCAGGGATTGGGTCATTCATATGAAGAGAATAAGAAGAAGTTTTGGAAAGAAGTGAAGAGAGTAAGGAACGCGGGTTCAGGAATTGAAGAGACAGTGAAAGATGGAAATGGAAAGTTGTTAAAAGGGAGGAGGCAAGGAAAAGGTGGGCGGAGTATTTTGAAAGTTTACTGAATGTTGAGGATAATAGGGAGGCAGATATAATTGCTGTTGCAGGTGTTGAGGTGCCGGTGATGGGAGATGAGAATGAGAGAGAGATTGCAAGAGAGGAAGTGAGGAGAGCACTAGATGAAACGAGAGTAGGAAAAGTATCTGGTATGGATGGTGTGAGAGCTGAGATGTTGAAGGAAGGGGTTGTGGCTGTACTTGAATGGTTGGTGAGATTGTTTAATGTGTGTTTTTTGTTGTCAATGGTACCAGTAGATTGGGTTTGTGCGTGTATTGTACCACTATACAAGGGTAAGGGAGATGTGCATGAGTGATGTAATTCAAGTGGCATTAGTTTGTTGAGTGTAGTTGGAAAAGTGTATGGTAGAGTAATGATTAATAGGATTAAGGATAAAACAGAGAATGCAATCTTAGAAGTACAGTGTGGTTTTAGAAGAGGTAGGGGTTGTATGAATCAGATTTTTACAGTTAGGCAGATATGCGAGAAATATTTAGGAAAAGGCAAGGATGTGTATGTTGCGTTTATGGATCCGGAGAAAGCGTATGATAGAGTTGATAGGGAAGCAATGTGGAATGTGATGAGGTTATATGGAGTTGGTGGAAGGTTGTTGTAAGCAGTGAAAAATTTCTACAAAGGAAATAAAGCATGTGTTGAGATAGGAAATGAAGTGAGCGATTGGTTTCCGGTGAGAGTGGGACTGAGACAGGGATGTGTGATGTCACCGTGGTTGTTTAACTTGTATGTTGATGGATTGGTGAGAGAGGTGAATGCTCGAGTGCTTAGAAGAGGATTGAAACTGGTAAACGAAAATGACCATGAATGGGAAGTAATTCAGTTGTTGTTTGCGGATGATACTGTACTGGTTGCAGACGCGGAAGAGAAGCTTGGCCGATTAATGACAGAATTTGGAAGGGTGTGTGAGAGAAGGAAGTTGAGAGTCAATGTGGGTAAGAGTAAGGTTATGAGATGTACGAGAAGGGAAGGTGGTGCGAGGTTGAATGTCATGTTGAATGGAGAGTTACTTGAGGAGGTGGATCATTTCAAGTACTTGGGGTCTGTTGTTGCAGCAAATGGTGGAGGAGTGGAAGCAGATGTACGTCAGAGAGTGAATGAAGGATGCAAAGTGTTGGGGCCAGTTAAGGGAGTAGTAAAAAATAAAGAGTTGGGCATGAATGTAAAGAGAGTTCTGTATGAGAAAGTGATTGTACCAACTGTGATGTATGGATCGGAGTTGTGGGGAATGAAAGTGAATGAGAGAGATAGAAATTGAATGTGTTTGAGATGAAGTATCCAAGGAGTATGGCTGGTGTATCTCGAGTAGATAGGGATAGGAACGAAGTAGTGAAGTTGAGAACGGGTGTAAGAAATGAGTTAGCGGCTAGAGTGGATATGAATGTGTTGAGGTGGTTTGGCCATGTTGAGAGAATGGAAAATGGTTGTCTGCTAAAGAAGGTGATGAATGCAAGAGTTGATGGGAGAAGTACAAGAGGAAGGCCAAGGTTTGGGTGGATAGATGGCGTGAAGGAAGCTCTGGATGATAGGAGGATGGATGTGAGAGAGGCAAGAGAGCGTGCTAGAAATAGGAATGAATGGCGAGTGATTGTGACGCAGTTCCGGTAGGCCTTGCTGCTTCCTCCGGTGCCTTGGATGACCTCGGAGGTAGCTGCAGTAGGGGATTCAGCATTATGAAGCTTCATCTGTGGTGGATAATGTGGGAGGGTGGGCTGTGGCACCCTAGCAGTAGCAGCCGAACTCGGTTGAGTCCCTTGTCAGGCTGGGAGGAATATAGAGAGGAGACGTCCCCTTTTTTGTTTCATTTGTTTGATTTCGGCTACCCCCCAAAATTGGGGGAAGTGCCTTGGTATATATATATATATATATATATATATATATATATATATATATATATATATATATATATATATATATATATATATATATATATATATATATATATATATATATATATATATATATATATATATATATATATATATATATAGTTTTTTACACAACAGTACACAAGTCGTTTACTTATAATAAACATAATTGTGGTAGGAAATTATCCATAGAACTGATAAATACACGAGTTATGCATAAATAATTACGGTCTTATCCATTTTCTAAAATACCGTTATGGTTCTTGCAAAGAAAACTTTTGACTGATAGCATCGCGATTGGTCAATAGGTTTTATATTATTATTATTATTATTATTATTATTATTATTATTATTATTATTATTGTTATTATTATTATTATTATTATTATTATTATTATTATTATTATTATTATTATTATTTGCTAACAAACAACCCTAGTTGGAAAAGCAGAATGAAAAACTAATTGAGTGGTAATTTTTTATGATATATTAAAATGGTGATTAAAATTGAATTTCCTTTGCCCGTATTCATAGTTTTAGCGTTTTTGCAGTGTCGAATAGTTCCAGTTTTGGCAAATATTCAACTTTAAAAGGGAAAATATGTCAATTTATTCGTTAACCCAATTAACAATTCTATTTAAGAACCTAGTATAAAGAATAGATGTTTATTGCAAAGTTCGCTATGATAATTTGCAGTTTGACTTCCATCTCATTGGCGGAATATTTAGGAGCAATTTCAACACCATTCAATTGTTAGTTTTTCTATAGAAATAAGAAATGATGGTAAATTATTATTAAATTCCAGAGGAAAATATTACTCTAATTCCTGAAACTTGAAGAAAGGGCTATGGGCAGAAAATATATCACATTTGTTGATTTCTTTAATATATTTATTTTAGTAAAACAGTAAAAAAAAAAAAACTGGACATATATGGTAAAATCGCCTAGGACTAGGGTAATCATATCACTGAGTCACAACGAACAGGCCTATGCAGACACAACCGCACTGTCTCCAAGGACGTTCAGGATTAAATTGAGTGCAGACTCGGGTCACCGTACCCTATACATCTATGTCGGGATTTTTATTGGTATCGCGAAATATTCAAATAATCTGTGATTGTGTAAGTACACGTTCATGGGTTATGTTTTTTCGTAGGTCAAGGCGGCCATGACTGGAATGGTTGGGGGATTCTTGTAGGGAGCAAACACTCTCTCCCCCAACCGTATGTCTTCCAAAACAAAGGCTACAAAGGGAGAGGTCATTGTTTTGTTTTGGTGGGCTGGCGTTTTCTCTCTCTCTTTTTTTTTTTTTTTTTTTTTTTTTTTTTTTAATGTTCCTAAGATTTCACTGAAAACCTATTCAAATTCCCCAGATTTCCCCAAATTTATCGAATTCCCCAGATTTCCCCAAAAAACATTCAAAATTCCCAATCTGGGGACAAATTCCCCAAAAGTTTTTTTTTTTTTTTTTTTTTTTTTATATATATATATATATATATATATATATATATATATATATATATATATATATATATATATATATATATATATATATATATATATATATATAAAAAAGTAGTAGTAGTATCGATAGTATCTTCTTCTTGGGGTATTAAAGCCTACACTTGTTGTTGGCACGGGCCTTTCCCTTGGTTGGCCCGTAGGTGATCTATAGTATCTAAACCTGCTTAAAATGGTAGATTTGGTCCACCCCTAAAACTAGTTAAGCTTCTGTAGCTAGCCATTGCTACGAACATTCACATAACTTGAATTGAATTTTGATATACATTTGAAGAACTGTAGGCTATGGTTAATAACACACTTTGGCTAGGTTTTCCTTAATATTCAAAATTGGCAAATAGCCAAAACACCAGGTCTGTGGACAAACTATATGAAAAAAAGCGATAAATATACTCTACCATACGAGGGAGTACTTAACCACTTAACGCCAGGGAACTAAGACAGAACGGAGTTAAATTTAGACCTGAAGACTAATTTTTTTTAGAGTGTTATAATAGTGATCTGAAAACTTTTAAGCCTGAATACAAATGCTAGCGAAATAACTGATAACGATACAGAGCAAAATATCAACTGGAAAGAAATGATTTTCACACACCAAGGTCGCCTGAACAGACTTAAAGTGTCTGATGATCATGGAGGGCGAGAAATAAACCCGAAAAACTTAAGTTCAAGAGGTTATATACTTCACAGTTTAAACCTGGAGTAGTTTGTCTTCAGTGAATTAAGAATATTATTGTAAGAGCTCCCTTTAAGGTACGTTTTATGTTTATTATGTACAGTTGTTCTCAAGAGTTTTATCATGTTACTGCATTGTTTTCACGTTTTTCACTCCATGCGTTAATTGACAATTAGGCCTAGCCAAGGTTAAAGGATAAAATCTTACGCTAAAATTATTTTTGAGACAAGTGAATTTTCCTTGTGCTTGTTTTGTGTCTTTTAAGAACACTGGGCATGGTCTAATCAGGTAAGTTGGGATCACTACCCACACCTCTCAATGGGAAGAAAGTGCATGGCATCCTAGGTGAGGTTAGGAGCTAATGGAAGATATACCAATTTCATACGATTTATGTTGTTTTTTTAGTTATTATTAGGTCTATATTAGGAAGTTTTTGTTATTGCTTAACTCTATTGGTGGGTTAAGATGCAATGGTGATTTCTGTGTTTAATTTCACAATCTAACAATTTAACCAAAATGATTTTAATCAGCATACTTCAATAAAACATTACTATTGTATTCGTTTAAACACTTAACCATGATTCGCTGGGTAATAATAACCGAGGTAATCAAATTCTAAGTCTGTCTGATAATAAACACCAATATACTAGCCCATGAGGTTAAAGTGTATAGCCAAACAAAAAAAAAAAAAAAAAAAAAAAATAGAAGCAACTACAGTACCATTCTGTAACTCATTAGCTGGTAAATTTACAGTTTCATCCATTATGGGGAAACTGCATCAGAAATAGTGTAGTTCCAACGAATTTAACGTTTATTTTGACCGCAAACCATCCGATTTGGAGATTTACTAAGTTGTTCTAGAATGCAGAAAGACCCTACTTCATCCCAACAATTATGGGGGACACCAGGTGGGAACCGGGGTTTTGGGTGGGGGGGGGCGTCAAATGATATTTGCAATAAATGAATACTTATCCTTCCACCACCCCTCCCCCTATACCCCTATCTAGCCCTACCAGGGGGGGGGGGGGGGCTCTGCCCCCCCTGCGACCCCCCCTTCGACCCCCCCTTAAGGCCACAGTGATTTTCAGGGCACTACTGAACCTAATAAACCCACCTAACCTAGCCTAGGGGCTCTGTACCCCTACCTAGGGGCCCTGTACCCCTACCTAGGCCTACCGGGGGGGGGGCTCCGCACCCCCTGCGACCCCCCCTTAAGGCCACAGTGAATTTTGGGACACTACCGAACCTAATACAACCACCTAACCTAGGGCCCTGTACCCCTACCTAGGCCTACCCCTGCGAGGCCACCCCCCCTTACAGCCACTACCTAACACATCCATCAAACCAAATCCAAAGGGATGGTACTGCTGCATACATCGTTATACTATCACCATTATAATATACTCTATAAATTAATGAAGCTTACCTTAAACTGTTGGTTCATCAAGATGTGTTGCTGCTTTGAGGAAAACGTGAAGCCGTTGGGAAGGTTCCTTGACATGCAGGCCAATTTTGATTTTGTAAAATTAAATTGTGTCTCTGGCACAAATGCACTAGTTTTTCAACAAATTCATTGTAAGTTACGAAACAGTCAGGACAAGAAAATGGAATTTCAGCTTCTTGTGCAACATGAGATGACGCCCTTTCTATGGTCTCCATGTCTAAAAACGAAATGAAATGCCTGGGAAGATATTGTATTGTCGCGCTGTGATTGGCCAAACATGTATGACGTCATAGTGGACAGGCGCTCTGATTGGCCAAACGTGTAAGACTTCATAGTGGACTAGTTTGTCAGCGGATTATAGTGGTTACAGGGCTCATTTAAGCAAATACAAGACACAGTCAACAATAACAACAGACTTAGAAAATATCTGGGAGGAAGACATGAGTAGCGTGAGTTTGATCGTCGATATATAAAGAACTAGGCATTTGCGACAGATAATATTTTACAGAAATACTACAAAAGACTTGCTTTACTCGGGAAATATATTATTATAATAGATTTCCCATAATGGATGAAACTGTAAATTTTCCCATTAGCTCAATTAAGTTAGGAGGTTCTATTACGATGAACAATGTTACTGGTAATATTACTATAAAATTCCACCTAATTTTATTGTTGTAATTTATATTGGTAAATACTGTATATGATTCGTTAATTTTTAGCCAAATACATGAACCATATAGTTTTCAATATTAAACTTACCCGATAATCATGTAGCTGTCAACTCCGTTGCCCGACAGAATTCTACGGAGGGATACGCCAGCTATCACAATACTAGAAGGGGGTGTACTCACCAGCGCCACCTGTGGCCAGGTACTACAGTACTTCTTGTTGACACCTCCTCAATTTTTCCTCTGTCGTGCTTCCGGCAAGACGTTCTGGGATACGCTTATGATCTTGGAGTATTTTCACGGCTTTTGGTGAAGTATTTCTCTCAGATTTCGGCTGTCGCTTTACTGGAAAACTTCTATATTAGCTTAGATAGCTATTATTTAGTCCTGATTAATGGTTAACGATCTTTTTGCTTAATTTGGAATCCCCACTTGGCTAACTCTTTTGATTCAAGATGTCTGACATTTCACAAGCCCCACCCCATAGACGATGTAGGTCTTGTAATAGGCGTATTCCGAAGGCCTCTGTAGATCCTCACACCGCTTGTTCTGACTGTAGGGAAAGGCCCTGTCAGTTGGAAGATCGATGTGAGGAATGCGCCGGACTTTCGGAACTTGATTTTGTCCGATTTCTTAAGTATTCAACCAAGTTAGAGAGAGAGAGAGTTAGGAGGAGTTCTTCTCGCTCTTCACTTTTTTCCTCACCTCATGATCCCCTACCTTTTCCTCCCCCTGTAGTGGCTACCCCCGAACCTACTATTTGCCCTCAACCTGATATGTCTGTTGTTTTGCGTGCCATTCAGGCTTTAGGTGACAAAGTGGAGTCGGTGGTTAGTGATCATAAGTCTCTTATGGCCGAAGTCAAGGGACTTAAGGTCAAGAGTGCAGTGGGTGGTAATAGTGCCAGTGCTGTGACGAGTGCTAGTGTCAGTGCAGTGCCAAGTGCTAGTGTCAGTGTCAGTGTGGTGCGTGAGGGTACTTCTGTGCGTGCCAGTCGTCCTCCCAGTCCGGGACCTCTTGCAAGCTCCCAAGCCCAGGGGAGAAGCAATGTCGAAGGGCAAAAGGGTTCGGCAGGCCTTGATCAGCGCACAGAAGTATCCTCGGTGGTTGCGGGCGTGTCTTCCAGAGACCGTCACTCCCACCTGCAGACGATTGAGCCCGTCTTTTACTCGTCTGCTGAAGAATTGTCAGGGAGGAAACGTTGGACTCAGGTCTCAAGACCACTCAAACGCAGAGTCCAGACCTCAAGAGCTCTACAACTTGGCTGCAGTCATTGGATCAGCTCTGACTCGCCGCAGTCATCAGTTGAATGCACACCTCCTAAGAGGAGTAAGGTGCTGCCGCAACAGATCTCTTCTGTTAAGGCTTTACCTCAACAGACCTTAGTGTCTGCCGACCCCAAGTTGACTCTACTGCAGTCCATGCAGTCACAACTTGCGGTCTTGATGCGTGAGTGTCAGGCTGAGAAGGTTACACCTCCTCCTGCGATCGCTCCGCCTAACCGCAGTCCTGCCTGCCAGGCGTACGATGTTGAGGCTCCTCAGGATACCTTACCACGTTCTGAGTTGACTGTTTCCAGTGGTGTGCAGCTTCCTCCGCCTTCCTTAAGGCAATCTCAGCAATGGGAACAGGAAGCTTATACCTTGCTTCCTCCGCTTCCACTTGCAGTTCCACCAGTGAGGCAACACTCTCTTGAGGTACAACAACCTCTCCCATCCATGAGTCAGACTCCTCAGCTCTCGCTGCAGCGACCTCAACCCTCCTCAAGGCGAGAACCTCAACACCTTAGCCTTGCGCCTCAGGAACCTCAACTCGCGAGACAATTACTGCGTTCTGCGCAGCCACTACCTCATCGCTCACAGCTCACACCTCAGGAACCTCAACTCGTTCCTCAGGAACCTGCTACTGCGCATCCAC
This sequence comes from Palaemon carinicauda, assembly GCF_036898095.1. Classification (NCBI taxonomy): domain Eukaryota; kingdom Metazoa; phylum Arthropoda; class Malacostraca; order Decapoda; family Palaemonidae; genus Palaemon; species Palaemon carinicauda. Next base: position 14,041,425 of record NC_090765.1, on the reverse strand, counting down.
CATCCTTACAGCAAGCGCAACTCTTGAGTTCAGACACTCATGCCAGGAGTCATCCTCCTCCACCCATGCGCCTACCTTCTGCTACTTCTTTTGATCAGCCTTTGCAGCCTGAGCCTCAGGTGTTCCCTCAACAGAGACTTGAGGAGGAAACCACAAGTGTTTTTGTTCCAGCTCGTACAGATTCTGCTGTTCAGCATACCTTACCTCTCACTTCGCTACACTCTGGTGATGAGGTTTCTGATGATGAGGCTGCACACCTGGATCCCTCATCAGACGTGGATGAATCCAAGTCTTCTCCGCCTCCTATTGACTTTCGTAAGGTCTTGGCTCTTTTCAGAGAGGTATACCCAGACCATTTTGTCTCTGCTATCCCCCGCTCTCCGCCATCTGAGTTTTCGCTGGGCATGCAGCCAGCCAAGTCTACGTATACTAAGCTCGTCTTAGCAAGGTCCTCTAAGAGAGCGTTAAGGATTTTAGGGGAGTGGTTGCAGTCTAAGCAGCAACTAGGAAAGACTTCCTTTATGTTTCCTCCGACTAAGCTCACTTCTAAAGCGGGTGTTTGGTATGCCACAGGAGAGGAACCAGGCTTGGGAGTACCTGCCTCTGCCCAGGCTGACTTCTCAAGTTTGGTAGACTCTCCTCGTAGAACAGCAATGAGGCGCTCTAAGGTTTGCTGGACCTTCTCAGACCTTGATCACTTCCTGAAGGGTGTTTTTAGAGCCTTTGAGATGTTCAATTTCCTAGACTGGTGCCTGGGGGCCCTTAGCAAGAAGACCTCCCCTGCGGACAAGGACTCAGCCATGCTCTTAATGTCCTGCATGGATAAGGCTATTAGGGATGGATCTGGCGAGCTTGCATCAATGTTTGTGTCAGGAGTGCTTAAGAAAAGGGAGCAGCTTTGTACCTTCCTTTCCTCCAGCATCACACCTTGTCAAAGGTCTCAACTCCTTTTCGCTCCGCTCTCGAAGTTCCTTTTTCCCGAAGAGCTTGTTAAGGACTTGTCTGCGGCCCTGATACAAAAGGACACCCATGATCTTGTGGCCTCATCAGCTCGTAAGACTAAGGTTGCTACCTCAGTCCCCAGGACTTATCGCACCCCAGTGGCTGATACTCCTGCTACGAGGTTTATTCCGCCCTTTCGTGGTAGAGCCCCCAGCCGAGGAAGCTCCCGTCCAGACTCTTCCAGGAGCAAGTCTAGGAAAGGTTCCAAGGCTTCTAAAGGAAAAAACTGACTCTCCTCATCTCCAGACAGCAGTAGGAGCCAGACTCAAGATCTTCTGGCAAGCCTGGGAAAAGAGAGGTGCAGACGCCCAGTCTGTCAGTTGGCTGAGGGAGGGTTACAGGATACCATTCTGCTGCAAACCCCCTCTGACCACATCTCCCATCAACCTCTCTCCCAACTACAAAGAAAAGGACAAGAGGCTAGCGCTGCACCAGGAGGTGTCGCTCCTTTTACAGAAGAGGGCAGTGGTTATAGTCCGGGACCATCAATCCCCGGGCTTCTACAACCGTCTCTTTCTGGTGGCCAAGAAGACAGGAGGTTGGAGACCGGTGCTGGACGTCAGCGCGCTCAATGCTTATGTCACCAAGCAGACGTTCACGATGGAGACGACGAAGTCGGTCCTAGCTGCGGTCAGGCAGGAGGACTGGATGGTCTCGTTGGACCTGAAAGATGCTTACTTTCACGTTCCTATTCATCCAGACTCCCAACCTTTCCTGAGATTCGTTTTTGGAAAGGTTGTCTACCAATTCCAAGCCCTGTGTTTTGGCCTAAGCACAGCTCCTATGGTTTTTACGCATCTGATGAGGAATATAGCAAAATTCCTCCACTTATCGGACATCAGAGCCTCCCTTTACTTAGACGACTGGCTGTTGAGAGCCTCCACGAGTCGTCGCTGTCTGGAGAGTCTCAACTGGACTTTGGACTTAATCAAAGAACTGGGTCTGTTAGTCAACATAGAAAAGTCTCAGCTCATTCCCTCCCAATCCATTGTGTACCTGGGAATGGAGATTCGGAGTCAGGATTTTCGGGCTTCTCCTTCGGCCCCAAGGATAAGCCAAGCCCTAGATTGCATCATGAGCATGCTGAAGAGGAGCAGTTGCTCGGTGAGACAGTGGATGAGTCTCACAGGGACCCTTTCATCGCTGGCCCTGTTCGTCGAGCTAGGGAGACTCCACCTCCGCCCTCTTCAATTCCATCTTGCAGCTCATTGGGACAAGGGTTTGACTCTCGAAGCAGTCTCTATCCCAGTCACCAAAGAGATGAAGACCACTCTCTTGTGGTGGAAGACCAATCTCCTTCTCAGGGAGGGCCTATCGTTGGCGATTCAGACCCCCAATCTTCATCTCTTCTCGGATGCATCGGACTCGGGCTGGGGCGCGACCTTGAACGGACAGAAGTGCTCGGGAACGTGGAACGAGGAACAGGAAACGCTCCACATCAACTGCAAGGAGCTACTAGCAGTTCATTTAGCCCTATTGAACTTCAAGTCCCTCCTGCTAGGCAAGGTGGTGGAGGTGAACTCCGACAACACCACAGCCTTGGCTTACATCTCCAAGCAAGGAGGGACCCATTCGAGGAGCCTATACGAGATCGCAAGGGACCTCCTCATTTGGTCAAGAAGTCTAAACCTCACCCTAGTTACGAGGTTCATTCAGGGCAACATGAACGTCTCAGCAGATCGCCTAAGCAGAAGGGATCAGGTCATTCCCACGGAATGGACCCTCCACAAGAGCGTGTGCAACAGACTTTGGACCTTGTGGGGTCAGCCGACCATAGATCTGTTTGCCACCTCCATGACCAAGAGACTTCCGTTGTACTGTTCCCCAGTTCCAGACCCAGCAGCAGTTCATGTGGATGCTTTTCTGCTGAACTGGTCCCATCTCGACCTTTACGCATTTCCACCGTTCAAGATAATAAACAAAGTCCTTCAGAAGTTCATCTCGCACGAAGGGACACGGCTGACGCTGGTTGCTCCCCTTTGGCCTGCAAGAGAATGGTTCACAGAGGTACTTCAATGGCTGGTCGATGTCCCCAGGACTCTCCCTCTAAGAGTGGACCTTCTACGTCAACCTCACGTAGACAGGTTGCACCCAAACCTCCACGCTCTTCGGCTGACTGCCTTCAGACTGTCGAAAGATTCGCTAGAGCTAGAGGCTTTTCGAAGGAGGCAGCCAGTGCGATTGCCAGAGCAAGGAGGGTTTCCACTCGTAGAGTCTACCAATCCAAGTGGGAAGTCTTCCGGAGCTGGTGTAGAGCCAATGCAGTATCCTCTACCAATACCTCTGTGACCCAAATAGCTGACTTCCTATTACATCTTAGGAATGAGAGATCCCTTTCAGCCCCTACGATTAAAGGGTACAGGAGTATGTTGGCTTCAGTTCTCCGCCACAGAGGTTTGGACCTTTCTTCCAACAAGGACCTTCAAGACATCCTTAAGTCTTTTGAGACTTCTAAAGAGCGTCGTCTACCCACTCCAGGCTGGAACCTAGACGTAGTCTTAAGGTTCCTTATGTCACCTAGGTTCGAACCTCTCCAGTCAGCTTCCTTCAAGGACCTTACCCTCAAGACTCTTTTTCTCGTCTGCCTTGCAACAGCTAAAAGAGTCGGTGAGGTTCATGCCTTCAGCAAGAACATTGGGTTCACAACCGAATCTGCAACATGTTCTTTACAGCTCGGATTCTTAGCTAAGAATGAACTTCCTTCGCGTCCTTGGCCTAGATCGTTTGAAATACCTAGCCTCTCCAACATGGTAGGTAACGAGCTAGAAAGAGTTCTTTGCCCTGTCAGAGCTCTGAAATATTATCTTAATAGGTCAAAACCTATTCGAGGACAGTCAGAAGCCTTATGGTGTGCCATCAAGAAACCTTCGAGGCCCATGTCCAAAAACGGGGTTTCGTATTATATAAGGCTTCTGATTAGAGAAGCCCATTCTCACTTAAAGGAGGAAGACCTTGCTTTGCTGAAGGTAAGGACCCACGAAGTGAGAGCCGTAGCTACTTCGATGGCCTTTAATAAAAACCGTTCTCTGCAGAGCATAATGGATGCAACCTATTGGAGGAGCAAGTCAGTGTTTGCATCATTTTATCTTAAAGATGTCCAGTCTCTTTACGAGAACTGCTACACCCTGGGACCATTCGTAGCAGCGAGTGCAGTAGTAGGTGAGGGCTCAGCCACTACATTCCCTTAATCCCATAACCTTTTTTTTTTAACCTTTCTCTTGAATACTTTTATTGTTGTTTTTATGGTTGTTACGGTAGGCTAAGAAGCCTTCCGCATCCTTTTGATTTGGCGGGTGGTCAATTCATTCTTGAGAAGCGCCTGGGTTAGAGGTTGTGTAGAGGTCCTTTAGTAGGGGTTGCAGCCCTATATACTTTAGCACCTTTGAGTTGATTCAGCCTCCAAGAGGAACGCTGCGCTCAGTAAGGAAGACGAACTTAAAAAAGAGGCAGAGTAACGGTTCAAGTCGACTTCCTTACCAGGTACTTATTATTTCATTGTTATTTGAGATAACTGTTATATGAAATATGGGATACTTAGCTATCCTTTAATCTTGTACACTGGTTTTCACCCACCCCCCTGGGTGTGAATCAGCTACATGATTATCGGGTAAGTTTAATATTGAAAAATGTTATTTTTATTAGTAAAATAAATTTTTGAATATACTTACCCGATAATCATGATTTAATTGACCCTCCCTTCCTCCCCATAGAGAACCAGTGGACCGAGGAAAAATTGAGGTGTCAACAAGAAGTACTGTAGTACCTGGCCACAGGTGGCGCTGGTGAGTACACCCCCTTCTAGTATTGTGATAGCTGGCGTATCCCTCCGTAGAATTCTGTCGGGCAACGGAGTTGACAGCTACATGATTATCGGGTAAGTATATTCAAAAATTTATTTTACTAATAAAAATAACATTTTTCCCACTCTGTATCTTGTGTTTTATGCATTTCTGACCTTGGTTATTGGGGCAAACCACCTGTTCATGAATTTATGGACCCCTTATATAAGGACTATTGTAGGGACACCAGTGGGATCCTGATGGCAGGTTCCTTTAGACGGGTTTCTAAGGGATATTTAGCTACAATGATACTCCAAGAGAATTAACCATTGGTCTCCAGAATTCTAACTCTTGGCGCGAGTATCCTTTAAGAAAATTCTTAAGCATATCGCATAATATAAGGGGATGTATTTCTTGATACGACACATGGCAGTTTTCACCCCGAATAGAGTTCTCACTCTGAGGGGGAAGAGTGGCGAAAATGAAGAGGAGCCGTCATCAAGGTTACCCGGTGGATCCCCCTCCCGTACTACTACAGCGCCAAACATGACGAACCATTCCTTGTTGCAATTAAGCATGGATGGCTACAGAAGAGTAGTTTCGGGTGGGGATCATTACATATGTATTCCTTTTCTTAGAAAAAGAGGGCGGGTCCATCAGGATGACATGGCCATCTCACCCAAAAATAGATTTTTCGCTTTGCTTCAAAACTGTTTTTTGGGCTCAGCCATGTCGTCCTGATGGAAGCTTACCAGAGAATTACTTGAAAGTACTGTATCTGTGCCTTAACCTTGAGTCAGCTTCTGTATGGTCACCCAGACCACATAAATATATGACGGTACCGTTATTCGTCATATCCGCTAAGGTTGGAACAATCTTAGGGCTTCCTGCCACCTGCAGGGAAACTGTCAACTCTGACTATAGAAGCGGAAAGGTTTGTATATATGTCGGAACAAATTTAATTAACTTACTATAATTATGTTCACACGTATAGGCACCTTCAAGTGTTTACATGATTTTTGGGAAAAATAAGTAAAAAACTCTGACTAGTTTTATTCAGCTACTTATGGGGCGAATAAGACGCAAATACATTTTTTATATTTATTTGTATAGACAACATAAATATAACAATGAATGTATTAAAATAGTCATATCCTGTACAGCCAACATGCTAAAGGTACATAACGGATTTTAAGCAAAGCGAAAAATAATTTTTTGGGTTAGATAGCCATGTCATCCTGATGGAAGGTTCCATTAGTAGCTTCCTAAGGGTATATATGACTACAGTGGATATTCCCAGAGAATTAAACTAAAGGTTTCCAGAATTCTAACTTCTGGCGTGAGTACCCTTAAGGTTGTCCTTTAGGATATCGCACAATAACATGGGATGTATACTTGACACGCCACATAGCTATCTGCACCCCACATAGCGTTTACGCTTCGAGGGGGGAATTAATGGTAAGATATGGGAGGAGCCGTTACAAATTTCTCCTCCTGCGTTACTGTTAATGGTACTCTGATGACGTCATATTCGTCGGCCATCTTGCTGACGTCATCACCGCCCACCAACTCCATTCCTTTTAGCGTTAAGACCAGCCCCCATGATACAGTAAAATCGGGAGGGGGCCTGCCAAGGCCTTATAGAGAACAAAGGGCGGGTCCATCAGGACGACATGGCTATCTCACCCAAAAAGTTTTGGGCTCAGGCCATGTCGTCCTGATGGAAGTGTACCAGAGCATTAATGTATCGTGGATTTTTTCCCTCAGTAGTGCCTTCAACTTCTAGACAATATTCCTTTGGTCTTATGACCCAAGAGACCTATGACATTACTGGTATATGTCACTTCAGCTGAGCATGTACTATGTTACTGCTTCCTGCCCCCTGCAGGGAGGAGTCCTATTGGACTCTGGAAAGTCTCAAAGTTGCATGGTAAATGTAACCCACCCAGCATCAAGAAGAACCTGCCGGTCCCCTAGTGAGGTACTGTAATAGATAGAGTATGTATCACATGTTGGAACAAGCTACACCAGGCTAGATGGGTTTGTGTAAGCGTAGGAACGATAGAATTCTATTGTTCAAGTATCTTATACAGAATAGAGGGATAATAATACTCTCAAACAGATTTTATTACAATGTTAGGGCAAAATAAGACGCACGAAAACAATAAATCCATTTTTTTTAATATTTAACTTAGCCGGTGAATATATAATAGCTGCTGCTCCAGCGGCTCGACAGAAAAACACACAAAAACTCGCGAGCGATCGCTATGAAGGTTGCGGGTGTGCCCACCAGCGCCAACTATCGGCCAGATACCGCATATGCATGTAAACAAGCCTCAATTCTTCTCTGTCGGCCTTAACGACAAGACTTATCAATACTCGCTGTATAACCTGGAGTTTTCTCAACATATTTGGTGAAGTACTTCATTTTGGTTTGAGCTTTCGCAGTGCAGGTGTTTTTCCTCAACTTAAACTCTTGAACTCTTTGTTGGACAGATTTAATTGTTGATGACTTGGATTGTTTTTTGGACTTTCTTTGACTAATTCAAAATGGCTGACGCTTCTCAAGCCCCTAGATTTCGTAAGTGTAATGCTAGGGATTGCAATAGGCGTCTTCCAAAGGCCTCTCTCGACCCACATACTGTGTGTTCTAATTGTTGGGGTAAAACCTGTCAATTAGGAGATCGGTGTGAGGAATGCGTGGGCCTTTCGGAATTCGATTGGCTCGAATATGACAAATATTCTCGTAAGCTAGAGAGAGATAGGGTGAGGAGGAGTTCCTCTAGATCAGTAGATTTTTCCTCTCCCCATGCCCCTGAACCTAATCCTTCCCCTGTAGTGGTTGTGCCTGAACCCCCTACTGGCACTCAGGAACCATCAATGCGAGACATGTTACGTGCCATTCATGCCTTGGGTGAAAGAGTTGAGTCGTTAGCTACAGATCGTAATCAACTCATGGCTGACGTTAAAGAGCTAAAGTGTTAGAGTGCCACAGCGGAAAATCGTGGGAAAGTGATTAGTGCGCAAAGTGTTTTCAGTGTTGCGACCGAGGGATCGTCTGTTCGTGCCTGTCATTCGCCTAGTCCGAGACCTCTTGCAAGCTCCCAAGCCCAGGGGAGAAGTAATGTCGTACGACTTATGGGTTCGAGAGGCCTTGATCAGCGAACAGACGTTCCCTCTATGGTAACAGGCGTGTCTCATCAAGATCGCCCCTACCATAAGACGAGAGAGACCATTTTCTCCTCGTCATCCGAAGGCTTTTCGCATAAGAAACCGTGGAGCAAGGTTTCTAGGCCCCTTAAGCGAAAGGAGGTCCTTTCAGGACAGGTCCAGCGTCCTGGTTGTAGCCATTGGGACAGCTCTGACCCTTTGCAGTCATCGGAAGACTGCTCGCCGCCTAAGCAGCAACGTTACACAGGCTCAGAGAGTCTTGGTGTAGGCAAGGTTGTGCAGTCTCAGACGTTAACCCCGTCTTTTACCGCACCCATTCCCGTTGATCCTAAATGGGTTGTACTGCAGGACATGCAGATCAAGCTCGCCTCCCTTATGGAAGACTATTCTGCCGAAAAGGTTCACGATGATCCTCGCCGCTTAGCTAATCGAGATCCTGGCCTTCAGCCGCCAAAACGAGCCTTTGCTCGTCCTGTTGACGTTGGCGTTGCTAAGTCACGTCAATCACGCTTTGTAGAGCCTCACTCGATGCAGTCACGTGTTGACTTTCAGCTGCATATGGACGTTCAGCCACTTCCTAATGCTCTTGTTGACGTTCAGGACGTTCGCCAACCAACGGAGTTGACTTGTTTTGACGCTGAGCGTCAACCACCGCAGTCTAGAGTTGTTTTGACTGCTCAGTCTAGGCAGTCAAAATAGTCTCGAGTTGACGTCGAGCGTCCTCCCGCTCCTGTTGTTGTTGACAGTCAGGCTGTTAAGCAGTTACATGACGTAGCGTCCTAGACTGCTACTAATGCACCAGTGCGTGTGGACTCTGCGTGTCAAGCATTGCCAACCCCTTTGCTTATTACTCAGCAGTTGTCGGATGAAGATCCTTCAGATGAGGACGTTGCTGACCCTCATCATGATGATCATCCTTCGGATATAGACGAACCTAGAACGGTTCCTCCTTCAATGGACTTTAAGAAAGTCATGTTAATTTTCAAGGAGCTTTTTCCCGATCACTTTGTCACTGTTGCTCCTCGTTCGCCACCGTCTGAGTTTGCTCTAGGCTTACCTGCTAACATGCCAGCCTTTACTAAGCTAGTGCTCTCTCGCTCTTCCAAGAGAGCTTTACGACTTTTAGGCGACTGGTTGGATACCAGGAGGAGTTTGGGGAAGACGGCCTTTGCCTTCCCTCCGTCAAAGCTCTCGTCTAGATCGAGCGTCTGGTATGCCACGGGAGAAGTTCTCGGCTTGGGAGTCCCTGCCTCTGCCCAGGGTGACTTCTCAAGCCTCGTAGACTCTCCCCGCCGCCTAGCCATGAGACGCTCGAAGATTAGTTGGTCCTCCTCGGACCTTGACCATCTGCTGAAAGGCGTATACAGGGCCTTTGAAGTTTTCAACTTCCTTGACTGGTCATTGGGAGCTTTAAGTAGGAAAATCTCATCGGCTGATAGAGATGTTTCCTTACTGATAATGTCATGTATGGATAAAGCCATCCGCGATGGTTCCAATGAGCTCGCCTCCTCTTTTACGTCGGGAGTCTTAAAGAAGCGAGAGTCCCTTTGCTCTTTTCTTTCAGCAGGATTTACTCCCTGTCAGAGATCAGAACTGCTCTTTGCTCCCTTATCAAAGTTTTTGTTTCCGCAACAATTGGTTAAGGACATAGCTTCTTAGCTTGTGCAGAAGGACACCCATGACTTGATGGCGTCCTCTGCTCGCAAGGGGACTCTTTCTACATCCTTCGCTGTAAGACACAGGATCGACACTCCGGCATCCAGATTTATCCCGCCCTTTCGTGGCAGAGCTCCCAGCAGGGGAAGTACTCGTGCCGAGGGAAAGAGAGGAAAGAAGAGAGGAGCCAAGTCCTCACGTGGCAGAGTCTGACTGCCCACAGCCTCAGACAGCAGTAGGAGCCAGATTGAAGAGCTTCTTGCAGGCCTGGGAGAAGAGGGGCGCAGACCAACAGTCTGTTCGGTTGCTCAGAGAGGGGTACAAAATTCCGTTTGTACGCAAACCTCCTCTAGCGACAACCCCCATCGACCTCTCTCCCAGGTACCGAGAGGAGTCAAAGAGACAAGCCCTAAACCTAGAAGTGTCTCTGTTGCTAGAGAAGGGAGCGGTGGTGAAAGTCTCGGACCTTCAATCACCGGGGTTTTACAACAGTCTCTTCCTAGTCCCAAAGAAGACAGGAGGTTGGAGACCGTTGCTAGACGTCAGTGCGCTCAACGTCTTTGTTACGAAAACAAAGTTCAGTATGGAGACCACGAAGTCAGTCTTAGCAGCGGTCAGAAAGGGAGACTGGATGGTCTCTCTCGACCTACGAGATGCGTACTTCCACATTCCTATACACCCAGATTCCCAACTGTTTCTGAGGTTTGTTTTCAGGAATGTGGTATACCAGTTTCGGGCCCTGTGCTTTGGCCTAAGTCCTGCTCCTCTCGTGTTTACGAGGCTTATGAGGAATGTGGCAAAATTCCTCCATTTATCGGGAATCCAAGCCTCCCTGTACTTGGACGACTGGCTTCTCAGAGCTTCGTCCAGTCATCGCTGTCTGCAGGATCTTCATTGGACATTGGATCTGACCAAGGAATTGGGACTTTTGGTCAACCTAGAAAAGTCCCAGCTGATTCCATCCCAAACTATACTGTATTTAGGGATGGAGATTCGCAGTCCAGTTTTTCGGGCTTTTCCGTCTGCCACGCGAATAGATCAAGCCCTGCTCAAAGTCCAACTAATGTTGAAGAAAGAACGGTGCTCAGTCAGGAATTGGATGAGTCTAGTAGGAACTCTATCATCCCTGGAGCAGTTTGTCTCGCTAGGAAGACTACACCTTCGACCTCTCCAGTTCCATCTAGCCTTTCACTAGAACAAGGGCAAGACGTTAGAGACGGTCTCAATCCCGGTCTCCGAACCAGTAAAGGCATGCCTGAAATGGTGGAACAACAATATCAGTCTAAGAGAGGGACTTTCCCTAGCAGTTCAGAACCCAAACCACGTACTATTCTCAGACGCGTCGGATTTGGGTTGGGGTGCGACCCTGGACGGTCGGGAATGCTCAGGTCTGTGGACCTCAAGTCAGAGGAGCATGCACATCAACGGCAAGGAGCTTTTGGCAGTCCACTTGGCCTTGATGAAATTCGAAAGTCTCCTTCGAAACAAAGTGGTAGAGATCAACTCCGACAATACCACAGCCTTGGCGTACATCTCCAAGCAAGGAGGCACACACTCCCTCTCGCTGTACGAGATCGCAAGGGACCTGCTCATTTGGTCAAGAGATCGAGGCATCTCCCTGTTAACGAGGTTTATCCAGGGCGACTTGAACGTCTTAGCAGACTGTCTCAGTCGGAGGGGTCAGGTAATTCCTACGGAATGGACCCTCCACAAGGACGTGTGCAAGAGTCTTTGGGCGACTTGGGGTCAACCCACCATAGACCTCTTTGCCACCTCGCTGACCAAGAGACTTCCAATCTATTGCTCTCCAGTCCCAGACCCAGCAGCAATTCACATAGACGCATTTCTCCTAGATTGGTCTCATCTGGACTTATATGCATTCCCACCATTCAAGATTGTCAACAAGGTACTGCAGAAGTTCGCCTCTCACGAAGGGACAAGGTTGACGTTGGTTGCTCCCCTCTGGCCCGCGAGAGAGTGGTTCACCGAGGTACTTCGATGGCTGGTAGACTTTCCAAGAAGTCTTCCTCTAAGGGTAGATCTGTTACGTCAGCCCCACGTAAAGAATGTCCATCAAAACCTCCCCGCTCTTCGTCTGACTGCCTTCAGACTATCGAAAGACTCTCAAGAGCTCGAGGCTTTTCGAAGGAGGCAGCCAGTGCGATTGCAAGAGCGAGGAGAGCTTCTACCATCAGAGTATACCAGTCGAAGTGGGAAGTCTTTCGAGACTTGTGCAAGTCAGCATCTGTATCCTCGTCCAGTACCTCTGTAGCCCAAATAGCTGATTTTCTTTTACATCTGAGAAAGGTTCGCTCCCTTTCAGCTCCCACGATTAAGGGCTACAGGAGCATGTTGGCTTCGGTCTTTTGGCATAGAGGCTTAGATCTTTCCAACAATAAAGATCTCCAAGATCTCCTTAAGTCTTTCGAGACCTCTAAGGAACGTCGTTTGGCAACTCCTGGATGGAACTTAGACGTGGTCCTAAGGTTCCTGATGTCAGACAGGTTTGAGCCATTACATTCAGCCTCCCTGAAGGATCTCACCCTCAAGACACTTTTCCTAGTGTGCTTGGCTTCAGCTAAAAGAGTCAGTGAACTTCATGCCTTCAGTAAGAACATCGGTTTTTCTACAGAAAAAGCCACTTGTTCACTTCAACTTGGTTTCCTGGCCAAAAATGAACTGCCTTCTCGTCCTTGGCCTAAATCTTTTGATATTCCTTGCTTATCAAAGATCGTAGGCAACGAACTGGAAAGAGTATTATGTCCTGTTAGAGCTCTTAAGTTCTATTTAGCTCGTACTAAGTCATTACGAGGTAAATCTGAGGTATTATGGTGGTCAGTTAAGAAACCATCATTGCCTATGTCAAAGAATGCTTTGTCATACTTTATCAGATTTTTAATACGAGAAGCTCATTCTCACTTGAATGAGAAAGACCGATGTTTGCTTAAGGTTAAGACGCACGAAGTTAGAGCTATAGCAACCTCCGTGGCCTTCAAGCAAAATAGATCTCTGCAAAGTATTATGGACGCGACTTTTTGGAGAAGCAAGTCAGTGTTCGCGTCATTTTACTTAAAAGATGTCCAGACTCTTTACGAGTACTGCTACACACTGGGTCCATTCGTTGCAGCGAGTGCAGTAGTGGGTGAGGGTTCTACCACTACACTTCCCTAATTCCAATATCCTTTTTAATCTGTCTCTTGAAATGTTTTTAATATTGTTTTTTGGGTTGTACGGAAGGCTAAGAAGCCTTTCGCATCCTGGTTGATTTGGCGGGTGGTCAAAGTCATTTCTTGAGAGCGCCCAGATTAGGGGTTTGATGAGGTCCTGTTTGTATGGGTTGCAGCCCTTGATACTTCAGCTCCTGGGAGTCTTTCAGCATCCTAAGAGGATCGCTGGGCTTCGTGAGGAAGACAGACTTACAAGGCAGAGTAATCGTCTAAGTCAACTTCCTTACCAGGTACCTATATATTTGGGTTTTGTTATATTATAACTGTCAAAAACTCTAAGCATATACGCTGTAAACTTAATTAACTCTGGTCTCTACCCACCACCTTGGGTGTGAATCAGCTATTATATATTCACCGGCTAAGTTAAATATTTAAAAATGATATTTTAATTATAAAATAAATTTTTGAATATACTTACCCGGTGAATATATAAATTAAAGGCCCTCCCTTCCTCCCCAATAGAGACGCAGCGGGACGAGAAGAATTGAGGCTTGTTTACATGCATATGCGGTATCTGGCCGATAGTTGGCGCTGGTGGGCACACCCGCAACCTTCATAGCGATCGCTCGCGAGTTTTTGTGTGTTTTTCTGTCGAGCCGCTGGAGCAGCAGCTATTATATATTCACCGGGTAAGTATATTCAAAAATTTATTTTATAATTAAAATATCATATTAACAATAAATGAGAATTAGCGTACGTAAAATATAATGTAAAGCTTGTAATTAAAGATGTAAATAAGTTACATAGACTTGGAACATAGGCAGAAATGAGCGTGGTACCTGAAAAGGAAACTTGTCACCACACATGTCGATTCCGTATGAATTGTAATGTCTTTCTGAAAATGTCTTTATTTACACTTTGTGTTGTAAACACATGGCACAAGTGTTTAGTCTATGTAACATCACCTCAGTATATTACAACAGTCCGTAGTGTCACCACGGTAACACAAATTTCACCATGTTGCGCACTAGTGTCAACACAGACACCCTTAGAGTTAGAGTCCCATATAACTCACTGTTCTTCACAGCACTAAGCTGCAGGTTTTAGCACACTACCTGCAGCTACCACAAAGTGTTTCACTTCTTGCACCTCCTTCGCATAGTGTTTAAAGAACACTCTGGATGACTTCCATCCTGTAAATGGGCGAAGACTTTCGAAATCCATTGATTGGAAGAAATTCAAGAGAGGAGGCGACTTTCCTGGGATCGTGACCTGCATTTGTACGGTGATCTTCGCCCTTAGTTGTTTAAGTGAACAAGTCGGAACCTGATGTTTTTCCTTTAAAGAGCTGTCCTCCACCGAGGTCAGAAGTTCTTCGAAGATAGACCTTTAGACTCTCCACTGGACACAGGGAGATATCTTCCTTCAGAGGGCAGATTCTCCAGGGACCCCATCTCTTGGTGGGGAGCTCGTTTTTGGCGAGAAACGTTACGTCAGGAAAGAGGGTGAGTTCGCCTGTTTCTGCAAACTGAATCTGGCCTTCTTCCCTTGATAATGCCACAATTTCACTGACTCTAGCCCCTGAGGCTAGAGCAAACAAGAAAATCACTTTCTGAGTCAAATCTTTCAGAGGGCAAGTCTCATTGTTCAAACCTGAGGCAAAATGTAGCACCTTGTCAAGAGACCAGGAGATGGGTCTCGAAGGGGCTGCAGGTCTGAGTCTAGCGCATGCCTTCGGCAACTTGTTGAAAATTTTGCTGGACAGGTCTATTTGGAAGGCGTATAATAAGGGTCTTGTCAGGGCCGATTTGCATGTGGAAATCGTGTTGGCCGCTAAGCCTTGTCCATGAATGTGAATGAAGTAGGACAAGCAGAAATCCATCTATATTTCTGTAGGATTTCTCACCTTGACGAAGGCCACCCATTTCTTCCAAGATGACTCATATTGCCTTCTGGTAGATTTTGTTTTATATTCCTCTAAGAAGTCTAAGCTTTCTTTCGAGATCCCAAACCTTTTCTTGACGGCTAGGGAGAGAAAATCATGAGATGAAGGTCTCGGGTTTTCTGTGATGAAGCGAAGACAGTCGACTTCTGAACTTGTTGGGACAGAACTGGGTCCGGCAGGGGAATTAGCTTTGGTTGTAATTCCAGGATCAATGGGAACCAGTTGCTCCGGGGTCACTTGGGAGCCACTAGGGTCGCTATTCCTTGAAAGGATCTCAGCTTGGTGAGGACCTTTAGCATAAGGTTGGGTGAAGGGAACAGGTAAGTCTTGGTCCATCTGTTCCAATCCAGGGACACGGCGTCCACCGCTTCCGCTCGAGGGTCCTCGTTTGGGACCACGTAGCGAGGAAGTTTCTTGTTGTCGCTCGTTGCGAAGAGGTCGATCTGCAGTTCCGGGACTTGGTGAGAGATGAAGGAGAATGAGTCTGCGTCTAGGGACCATTCTGACTCTATCGGAGCTGTTCTGGATAGAGCATCCGCCGTCATGTTGTGGAATCCTTGAAGGTGAACTGCTGAGAGGTGCCATCTTTTCTTCTCCGCCAGACAGAAGATGGGCAACAACACTTGGTTGAGTTGGGGCGATCTTGAGCGTTGACGATTCAGACATCTGACCACTACGTCGCTGTCCAAAGTCAGTCGGATGTGGACTGAGGGACGTGGGGACAGCCTCTTCAATGTGAGAAAGACGGCCATGGCCTCCAAGATGTTGATGTGAAACGTCTTGAATAGAGGAGACCACGTTCCTTGAACTTGACGTTGATGGGAGTGACCCCCCATCCTTCTAGCGATGACGACCGAGGGTGGAGGTAGTTGCAGAGGTACCGATCTCCTGAACTTCTTGGCCTCCGACCATGGCTTGAGGAGTGATCGCAGTCGAGACGGTAGAGGTCTCTTGAGATCTCTTCGAGCGTTTGATGCGTATCTTCTCCAGACTCCCGATGCATCTTTTAGCTGTGCTCTTAGCACTGGGTCTGTCACTGAAGCGAACTGGAGGGAGCCGAGTACCCATTCCTATTGTCGTCTTGAAATCCGTTTGAATTTGAGAAGTCTCTTGACAGACCTTGCTATTTCCTTCCTCTTCTTTAGCGGAATGGAAAGACGGTGTGACTGGAGGTCCCAATGTATGCCTAGCCATTGGAACTTCTGAGCTGGAGATAGTAGAGACTTTTTGGTGTTTATCTTGAAACCTAGATGTTCCAGGAATTGGATCACCTTCTCAGAAGCTTGCAGGCATTCCTCTTCTGATGCTGCCCACACCAGCCAATCGTCCAGGTAAGCCATCACCTGGACGCCTTGTAGGCGTAATTGTTGAACGATTGTCTCTGCAAGCTTCGTGAAGATCCTTGGGGCTATGTTTAGCCCGAAGGGCATGGCTCTGAAAACGTACTGTCTTCTTTGAAGCCCGAATCCTAGATAGGTGGTGGTCTGGCGATTCATTGGAATATGCCAGTAGGCGTCCTCCATGTCTATGGAGACTGTGTATGCCTTTCGAGGCAATAGGGCTCGGATGTGATGAACTTGATGAGAGGGGACAAGTCCAGAATGACTCGAGTTTGTCGGAGTCCTTCTTGAGAACACAGAACTGTCTTCCTTGGAACCTGATGGACTTTGCCCTCTTGATCACCTTTTTGTTCAAGAGTTCTTGGACGTATAGTATTCTTCCAGGACGGGGGTGGAGTGTTGGAAGAATCGGGGGAAAGCTGGTGGTGATGTCCTCCAGCTCCAGCCTAGTCCGTTCTTGATGATGCTGAGAGCCCAGGGATCGAAGGTCCAACGATCCCGGAAGAGGCGGAGTCTTCTTCCCACCGGAAGCATCTCATTGCTTCTGGTTTCCGGAGGGCTTGCCTCCTTGACCGCTTGCTCCCCTGCCTCCTCTCCCTCTGGAGGGACGTCTAGAGGAGTCTCTTCCGGAGCCTCTACCTTTGGCACAAAAGGTAGTAGTCTGCCTCTCGTAGGCAGGCATGAAGGCTGGTGACTGAGTCACCACCGACTGGGGTACCAGTTGGAAGGTCTGTTGGGGCTGTGCCACCAGCTGGGGAGCTGCGGCCATGGGAAGCTGATGTTTAGCCTGTCGAGGCTGTGGTCTTGGTCTCTTGGACTTCTTCTTCGGTTGGGGGCCTTCATCCGGAGAAGACTTGCTTTTCGACGACATGCCCCACTTTTGGAGAAAGTTCCTGTTCTCCGTGGTGGCCTTGTCGTCGATTTCCTTGACCAAGTCATTGGAGAAGAGATCCTTTCCCCAAATGTTGGAGGAAAGCAGCTTCCTCGGTTCGTGTTTGACCGTGGCCAATGCAAACACGAACTCTCTGCAGGCCCTCCGTGCTCTGACAAAGCTATAGAAGTCCTTCGTCAGGGTTGCCAAATGAGTCTTGGCTAGGACCATGGATACACCTGGGGTCCTGTGTTCCCCAGCCATTGTCTTCATGATCACTTGGAGGGAGAGAGAGGCAGCCAGCCTCTCTTGCGTATCATGCTCCCGACGAAGGAGATACTCTGATAGTTTGAGAAGGTTCTCACTGACTTGATGTCCAGCGACGTCGGCCTCCAACTTTCCCACAGAGAAAGTTAACTGGATGTCCTTCCAGTTCTTGTCGTCGGGAGATAAGGCGAGGGAGAGGGGCTTACATTCCTCCAATGTAGGGCAAGGTTTCCCCTCCTCCACCGCCTTTAGCACTGCCAGGAGGGACTTCGCGAAGGGGAAGACCATAGTACTTGGAGCAAGAAAGGTCGGGTGTTACTTGCTAATGGCCGGCACCTTAGAGCTGGTGTAGCCCTTGTCCTTCAAGGAACCTGCTAGCAGTGATTGAGCCTTTGCATGGTCAAACACGATGACCTCTTTCGGCTCTGTTTCCTCCTTGGTAACGGGTTCTGACTTGAGCCGTACAAAGCAGTCCGGATACGACTTGAAGCTAGGCCAGAATTCCACCTCTTCAAGGGGGACGGCGCCTAGCTTGTCCGAGATCACGATCCTACAGCTGGTGATGGGCATGTACTCGGCATGTCTCCAGGGGTTGGTCACAGAGCAGGTAGTAAGATCCTTGACGTTAAGCCTCCTCTGAGGCTCGCGTTGCTTTGTCAAGCGAAGGATTTCCTTCTTGAAATCCTCATCCCTCTTCCGGAACCTCTCCTCGAGGATCGCCATCATGGCTTGAAAATTGTCCATGGAGTCGTCCAGTTTCGTGGGCATGGGAGTGGACAACATAGAGGGGAATGGCTCCGGGATGACTACCGATGATACAGAGGACGTAGCGACGTCCTCTTCTTCAGAGTCGGGAGCCGCCGTAGGCTCCTCTTCGTGACCCTCGGCCATAAGGGTCCTCTCGGTGGTGTCTGACACCTCTGACATCCTGTCGTAATCTAGATGGATGTCCTGAAGTGCGTCCGATACGTCGGGGTCGACCGTCAGCTGGGCGCATGGGTTTTCGGGTCGAGGGATGACAGCGTCCGCAGATGCCTTAGGGAAGAGCATAGCCCTCATCTTCTCGTTGGGAAGGTAAGGCCCCGTGGCGTTCTTTTGGAAACCCCGCTCCCACTTGCGCAGTTTCTCCTGGGCGATGTCCCTTGACTCCGCAGACTTGGGAGTCTCAAATACCTCATTGAGCAGGTCCTTGCACGTGGTGCATACCTGCGGGTCCCAGTACCCCAAGAGATCCCTGGGTGACAGAACAGCTGGCGTGGGTTCGGCACGCCAGATGGCCGTAGAAATCACGGTGCCGAACGCTGCAGAAGGCGCTCTCACACCGGATGTACTCCTCCTGTAAAGAAAGGAAAGGTACATGAGTATGTGGGAGTCTATTATGTTAGACTTAGAATAATCTTAGATTAATCTTAATGTAATCTAAAGCTTAGGATAGGTAAGCTGGAAATGAAATAGGAAAGACACATGCTTGTGAATCCCGCCCAGCCAATTGCTGCAACCCTTCTCCACTACTAATTCTAGGGCTACCATCAAGGTAGGCCTGAAGGAGGGATCTAGCCCATGGGGTTAGAGTAGCGTAAGCAGCACTTCCTCCAAGGAAACAGTAGTGGGGAAAGGGGGAGAGCCGATGATCAATCAGCGTAAAGAAAAGGGGAGGATATTAATCCCCAATTCAAGTAGGTCCCGGCAAGGGACTGCGCATGGATGCACAGAGTATGCTAGAAATATATCTATTGCATAACTATACACCATAGTTTTCTGTCTATGGTATGTACTATACCACAGATGTACTGGCTACTGTATACAGCCATACAACAGACACTGCCGGCACACTGACGGCAGGGCTAGTGCAAGAGAACGGTCCACCATCACAATACTGTAAATATATGTAAAGCCGGCGGCCCGCCGGACTGCCGGAGGCCTACCGGCCACCGGCGGAGGGTAACCTGCCCCAGCCATCATTCTATGTGGCAGGGTAAAGGAGAAAAGCCCATGCATTGTCGGCAGGCCGCCGACATGCCGAGGACCACCGGCGGCCGGCAGGCAACCGGCTGAAGGTACACCTACCCTGTCGTCATTCTATGTGACTGGGAGGAGACATAGGCTACACTGCCGGCTGTTGCCGGCAGAGTCGGTGTGACAGTGGGCCAGCACTAGTTTGGAGAGAGAGAGAGAAAGCAGTGAAGGAAGGGGAGGGGAGGGCGGCAGCTCACTACCCTAACCTCGCCTTCCTCGTGAAGGAGGGTTCAAATGGAAGGAAGAACATATCATGGTCAGGCTTCCATCCAGCCGCAGCTCTGCCGGCGTCAGTTGGTCAGGGCTGCGGGTGACGATCCAAGGGAGGACCGAAGAACACTCTAAGATAGCAGGAAGGTCTCCCGCCGGCAGCTAGACCTGCCGCCATGCTACCCCAGAGCCGTATCATGCAAGGGAAGTTGAAAGGCTCAGCCCAGCAGGCAAAAGACCAGGCCGACCCCACAACCCACCGGCACTCGATGAGTTGTAGGACGGCAGACAGGTGTGTGATTGCTAGGCCATCACCAAAGGACAGAGGGGGAGGGGAAAGGGTCCTGCGTTAGGGGTGTAGGGGTTGGCGTAAGCCTTCCCCAGCACCCTAGCAAGGAGACTCTGTTTCGGTACCAGCACCACCCTAGCAAGGAGAGACTGTTTCGGTACCAGCACCACCCTAGCAAGGAGAGACTGTTTCGGTATCAGCACCACCCTAGGTATAAGGAGAGTTCATTTTCCAGCCTAGGGTGGGTTAGTACAGTAAGGGACCGGCATCATCAGGCTGTCCCAAACTATAAAGAAACAGAATCCCTAAGCCTGCCTAACATAGGCTAGGGAAAACATATCTCCCAGCCCAGAGTATGCAAGCGTAGGACAAGTCACTAGGCCACAGGGAGAAGGGGTCTCGTGACCCCTCCAGGTGTGGTCTAGGGGGAGGGGCAGAGGCCCCCCCCCCCCCCTATGCCATCCAACAGGGACCAACAGGAGAGTTCATTCACCTATTGGGGTAGCTGGAGGCTACTCTGAGGTTCTGACCGGAACTCAAAGCTCATGTACTATGGCTCTGGGACAGGGAAGAAAACCCTTGCCTAACCTTACCAGAATCACAATTCAGGGCACGGAGGGCTAGGATATAGCCTAGGCTACCTCAGAGGGAGGAGAGATTACCTTATGTATAAAGGTAATCGGGGAGGTGCGAAAGTATACTAAAGCCCCTTGTATACTCTCTAGAAGGAGGAAAAACCCATGTGCAATCATTGAATCTTATATGTATAATTGCCTAAAATCTTCATTTACATCAGATAACACTAGGAACACATATATCATGCATGAAAGTAAACTAAAGCGCCTAGGCTAGCATGCCTAGCATCATAAAATCGGCTACCTACACTCGCCGAAATTAAAGAATACTAACGGCATAATATAACTAATTCCTAGCAATGAAGACTCGATAACTAATACTGACAATTAGTTAAGAAACCGGGACAGTCATTCTGGCTAACTAAATAAAGCATGAGATGTGAAAAACAGCGTCGGCGACGCCTCCGGTTAGGCAATAGCTCAGCCATAAACCACAGTATATTTCGATAGAAAAACGTTACTTTATGGCCAGAGCTAATTATACAGTATAAGAAGTAAAATTCAGCTTTTCAGGGACAGAAGAAGCTGAAGATTGCGACATGGCTGCAGTAATAGCGAAACAACTGGGAAAAACACCTGGTCAAAGACGCTACTATGAAAGGAATGGAGTTGGCGGGCGGTGATGACGTCGGCAAGATGGCTGACGCATATGATATCATCCGAGTACCCATAACAGTAACGGAGAAGGAGAACTTTGTAACGGCTCCTTCCATATCTTGCCACTAATTCCCCCCTCGAAGCGTAAACGCTATGTGGAGTGTCAAGTATACGTCCCGTTATTATGCGATATCCTAAAGGACAACCTTAAGGGTACTCGCACCAGAAGTTAGAATTCTGGAAACCTTTAGTTTAATTCTCTGGGAATATCCACTGTCGTCATATATACCCTTAGGAAGCTACTAATGGAACCTTCCATCAGGATGACATGGCCTGAGCCCAAAAATATGTTTTTCACCTGTAAGGGAAGAAATATATTATTAAAACATTGCCACTCGAAATCATTGTAAAATTAAGATAATTTCACTGTAAATGTTGGATGAGTTTCAACACTGCGTACGAGTGTACACACGGCACTGGTGTTATTGGTTTGATTCTACACCTGTAAAGAATAGTCCCTGGGGCACCAGGGTGACCCTTAATAAAAGGTATTACACTGAAAAATGTTAACACCTTTTCACCCAAACTGTAAAGTCCCAAACAGTTCACTGTTCATCGCGGCACTAGACGACAGGTTTTATAACACTACCTGCCACCACCACAGTGTTTCAGCTAGTGCACTTGCTTTGCATAATGTTTATAGGAGGCTCTAGAGGATTTCCAACCAGTGTATGAGCGGAGTATATCAAAGTCCATATACTGAAAAAAGTTTAGCGAGGAAGCAATTTTTCTCGGATCATGACCTGCGAGTTTACTGTCAGGATCCGCTCTGCGAATGAAGTAGGTGAGCTTCGCCCTCAGTTGTTTCAGGGATAAGTTTGATCTTGAGGTGTCGCCTATGAAGAGTTGTCCTCCCTTGAAATCTGAAGTTCTTCAAAGATAGACCTTTAGACACACTACTGGACATAGAGAGACATCTTCCTTCAGAGGGCAGATTTTCCAGGGACCCCACCTCTTGGTGGGTAGCTCGTTTTTGGCGAGAAAGGATGGATCCGGAAAAAGATTCGGTTTTAAACATCTGACTTACCTGGTAGTTATGTATATAGCTTAGTCCCTGATGTCACGGCAGAAATTTCAAAACTCGCAGCAATCGCTGATTGGGTAGCCAGGTGTACCACCAGTGTGCCCTCTACCCAGGTACCTGGAACCATTCCAGTCATTCCTCAGATCTTCCCTGCCGCTTCACCGGAGACATTGTTTGATTTTTCACTCGCTGTAGCCTGTGTATAATTGCAGTTATCTCAGTGATGTACAATTTGGCTTTGGCTTTCGCTCGTTTGGATTTGTTTTTGGATTATCTTGAACCACGATTGGATTTTGTTTTTTGACCCTTGCTTGTATGATTTCTCTTTAAAATATTCAAAATGTCTGACTCTTTTTCAACTTTTAGAAGGTGTGTGAGAGGTTGTAAGACCCGGCTTGCTAAAGCCTCTGTTGATCCCCACTCCATTTGTGTTAAATGTAGAGGTAAAGTTTGTGAGTTGGTTGATCGTTGCGATGAATGTGTTATTTTGTCTGAGAGTGAATGGTTAGAGTATGACCACTATACTCGTAAGCTTGAGAGGGATAGGATTAGAAGGAGTAAGAGTTTATCTCATTCTTCTTGAGATTGTTCCCCTCCCCGTGTCAACGAACCTAATCCTTCCCCTGTAGTGGTAGTTCCAGATCCCACTACTGTTACTCCTGATGAACCAACTCTAAAGGACATGATGGTGGCCATTCAAGCCCTGGGCGTGAGAGTTGAGTCGCTCGCAGCGAACAGAACCAAGTTAATGTCCGACGTTAAAGAATTAAAGAGTGCTAGTGTCAGTGCTAAAAGTGCAGTGAATTTAATCAGTGCAGTGGAGGGTGCGTCTGCTCGGACCTGTCGTTCTCCTAGCCATAGACCTCTTCCAAGCTCCCCAACCCCTGGGAGAAGGAATGTTGAACGGCGAAAGGAAACCAGAGGCATTAGCGCCCGAGCAGTCGTTACCTCAAGCGTACCTGTTGACGCCTCACAGGACGCTCGCCCTCGCCATGGGAAAGGCGAGGTAAAAGTGTTTTTGTCCTCTTCTGATGACGCAGCGCCCAGACGGGGCTGGCGTCTCGCATCCAGAGCTCTGGGAGGAAGATTGACTCTGTCGAACAGCGTCGTGTCATGACGCCTCAGGCTCCAGGTTTAAGCCATTGGAGCTGTCCGGAGCGTTTTCCTTCCTGCTCCGAAGAATGGTCTCCTGCTAAGCGCCCTGTTACGTCGGTAGGAGATAGAAGGATGTCAGAAGTTGTCAAGCGTCCAGCCCCACCGGTTGCAAGACAGTTTTCTGAGACTGTCATGACCTCTGTGCATGCTCCTCCTCCTCCTTCAGATTGGTTTTCGTCCCCTGGACGCTCTGCGCTTTCCTTGAGCGACGTAGAAAGTGATTTTGTTGTAGAAGCAAAGTCTCCTGTTTTGCCACAAGAAGTTGATCCTAATCTTAGTTTACTGCAAGATATGTAGCAGAAATTCTCTTCCCTCATGCAAGTCTATCAGTCTGCTGACTAGAAGAGAGTGGCTCACCAAGACGCCGAGCGTCAGGATTCTTCACACCTTGACGCAAAGCGTCAGAAAGCTAGGAGTCTAGAGGTTCTTGACGATGCGCAGCTTACCAAGCGTCAGGAGCCTGGTAGCCATGACGCCGAGCGGCGTAAGGAGGAACTTCATGCTAAGCGTCGAGAGACTGGTATGCATGACGCCGAGCGTCAAGGAGTTAGACGTCGGGACGCCGAGCGCAAGAGCCTCGGACGTCGTAATGATGCCAGGCGAACCGAGCATCGAGATCGCGAACGTCATAGTTCCGATCATCAAGATCGCGAACGTCTTGGTTCCGAGCGTCAAGCGTTGGAACAACGTGGCACCAGGCGTCATGATCTTGGACCCCTTGACGCCAGAAGTCAGGATCTTAAGGAGTTGACTCTTAGGAAACAGGACGTCTCTACCTCGATTAGAGACCTGTCGGTGGAAGGGATCGGCGATCACCTTTCCCTTAGTGATCATTTAGAGGAAGTCTCGTAAGGAGAAGTTCCTAAGACCCTTCATCCTTCGGTGGATTTAACACATGAGAGTTTTTACCGAAGTTTCCGAATTATTTTGTTCCTGCTGCTCCTTGTTCCCCGCCTTCAGAGTTTACGCTAGGGAAGGCGTCGAATGAGTCTCTGTTCACAAAGATGGTGTTGTCTCGCTCATCTATGAGATCCTTGAGAATGATGGGAGACTGGATGCAATCCAAGAAGGACCAGCGAAAGACTGTTTTCTCTTTTGCCCCGGCTAGATTGGCTTCCAGATCTAGCGTTTGGTACGAGACTGGAGAAGTTCTCGGCTTGGGAGTTCCTACCTCTGCCCAAGGAGACTTTTCGAGTCTGGTAGTGGCCCCTCGTCTGACAGCCATGAGAAGAACCAAAATACTCTGGTCAACGTCAGAGCTTGATCATCTTCTCAAAGGCGTCTTCAGAGCTTTCGAGGTGTTCAATTTCCTTGACTGGACTCTGGAAGCCTTGGGGAAAAAAGGTTCATGCTTTGAAGGATGTGGACACTGACAGGCTCATCCACATTATGTCTTGCATGGACAAAGCCTCAAGAGACAGATCCAATGAGTTTGCGGCCCTTTTTTCGGCGGGTGTTCTTGAGAAAAGAGCCCAAATGTGCTCTTTTTTGTCCAATGGGGTTACACCCATTCAAAAGTCTGAATTGCTGTACACACACCTTTCTTCCTCTCTTTTTCCTCAAGAGTTGGTCAGAGAGGTCTCTTCCGCTTTAGTCCAAAAGGCCACACAGGATTTGGTGTCAAAAACAGTAAGGAAGGTTCGCAACCATCAAACCTAAGGAAGAAGCTCCATTCCCTCAGTTTTCGCAGCCCTTTCGAGGGAAAACTTTCAGTAGGGGTAGTTCCAGACCCGAGGGAAGGAGAGCAAGGAGAAGAGGATCGAAACTGCGGCAAAACAGAGTCGGACTGCATTCGCCTTCAGACAGCAGTAGGAGCCAAACTAAACAACTTCTGGCGAGCTTGGGAGAGGAGAGGAACAGACCTTTGGTCCGTACAGTTACTAAAGGAGGGATACAAAATCCATTTCATAGGGAAACCCCCTTTAGTAGTAACTCCAATAGATCTCTCTGCCAGATACAGAGAGGAGTCAAAGAAACAGGCGATGCAACATCAAATGTCTCTCTTATTGGAGGAGGCAATAGAGAGGGTGCGAGATTTGAGGTCACCAGGTTTCTACAACCACTTATTCCTGGTTCCCAGGAACTTGGGGGGGATGGAGACAAGTCCTGGATGTAAGTACTCTTAACGCCTTCTTTCAGAAGACAAAGTTCTCCATGGAGACATCGGAATCAGTCCTAGCAGCAATAAGAAAGGACGACTGCATGGTCTCTTTAGACCTCCAGGATGCTTACTTTCACATCCCCATTCATCCGAACTCCAAGCATTGCTGATGTCAAATGTAGCGGGCATGCTGCATTCAAGATGTATCAGAGCCTCCCTGTATCTGGACGACTGGCAGAGGACTTTGAGGTTATCAGAAGAACTGGGTCTTCTGATAAACAGAGAAAAGTCTCAACTGACACCATCCCAAGAGATCTCTTATTTTGGCGATGGAGATTCGGAGTCAAGTTTTTCGGGCTTTTCTGTCTGCCTCAAGGACGGAGCAAGCCCTGTTGAAACTTCATTCCTTTCTAGAGAAACGGAAGTGTTCTGTGAGAGAGTGGATGAGTCTGCTGTTCTGTGAGAGAGTGGATGAGTCTGCTGGGAACCCTCTCCTCGTTGGAGCAGTTTGTCTCCCTGGGAAGGGTGAATCTTTGCATTCTTCAGTTCCGCCTCAATCGACATTGGGACAAGGGAAAGGAACTAGAGACAAAATGCATCCCCATTACTGAATCTTTAAAAAGTTGCCTTCAGTGGTGGAATGACCCAGTCAAACTTCAAGAAGATCTCTCCCTTGAACAGAGGAACCCAGACTTTGTGTTGTGTTCCGATGCCTCGGACTTGGGGTGGGGAGCAACACTGGGCAAGTTGGAGATTTTGGGTCCCTGGACAAATGATCAGGAGATCCTCCACATAAACCAGAAGGAGCTGTTGGCAGTTCTGTTGGCGCTCAAAGGCTTCGAAGGGTCAGTCATGAACAGAGTGGTACAAGTCAACGCCGACAACACTACAGCGTTGGCCTACATAGCCAAACAAGGCGGAACCCACTCGAGGTCTCTTTACGAGACTGCTAGAGTACTTCTTTACTGGGCAAAAGAGAAGAATGTAACCCTTGTAACAAGGTTTATTCAGGGGGAAAGGAACGTGATGGCAGACAGTCTCAGCATGAGAGGTCAAGGTCTGTCCACAGAATGGACACTTCATCAAGAAGTCTGCAAGAACCTGTGGCGTATTTGGGGGTCGTCCTTGTATAGACCTGTTCGCAACCTCGAAGACGAAGAGGTAGGAGACATACTGCTCCCCAGTGCCAGATCTCGAAGCAGTCCACATCAACGCTTTCCTTTTAGACTGGTCCCACCTGGACGTGTACGCAGTCCCTCCGTTCAAGATTGTGCACAAAGTAATGCAAAAATTCGTGTCACACGAGGGAACCAGATTGACTCTAGTGGCCCTCTTTTGGCCCACAAGAGAGTGGTTCACAGAGGTACTAGAATGGATGATGGACACCCCGAGAAGCCTCCCATTAAGAGTAGATCTACTCAAACAACCCCACTTGGAAAGGTACCATCAAAACCTCCAAGCTCTACATCTAACTGCCTTCAGACTATCGAAAAATCACAAGAGCTAGAGGTTTTTCGAAGGAGGCAGCTAGGGCGATTGTAAGAGCAAGGAGTTCTTCTACCATCAAGGTTTACCAATCCAAGTGGGAGGTTTTTAGAGAATGGTGCAGAGTCAACTCTGTTTCCTCTTCCAGTACCTCTATGACTCAGATTGCTGACTTCCTACTATAACTTAGAAGGAATCGTAGGTTTTCAACTTCAACCATCAAGGGATACAGGAGCATGTTACTGGCCGTCTTCAGGAATAGGAACTTGGACCTTTCTAATAATAAAGACCTCTAGGATCTTCTCAAATCCTTTGAAACAACTAAGGAACGGCACCAGGAATTGCCAGCTTGGAATCTGGATATAGTCTTGAAGTTCCTAATGAGTGACAGGTTTGAGCCTGTGCACTCAGCTTTGTTTAAGGACCTCACTATGAAGACACTCTTTTTGGTCAGTCTGGCGACAGCTAAAAGGGTCAGTGAGATTCATGCCCTCAACAAGAACATAGGCTTTAGAGATAACAAGGCTATCTGCTCCTTGCAGCTAGGCTTTCTTGTTAAAAACTAACGCCCTTCTCAACCCTGGCCCAAGGCTTTTGAGATTCCGAACCTTTCAAATGTGGTTGGTGAGGAATTGGAGAAGGTCCTGTGTCCAGTAAGAGCCCTGAAGTTCTACCTGGAAAGAACGAAAGAGTTACGAGGCAAGTCAGAAGCTCTTTGGTGCTCGGTCAAGAAGCCTTCGTTACAGATGTCGAAGAATGTATTATCCTTCTTTATCAGGCTCTTATTAAGAGAGGCTCATTCACATTGTAGTGAGGCAGACCTCAAGCTTTTGAAAGTCAAGACACATGAAGTTAGAGCTGTGGCAACTTGTGTAGCCTTCAAGCAGAATAGGTCTTTACAAAGCATTATGGACACAACCTTTTGGAGAAGTAAATCTGTGTTCGCCTCACATTATTTGAAACGTGTCCAGACTCTTTATGAGGACTGTTACACTCTGGGACCATTCGTAGCAGCGAGTGCAGTAGTGGGGAAAGGATCCACCACTACATTCCCGTAACCTAATACCCTTTTCTTCTTATGGAACTATTGTATTTTTATGGTTGTTTGTTGAGATTGGACAACAGTCTTCTGCAATCATTGATTTTAGTCAGGTGGTCAGTTTGTTCCTTGAGAGCGCCCAGAACAAGGGTATTGGAGGAGGTCCTGTCACATAGAGGTATTTACACCGGTTTGATAGCTCCTAGAGGTCTTCAGCCCCCTGGGTAGATCGCTGGATCTCGTAAGGAAAGCGGACATAATGAGGCAGGAATTCATTAAAGTCAGCTTCCTTATCAGGTACGAACTCTTAAGCCTGTTTATTAACTCTTAAGTAAATTCCAACAATGTTGGCTGTCTCTGACCCTCCACCAAAGGTGTCAATCAGCTATACTGTATATATAAACTATCAGGTAAGTCAGATGTTTAAAAATTATATTTTCATAATAAAATAAATTTTTGAACATACTTACCTGGTAGTTATATATAATTTAATTCCCACCCTCCTTCCCTCTAGAGACCTAAGGGCATGGAAGATCTGAGGAATGTCTGGAATGGTTCCAGGTACTTGGGTAGAGGGCGCACTGGTGGTACACCTGGCTACCCAATCAGCGATTGCCGCGAGTTTTGAAATTTCTGCCGTGACGTCAGGGACTAAGCCATATATATAACTACCAGGTAAGTATGTTAAAAAAATTATTTTATTATGAAAATATGATTTCTCCCACTTCTGTGAACTGAATATGGCCCTCTTCTCTTGATAGGGCTACTATTTCACTAACTCTAGCCCCTGAGGCTAAAGCGAACAAAAATATCACTTTGTGTTGGATCCTTTAGGGAGTAATCTTCATTGTTCAAGTTCGAAGCATAGTGCAAGACTTTGTCCTAAGACCATGAAATGGGCTTCGGAGGGGCTGCTGGTTTAAGTCTAGTGCATGCCTTTGAAATCTTGTTGAAGATTTTGTTCGACAGGTCCACTTGGAAGGCTTATAGAAGAAGTCTAGTCAAAGCTGACTTACACGTAGTTATCGTGGTGGAAGCCAAGCCTTGTTTGTGAAGGTGGATGAAGAAGGACAGGTAGAAGTCTATTGAGATTTTCGTCGGCTTTTTTGCTTTAACAAAAGAGACCCACTTTTTCCAAGATGATTCATATTGTCTTCTGGTTGATTTTGACTTTTATTCTTCTATAAAGTCGATACTGTCTTTCGAGATCCCAAATCTTTTCTTGACCGCTAAGGCGAGAAAATCATGAGATGAAGGCTTTGGGTTCTCAGTGATGAAGCGAAGACAGTTGACTTCTGAACCAGTTGGGATAGAACTGGGTTCGGTAGAGGAAACAGCCTCAACTTCAGTTCTATCACCAGAGGGAACCAATTGCTCTTGGGCCACTTGGGGGCCACCACTGCTGCTGTTCCCTTGAAGGATCTCAGCTTGTTGAGGACCTTCAGCAGTAGATTTGTTGGCGGGAACAGGTAGATGCGAGTCCATTTGTTCTAATAGAGGGACATGGCGTCCGTCGCTTCTGCCCGAGGGTCCTCTTATGGGGCTACATATCGAGGTAGTTTCTTGTTGTCGCTCGCTGCGAAGAGGTCGATCTGCAGTTCTGGAACTTTTTCCAAGATGAAAGAGAATGAGTCTGCGTCTAGGGACCATTCTGACTCTTATCGGTTTTAGCCTGGATAGAGTGTCCACTGTCACATTGCGGAACCCTTATAGGTGAACTGCTGATAAGTGCCATCTTTTCTTTCTTGCCAAGCGAAAGATGGCCAACATCACGTGGTTGATGTAGGGTGATCTCAAGCCTTGTTGGTTCTGACATCTCACTATCACTTCGCTGTTCAAGACCAGCTTGATGTGGGCTGATCTGTGAGGGGATAGCTTCTTCAATGTCAGGAGGACTGCTATGGCCTCTAGAATGTTGATGTGAAATGTCTTGAACAGTGATGACCAGGTCCCTTGAGATTTCCTTTAATGGGAATGACCTCCACATCCTTCCGTCGAGGCATCCGTGTGAATGACTACTGATGGTTGAGGTGGTTGAAAGAGAACAGTCCTTGCTAGGCTCTTGACCTTCGACCACGGTCTCAGAAGCAATCACAGTAAGGTCGGTGTCGGTCTCTGTAGATCTCTTCGAGCGTTTGATGCGTATCTTCTCCAGACTCCTGATGAATCTTTCAGCTGTGCTCTTAGCACTGGGTCTGTTATTGCTGCAAACTGGAGAGAGCCCAGTACTCTTTCCTGTTGGCATCTTGAGATCCTGTTGGATTTCAGTAGTCTTTTGACAGAACCCGCAATAACAGGATGACTCAGATAGTGGGCTCCTAGTGCGTTTGAATCATCTTGTAGCTGACAAAGTCTCAACTTTGTGGGGTCCCCCGACTGTAGTCATGCTCGCAACGGCCGTGAACTTCAGGCTCTCCCTCGACTGTTCCCCAGTCCCAGGACACCAGGCCCTCGAACAAGATGTATTCCAAGATCGTTGGGGCAGCATAGAGGTTTACGCTTTTTCCCTCATTCGGTCTGGGGAGAAAGTCCTCAGCCAAGTCAGGATAAGCAAGATCTTATCAATGACTCCAATAGCTTCGCTATGGCATCACGCAGAATGGTTCCCGGACCTTCTGCAGCTCCCGACGGAGTTCCAAGGTACAGTAATACCTCGGTACTCGACCACTGATTTGTTCGAGTACCGAAACCTCTTTTCCCATGAGAAATAATGGTATTTATTTTTATACGTTCCTACGCATTCCAAAATGCCCAAAATATTATTCAAACGTGTACCTAAATAACAATAATTATTTAAATGTGTACGAAATTGGTCGGAAAATCAAATAAAACAATTTTAAACCATTTACTCTACCTTTGAGCAGCGGTTCGATGGCATACAGGAATGGATGTGGAGAGGATGTAAGGGGGAGGTTACTGCTTGGAAGGAGTCCCCTTCCATGAAGTGGCTGGCCAACTACTTTCCTTTAATAAATATAAGGAGCAACTTATCCATTTCCTCAATTACTTGTGGCCTTTGCTTACTAATTACTGTCACTCCCTGTGCAACATTAGCTTTCTTTATCACTTTGTTATTTTTCAAAAAGGTTGAAATGGTCGATTTCGCCATGGCATACTGTAAGGCTAGATCAGACACTCATACACCATTCCCGTATTTCGCAATAATTTCTTTCTTCAACTCGATCGTTGTTTTCACTGTTTTCCTCTTATCCTTCCCCTTATCACTAACTTTCTTGGGGCCCATTATTTCGGCAATAAAAGACAATAAAATCCACTAAATCACAATTTATTCTCGGCACGCGTTGTCGGACCGACGATCTCTCTTGAAATGATGCTACCCGACCAGGCGAGAGTAGCCGAGATGGTCGCTCATCTCACTCGGCCACGCGTTCGGCTGTGTTCGAGTTCTGATTTTTTTGTTCGAACACCGCAGCAAAAATTACTCTTAATTTTTTGGTCGAACTCCGATTTGTTCGAATTTAGAGTCGTTCGACTGCCGAGGTATCACTGTATCTTCATTCATGACATTATCTTCCAAGTAGCCACATGCCAACACTTTCCAATGCCGTAGCTTTGCTTCGACTTCACGCCTGGAAACAGTCTTACACCTCCTCTCTCAGAGAGATCTTTCGCAACGAGTTTCAGAAAAGATGTCTAGACACCTCGGACACTTTTCAGCGTCAGTCTTCCAGGGGAAGTGTTTGGTCCTTTATGACTGATGTCGTGAAAGGGGGTTCTCTCCCTTCAATGCCTTTATTCATACAAAGTTTGAGATAACTTGTCCCCATTGGATCTCGACCTCCTCCTGGGAACGCAGTTTGGGTTCTTCCGTCCCTGAAGGCCCCTCTCTACGAACCTTTATCCCAGTCAACAGTTTGCTGCCTTACAGGGAGGACTGCCTTTCTACTCAAATGGGCTTTGACCAAGAGAGTTAGTGAGTTATATGATCCATCTTCTGATGTCTCCTACTCTAGAAGATGGGGAGAAGTAATTCTCAGCGGCATACCTGAGTTGATTGCCAAGACTCAAAATCCGAGTGTGCTGTACCCTTGTGCAGCCCATTCCAGATAGAGTGTCTTCGTTCGGTAACCGAAGACTTTCAACTGAGGTTTTGCCCAGTGGGGAGTCTGTGGTGTTACCTTAAGAGAATGACACCACCTTGCCCCCGTGTGTCGGCACTGTTGAGTAACGCTTCCTCCTCAAAAGGAGGATCATAAGGATTTCTTTTCAATCTGGGATCAGAAGGCTATTGAGTTTGCTCTCAATCTACATCCTCCTTCATCTTAGAACCCAGAGCTCATATCGTCAGTGGCGTAGCTACGTTCCTGGCGTTCGAGAAACTATTCTGTGGTGCAGATACTGTAATTTGGCGTGTGAAAGCGTCGATCAACCTTAACAGCCCACTACCTGCAAGACGTAACCCACAGGAACATGGAGACCTTTTCCGTTGGTCCTGTGGTGGTCACACAACAAATGGTCTAAACACCTCAGGCTCCTTAATGGACAAGAAGCAGAGGGTTAAGGGCTGAGGTCACCCGGGTTAGTCTGGGGTGAATGAGTAAGAATGACTGGCTGCTTTCTTCCTTTCCCCTTCCCCCTCTAGGGAAAACAACTCTGCAAGCCTCAGCATAGCTGACCTCACCTCACTGCAGGTAAGACTCATTTCCCTTGTGCCTCCTAAGTATAGAATAATACTTTACGTCCCCAATACCTTGTTGAGGGAAGGTATTGGTTAAATCTTGAGAATAATAGGTTTTGTACTCGAGTTCTTATGTTGATTGACAAGCCACACTGTTAGTTCCACTCACATACAAGCTTCTGTAGGCCACCATTAGTGCATTATCTCATATCGGCACTTGATTTTAGCATGGGTAGAGTTTCTTCTACTATCGATCACAGATCGGTATAGAGAGGATCCTGGGTCATGACCAAGGCCACTTGGTGAGGACCTCCTTCCTCCTAGGAGTAAGTCACTCCTATAAATATCGGAGGGTTTGTATTTATGCCGGAACAATTAACAAATTTGGAAGTAATTTGTATTTTTCCTATTATGCACACCTGAAGCTATTTATACAAATTGACCCACCACCCTGTCCCCCGAGAAGTCCTTCCATAAAGCAAAGTGATTACTCAGCCGAGAGGTATGAGTGAGCGGGGTAGCCAGTCTACCCCACCCCACACCCGCTAACTAGCGGATGGGGTAGTTAGCCCTCACTAAAATTATCATGTCTCGTCTTTCAGCTACACCGAAAGTAATACCCCTATAAATAGCCTCAGGTTTGTATACTAGGAAAAATACAAATTACTTCCAAATTTGTTATTTTTTGTAGTCTTGGCCTACATTAAAAACATTAATGACCCTTTGCTTTCCTCCCAAGGGAAGGAAAGCCGCCATCAATAGGGTGTGTTGTATGCCTTAGGGCACTAGACCTTCTCTAGAGTTTCCCTGGTTAACTTTGGCCTCGGAAGTGCTAGACAAGGTTGATTTTCAGATCCCTGCAAGGAAGGATTTCATAAGGGTGGAGATATCCTCCAAGATTTTTTCTCCTGCTTTCTTGTACAAGAGGAATTATTAGTGTACCCAGGAGGCTTCTTCCTCCTCCTAACCTCTTGATCTTGTAATTGCCACACTGACTCCATACTACTTTTTCAGCAACAGAGGCCATGAATATGGAGAGAATGGCAATGGGGACTCTGTAGGCTGCCTCCTGGATTGACCACTGTTCAGATGCAGTCGGGGTTTTTGCAGATAGAGGACTTGACAAGACTGATAAATGAAAGGCACTTACGAATATTGTTTGGATGAGGCCAAAGCTGTCGAGTTCTTGACCAACTAAGCTGCCAACCAGTGGGCAAACTGGTTCCATGCAGTGGCTTCCAGGTTTCAGAAACAGATCGTCTGGCGATAAATTCTAAATCTCTGAAACACGTTGGTAAATCATTAAAATGTCCTTCTCTGTTCCGAACTGAGCAGATTGAGATGGTGGCTGAGAGCTGAAGGAAGACCTGCGAGGACTCGCTGCTGAACCTGGTGGTGTCCTTTCAATGGACAAAGTCCACCTCTACTTCCAGCTGTGCAAGATCTTTGCCTCTTGTTAGGCAGGCATATAGACCTGCATCTAGGAATGACCCTCGACCCTTCTCTTCCATCATGAGGGAGAGAGCAGACCAACAGTCCTTTTAGAGCATACAGGGTTAAGGGTAAGGCCAACAACCCTGCTTGGGGCATTCCTCCCACTGTGCTGCCTGTATGAGAATGCCTCCAACCCAGATGGAGGAGGTGGTGGCACATGAACGAAACGGTGTATTGTCTACAGTCTTAGTTCTTGATACTTCTTTCCATTCATCAGTTCTTCTCATCCTCTAATTCGACTACCAGCAACATCATCATCCTATTACCAGTGAACTGCGAAGGAATAGGCCGAAGTTCAGGCCAGGTTAGAGAAGGGGGCTCTCCATGAGGTCGATGATGGCTCCCCATGCTTTTTCAACTAGGCATTTTTATAGAGAAGGCATCTGTAGGCTCAAGACTAGTCATAGACTTGTCAGCCCTGAACGAATTTGTTTTACAAAACATCGTTAAAGATGGAGACTGCAGCCACAGTCAGGCAGATGATCAGGCCTTTAGACATCACGATCGACCTCAACGACGCATACTTCCAAATCCTAGTCCATCCCGCATCCCGGTTTGTCATGTTGAGCAAAGTTTATCAGTTCAAAGTCCTTTGTTTCGGTCTCTCAACTGTGCCATGTCTTCACCAAAATTTTTACGCTGGCATCGGCATGAACATACGCCAATGGCATGTTTCTCTTACCCTATCTAGACGATAGGTCAATCCTGGTGGACCTCAGAGGAAGACCTTCTGCTTCACTGAGACAGACTTCTCTTGTTTTTTCACAAACTAGGGACCATTGTGAATGGAAAAAAGAAGAACCTTTCCATCCCAGGACAGAGTACAGACAGGTCTTATTTGCTGGAATTAGGTAATAGACAGTTCAAAGACTGAGAATCTGCAAAATGCTTTCTGCCCAATGCTTACACTCTGTCAACTAACATGCAAAGTAACCCTCCTTACTTTCTAGTATTGTTTTTAATGGTTTCTATCATAGTATAAGTATTGTTTTTAAACATTAAACTTACCCGCTGGTTATATAACAATGGCTTTAGTCCCTCATGTCCGGCAGAAATTCAAAAAACTCGCGACAATCGCAGATAGAGTTGCCAGGTCTACACTAGCGCCACCATGGGAGATAAGCCGAACCATTCCATCCATCACCAGATCTTTCTCTGCCGCATTGCTGGCAACATCGTTTGGAATTCACTCGTGATTAACCTGGATTTTAGCAGTTATTGGTAATGTACCCCTAAAATATGGTTTCTGGCATTCGCTTGATTTGTTTTTGTTTGGTATTTGATCGCTATGTTATAGCTTAAAAGGTAGGATTAGAAGTTTTTTCAATATACTTTAAACTAACGAAAACTTCATGGCGGTAGGTAAACACCCCTCCTTCTCTATGACGTCACAGTCATATAACGTAAGCTAGTGTATGACTTGCATTTTCTTTCTTTTTTTACAAAGAATGATAAGTGAATACTATCTTACAAAGTATTGAGTTTTATAAGATATAAGGATTATGTTATTTTAAGGAAATTTTTGTCCTTTCAGTATACTTTCTTTAGAAAATCTTCTATCTGTTTCTAAGATTAACTAAAACTAGCATTCAGTTTTATTTACGCTACACAGTTCTCAGTCAATCGTTACAGTATTACAGTTTTCTTTGTATCATTATTTATGAAAAGTAAATTCTTTTTAAAAACCAAAGTATTTAAGTTGTATAAGATAAAAGGAATATGTTATTTTACTATAATATTTGTCCTTTGGGTATTTTTTCTTTAGCTAATCTTTTTGCAAAGATTTAAGTAAATTAGCGTTCAGTTAATTTTACACGATGTAGTATTCATGTCAATCGATATACAGTACTCTCACAATTCTTTGTATCATTGTTTACTTGTTCGTTTTTGGAATACTAAATTTTTCCATATAATATATATAGATGTTCCAATTGTATAATGTGACTAATCATCTTTTATTGGAAACCCTTAAGTAATAAAAGTTGTTTACATATATATATATATATATATATATATATATATATATATATATATATATATATATATATATATATATATATATATATATATATATATATATATATATATACACACAGTGGAACCTCTACACACGAATGTATCTACATCTGAATTTTCCAACATCCGAAGTAAAATTCAAGCAAATTTTGGACTCTACACCCGAATTTTATTTCGACACACGAAGTAAACATTACGCCATTGAGCGTCGAGTGCTCAGTTCTCTATTCTTGTGTGTATCATGGGGTTGTCCTCTGTTTGTTTTGTTATTAACAATGTTTATTTTCTTCCTTTTCTCACATTTCCTCTTTGATTTTACCTATAATCATGGTGCCTAAGAAGCTAAGTTTCAGTACAGGAAGAAGGCAATTCTTTCATTAGAATTGAAGCAAGAAATTATAGAAAAACGTGAGAGCAGTGTGCATGTGAGTGATACTGTATGGCTAAACAATATGGCCGGAATAGGCCTATGATCTCGAGGATCATCAAGCTGAAGGCAGCCATTAAAGCAAATAACCATCGAAGGGGATCACCATTATTACAAGACATCTTAGCAATACCCTGGAAGAGATAGAACGCCTTTTGTTGATAGGGATAAAGGACAAAGAGATTGTTGGCAACGATCATTTGTGAGAGGGGCCAGCGTGATGAACAGGAAGAAAGAAAAAAAGTGAAGCAAAGAAAACCATGATAGCATTAACAAGCTCTTTTAAATAAGACTTCTCTCTTTTTCTGTTTCTCTCTAAACACAGCATTAACATGTTCTTTAAATAAAATGTTCTTTAAATAAAATATCTCTCTCTCTCTCGTTCTTTGCTGTTATAGTGTTAGATATGTCTATTATTTTTTTTTCTGAGAGAGAGAGAGAGAGAGATTAAACAAAAAAGTGTTTTGAGTACATATGATTTTTAACAGTGTCAACGAGTTGAAAAACAATTAAATGTAACTAAGAAAGTAATAACAGCTAATCTGAATTCCTTTATTAACTAAAACAAATATTGATACAAACACACTCGTGTGCGTATGCACAAACACACACACACGTGCAAAAATTGCTACGCAGTAAAAGAGACGGTCGGGGAGGAGGTAGAGATGGTGACTGCGATAACATACCGTAACTCGTCACTGAAAGTGATGAAAATAAAAAATCAAAAGAAAAAAAAATGTAAAAAATATGAAATATAAAAATAAACAAAAAAATAAATAAGCTAAGTTAGATTAAAATTTCCGTAGTGTAAGTTACGGTATGTTATCGCAGTCACCATCTCTACCTCCTCGCCGATCGTGTCTCCTCGTGCGTGCGTGTGTGTGTGTTTGCGCATACGCACACGAGTGTGTTTGTATCAATATTTGTTTTAGTTAATAAGGAATTCAGATTTGCTGATATTGTTTTTTTAGTTACATTTAACTGTCTTTCAACTTGTTAACGCTGTTAAAAATCATATGTACACAATTTTTGTTTAATCTCTCATTTTTGTTTAATCTCTCTCTCTCTCTCTCTCTCTCTCTCTCTCTCTCTCTCTCTCTCTCTCAGAAAAAATTAATAGACGTCTCTAACACTAACAGTGAAGAAGAAAAGAGAGAGAGAGAGAGAGAGAGAGAGAGAGAGAGAGAGAGAGAGAGAGAGAGAGAGAGAGAGAGAGAGAGAGAGAGAGAGAGAGTATTTATTTAAAGAACATGTTAACACCATGTCTACCTTCTCGCCGATCGTCCGTCTCCTCCTGGCGTAGCAAATCCTACACCTGCGTTGGCCTGTCTCTAAGGTAAAGTGGCAATAAAACACATTTTTTATTTATTATTTCTTTATAATTATCTTTTTTACATGCTTCTTTCATATTATGCAGTTATGTTATTGTTATGTGTAATTATGTGTAGCCATTTATTAAGGATTTATTATGGGTTTTTAGGCTGAGGAACGAATTAAATGAATTGCCATGTATTCTTATGGGAAAATTCGTTTCTACATCCGACCATTTCCTACATCCGAAGTTGGTTGTGGAACGAATTAAATTTGTATGTAGAGGTACCACTGTATATATATATATATATATATATATATATATATATATATATATATATATATATATATATATATATATATATATATATATATATATATATATATATATATATATATATATATATATATATATATATATATATATATATATATATTCTTTATTCATTTAATATTTTATATAAAATATTTTGTTACATTTTATATAGAATTCAATACCTATTGCATTCTCATTAAAGCCCTTGATAGAATAGTAAGATCTCTCACAATGGGCATGTTTACTTTTGGTCATGTGCCAAAGAGTTTAAAAGTGCAATTGTTCCGTAACCGAAATACAAACCACGCTATTTACAAAGGGTTACCTTTTAGCGTAGCTGAAATGGCGAGCCATTAGAATTTAACGAGGGTGTATTACCCCCGTGCTAGTTAGCGGGGGGGGGGTGGGGGGGGGTAGGGGAGTGGTAGCTAGCTACCCCTCCTCCCCCTCACACACAGGTGAATACTCACTTTCACTTTTGGCTCGGACTATGACAGACGTCTCTGTCTTGGTCCTCTCTTGGCAGCCATTGTTTGTTTTGTCTTTACTTAATCGCTTACTTTTCTTTTACTACAATATATATGTAAACATGTTTTCATGTTTGTATATATATTTGAGTATAGAAATAAGTAAGTTTCCTTTTCAGATTTGTGTGTGTAGTGTACGATATCTTCGTGGAGGCCTCTGCAGTTAGGCCACCACGGCATAATTTTATGGGTGGCGATCAAGTTTGACTTGTGTCTTTCTCTCTCTCTCTCTTGAGGTCGTTCACCCTTTTACTACGTGTTACTACGCCCTTGTAGCTTCCTTTCCTTGGGGGGGTTGCTACGCCGTACGTTTGTCTCAATTAGTTATGAATCTAATTGTAGTTGTTTTTTGTTTTTCAGCTTGTAGAATGATTCCTTTCGGGGTTTTCGTTCTTTCCTTAGTGTTCATTCATTTTTAAATTACATAATTACATAGTTACATAATTATAATTGTTATAATTCTGTTTTGGTTACAGCTCTCCTTCCGCGAGTGTGAGTGGTTGTGAGGGCACGTGCCTGTTGTGTAATTCTTGTTCCTTTCCCTCAGGATTCCTCTTCGGAGCCTTCCCGGGGGAATGAATGTGTACTAATATTATTTGTTTTATTTTTTTTTTTTACAGTTACCGATCTAGTTCGTTTCTGTAATATGGCAACAGTGTGAGCTGTCTGCTTGAGTCCTGGGGATTCGGCTGTTGCTGCCTCCCCCCTTGTATTTTCGTCAGGGGCGTGTCTCCTTCTACTGGAAGTACTCCCGTGACGACGGACAGCTCTCTAGTTCATTTTAGAACTCTCAGGAGGCTTGCCTCCTTGGGCGGGTAACTTTCCTTCCGAGGGAAGTTTTTCCTGTCCAGGCTTGAGTTTTTTCTCCTTTTGGGGGGTTTTTCTCTTGCCTTTTTTCGTGCGACTATGCTCTTGGTGCTGAGCGGTCGCACCTGCAGTTTCGCTCAAGGGGCTGGGCGACTGCAGGAGCTCCTCTTCGGAGAATTGCTCCTTTTCGGTCACTGGCTGACCAGTCTCTTCCACGAAGTGTTTTTCTTTCATTCGCGAGAGAGTACACTCATAGAGACTCCTCTTCGGAGGCTTCTTCTGTTGCTGTTGCTGTTGCTGTTGGCCTCCCTCGCCGTAGGCCCACAGTCCGCCTCGTCGTAAGGGCCTCTCATCTCCCTATAAGGGTGCTTGAGGGGCCTTTTTGGATCTCCGTTTGCAGCCTACAACTCCTTTTTCTCGATCTTCCGCCTTGATGCAGATGGACAGCAGTCTGATCTCGTCTTCCGACGGGCAACGGTCTTCCCGACGGACAACGGTCTTCCCGACGGACAGCGGTCTTCCGACGGACATCAGTCTCCCGGCGGACAACGATCCCTTCGGGGCAAAGGGTTGCCCCCACGGGGGTTCTTCCCTTGCGTGTCAGGGTTTCCCAGCGCGCCCTTCTGCTGTGTTCTCTCTCCTGCTCCTGCTCAGTGTTAGCACACAGACGCTCTTCTGCTCAGCGCTCTCCTGTTCGTCAGCGCTTTCAAGATGATCATCCCTGCGGTTCCTGTTGGTTCCTGTTACGCGCCCCGTGCGCCCACATTCGCCCTCGCGATCTAGAACTTTGGTTCAGGTCGGGGTCAAGGACTCTTCTTCTTTGCGCAGGCTTCCACGCGTAGCCTTCTGCTCGTCAGCGATCATCAGCTCGCCAGCGATCATCAGCTCGCCAGCGATCATCAGCTCGCCAGCGATCATCAGCTCGCCAGCGATCATCAGCTCGCCAGCGATCATCAGCTCGCCAGCGATCATCAGCTCGCCAGCGATCATCAGCTCGCCAGCGATCATCAGCTCGCCAGCGATCATCAGCTCGCCAGCGATCATCAGCTCGCCAGCGATCATCAGCTCGCCAGCGATCATCAGCTCGCCAGCGATCATCAGCTCGCCAGCGATCATCAGCTCGCCAGCGATCACCTGTCTCTCGGCGATCTCCGGATCGCCCACGTGTGTTACAGCCGGCACGCCAACGTTCTCCAACACTTCTGAAGGAACATGGTTCGCCAGCTACTAGCTCACCTGCGGATGCTGATCGCCATCGCGCGACCCTCGACTGCGGATGCTGATCGCCATCGCGCGACCCTCGACTGCGGATGCTGATCGCCATCGCGCGACCCTCGACTGCGGATGCTGATCGCCATCGCGCGACCCTCGACTGCGGATGCTGATCGCCATCGCGCGACCCTCGACTGCGGATGCTGATCGCATCGCGCGACCCTCGACTGCGGATGCTGATCGCCATCGCGCGACCCTCGACTGCGGATGCTGATCGCCATCGCGCGACCCTCAACTGCGGATGCTGATCGCCATCGGGCGACCCTCAACTGCGGATGCTGATCGCCATCGCGCGACCCTCAACTGCGGATGCTGATCGCCATCGGGCGACCCTCAACTGCGGATGCTGATCGCCATCGGGCGACCCTCAACTGCGGATGCTGATCGCCATCGGGCGACCCTCAACTGCGGATGCTGATCGCCATCGGGCGACCCTCAACTGCGGATGCTGATCGCCATCGGGCGACCCTCAACTGCGGATGCTGATCGCCATCGGGCGACCCTCAACTGCGGATGCTGATCGCCATCGGGCGACCCTCAACTGCGGATGCTGATCGCCATCGGGCGACCCTCAAATGCGGATGCTGATCGCCATCGGGCGACCCTCAACTGCGGATGCTGATCGCCATCGGGCGACCCTCAACTGCGGATGCTGATCGCCATCGGGCGACCCTCAACTGCGGATGCTGATCGCCATCGGGCGACCGCACACCTGCGGATGCTGATCGCCATCGGGCGACCCTCAACTGCGGATGCTGATCGCCATCGGGCGACCGCACACCTGCGGATGCTGATCGCCATCGGGCGACCCTCAACTGCGGATGCTGATTGCCATCGGGCGACCGCCCACCTGCGGATGCTGATCGCCATCGGGCGACCGCCCACCGGCGGATGCTGATCGCCATCGGGCGACCGCCCACCGGCGGATGCTGATCGCCATCGGGCGACCGCCCACCGGCGGATGCTGATCGCCATCGGGCGACCGCCCACCGGCGGATGCTGATCGCCATCGGGCGACCGCCCACCGGCGGATGCTGATCGCCATCGGGCGACCGCCCACCGGCGGATGCTGATCGCCATCGGGCGACCGCCCACCGGCGGATGCTGATCGCCATCGGGCGACCGCCCACCGGCGGATGCTGATCGCCATCGGGCGACCGCCCACCGGCGGATGCTGATCGCCATCGGGCGACCGCCCACCGGCGGATGCTGATCGCCATCGGGCGACCGCCCACCGGCGGATGCTGATCGCCATCGGGCGACCGCCCACCGGCGGATGCTGATCGCCATCGGGCGACCGCCCACCGGCGGATGCTGATCGCCATCGGGCGACCGCCCACCGGCGGATGCTGATCGCCATCGGGCGACCGCCCACCGGCGGATGCTGATCGCCATCGGGCGACCGCCCACCTGCGGATGCTGCTCGCCATCGCGCGACCGCCGACCTGCGCATGCTGATCGCCATCGCGCGACCCTGGCATGCTGATCGCCATCGCGCGACCCTGGCATGCTGATCGCCATCGCGCGACCCTGCGCATGCTGATCGCCATCGGTCGGCATAACACAACGCGCCATCGCCAACCTGCGCGTTAGCGCTCACCAGCTCACCACCGATCGCTTGTTGATCCATATCGCCAGCGGTCTTCCTCGCCATCGCGCTAACGCTTGCGTTCGCCGCCTCGGACTCGCTCTCATCCACCTGCCCACCCTCACGACCGCTCGCCCACGCGACCGCTCGCCTGCGCGCACACACGCCCACGTGTCTGCACGTCTACGCTCATGCTCTCCAATGTTCGCCCACGCGCGAATCAACGGTTTTTCCATCGCGCGGACGGATGGTGTTCCGTCGCGCGAACCTACAGTGTTTCTTTTGCACAAATGTCGGCTTATTTCTTGCAGTATCCATTGCTCGTCTATGGGTTATCGCTCGCCGACCACCAGCTCTCGCCCTTCCTACCACGCTCGCCCTCCTTCTGCGCTCCTTCCCTTACCTTCGTTTGCGTTACCGCGCATGGGCGCTTCCACGTTCGCCCACGCGAAAATCTTTGAATTTCCGTCGCGCGAGCTCCAGGGCGATTGCGACCATGATTCCCAATGGGGTTTTCGCAGCATGGCCAGCCTGGCGAGTTCTTCTGGAGCGTATTTCCAGAACACGGCCTCACCCCGTAAATGCAGAGCATGGCACTTGCAAGAATAGGAGAAACTTAAGGGAGATCTGAGCAACACTCCTCTTTCCTGAACCTGGGTTAGCCCTTCCCCGTCATTCCCTGGAAGGATTTTTGGCGGGGGGGGCTATCCGTTCAAGTTTTCTCCATCCGACAAGGGGTGACTGCTTACCTCTTCCTCTGGGAGCTTACCAGGTTCTTTCCCTCCTCGGTTACGGCCCGAGGTTTGGTTCAAGGAAGCTACAGGAAGATCAAGGGTACTTTCCTCCTCTCGAGCTCAGGCACCTTGGCCTTTCGTCGTTAAGTATCTAACTTGCGGACAAGCTCGATGTTGTACCATCTGGACGCGCTGACTGAGGACTTCCTTCGGGTGTCTCATCTGTGGAGGTCGACGACCTCAGACACCCTTCCATCCTTGAGAAGAGTTTGTTTGTGCCCAAGGACAGAGACTTAGACAGCTGCTGTGCGGAGGAAATCGACTTCCGGTTTCACTCCTCCAAGGTGCTTTCTTCCAGACTCTGCAGGGCTCCAACGCCCTTTTCTTTCAACCACGTCGGCCTAAGTTATTGGCTACGACAACTGGGAAAAGGTGTCCAATTGCAGTTTCCTCCTGTCAGGAACAGATGGCACGGGAGACTCCCCCGGGGGGGCTTAGTCCTAAAAGGAGTTCACGAACTCTAGGATTGCAGGTTTTTTGCTGGGAGGATGCTTAAGGTTACTCATCCGAAGGACAGCTTCCCGATGCCCATTCCCGCACAATCTCTGTGATTAGCCAAGGATATCGCGCCTGCCGTCTCTGTCAGCGAATTCAGTGTCTCTGAACCTCTATGCCATAGCGTCAGCAGAGTTGCCCGGTTGGGCAGAATGATCCATACCTTAGGCGAAGGTCTTCCTTAGGATCATCGACGGCTTCACCCCCGGCCCCCTCAGTCGATCCTTTCTTGTAAGGAAGGATCTGAGAGGGGATGTCCGTAGTCGACCTCTCAGCCCTGATCAAGTTTGTCGAACGAACTTCGGCCAGCGTAGACCAGCAGAATCGATCAGACTGGTAACGAGGCGACAGGACTCCTTAAACCCTGGATCGGAAGGACGGGTACTTTCAGTTTCCATTCCATCCATCTTCCAGGGTGCTCGTCGAATTCAGCTTAGACTGCAAGTATTCCTGCTTATGATGCAGTGTGGCTATCCCGCCGTGGCATAGCAGGTTTGTTTCCCCAGAGAACTCTCCCTGCCTTCCTCTTGGCCGCTCAGGTGCAGGCTTCCGCCTCCTCTGCTGTTTGGAGGGCTGGTCAACTCCGGTAGGCTCGGGTTCGACCTTCTTCAGCGCCGGGACAAGCTTCCGGATGCTTACCATGAGTGTGGGCTCATGGTATTTTGCTTGGAGCCTTCTCTTCCTCTGCCTCAACATCTGGAGTTTCTGGCCATGATATTGAGTCAACGGCCTTACCACGTTGGAAACCCCGCTTCTCGTCCGTCCAGCGAGGTTAAGCAACGTCGGTACTTGGATTGGTGACCACCTGGGGACGCCAGATTCTGTTACCACATCCTCCGAGCCTTCCTTTCGGTTGACTGTGGCAAGACTGAGGAGAGTCGCAGTACCTGTTCTCAGTCAAGCAGAGCTTTCAGCCCTACCTTGGAACGTTTCCTAGTTCTCCTTTCCTCATTGACCCGTCTATAGTCCGAACGGTCGCCTCAGGATAAGTTCCATGTGGGGCGATCCAAGTTCCGGTGGCTTCAGGCAATGTTTAACCGGACTCCCTGGCCCTATGGGACCAGCGGAACTATTAGACCTGCAATGGGTGTTGACCTATGGAGCCTCTTGATGGTAGTGGATATTCTCGTCCTTTCCCCACATTCTTGATGCGGTTCTCGGACTCGTCAAAGGAAGGGGGGGGGGGGCATGTTCCGGTCCAGGCCTATGGTCAAGACCTGAAGGATACCTCTCCATCATTCAGGCAGGCTTAGGGGCCTTAGTCTGGCCCCTCTTCAGATCCTACAGCTCCTGCCGAGTCGCCCCGTTGCGCGTCGACTTCATTCTAACCAGCAGGGGACGCATTTTCACACCTTCACATCTTGCAGTAGAGATACCGGGATGATTGAGATTCTCTCAATACCACCATCGGCTCTCTCATTCCAGGCAGGGGAATGTTTCTCTCAGACTATCCGAG
The DNA here is from genome assembly GCF_036898095.1 of Palaemon carinicauda. Classification (NCBI taxonomy): domain Eukaryota; kingdom Metazoa; phylum Arthropoda; class Malacostraca; order Decapoda; family Palaemonidae; genus Palaemon; species Palaemon carinicauda. Next base: position 13,996,474 of record NC_090765.1, on the reverse strand, counting down.
CAGAGCCTCGTAGAGAGAGTGTACCTGGGGGTCTTTGACCTTGGGTAACCAGCAAGTGCTGGTCTGGGGGACCTGATCGCGACAGCTTGGAACCTCAAGCTTCCGCTATTCTTCCCCCCAGTCTCAGACCCCGAGACTCTGGCAAGATGCATTCCAGTGATGGTGGGACAACTTCGACGCCTGCGTCTTCCCTCCTTTTTGTCTATGGACAATGGGTCTCAACAAGACCAGGTTGTCTGTCAACCTTTCAATGGGAGAGCTCCACTGGGACTATGCGCAG
>NC_090765.1:13979898-13993194 GCF_036898095.1 Palaemon carinicauda | reverse complement strand
CTAATGACCTTCGCAGCCCGCTTCCTGCAGGGCGTGACCCACAGGAGTCTCGATACGTTTTCTATCGCTCTGTGGTGGCTACACAACAGCTGGTCTAACATCAGGCTCCTTTTTGGACAGGTAGCAGAAGGTTGAGGGCATTGTTATCAGGTTTTAGTCTGCATGAACGAAAGAAGTATGTCTGGCCCTTACTTCGTTTTTCATCATCCCCTCTACGGGGAAGCAGCATCCTGGTCTCTGCATAGCTGACCTCGAACCTCTGCAGGTAAACCATGCTTCCTTGTGTTCCGAGTATTGAGTCAATACTGTCGCGTCCCCCATACCCTGACGAGGTGGTATTGGGAACGTCCTAACCCAGAGTTCCTTCTGGAACTCCAGGTCAACTGCCTAGGACGGGTCACACTTCTTCCTTCACACACAAGCTTACGTAGGCCACATGGTTCCTTGCGGAGCAAGGAACTTGTGAGGTGCAGGGACTCCTTTTCTCGAGTGCGACTCACTCGGATTCTGAGTCCCCGGGTAAAGCCAAAGCCAGTATGGCTGGGGACTTTCCACCCTTCCTAAGGGGTAAGTCACCCTTTGTAAATAGCGTGGTTTGTATTTCGGTTACGGAACAAATGACAAATTCGAAGATAATTTGTATTTTTCCTAACCATACAAACCTTAGCTATTTACACATATTTGCCCGCCAGCCCTGTCCCCCAAGACAAGTCCTACCTCTAAGTGAAAGTGAGTATTCACCTGTGTGTGAGGGGGAGGAGGGGTAGCTAGCTACCAATCCCCCCCCCCCCCCCGCTAACTAGCGCGGGGGTAATACACCCTCGTTAAATTCTAATGGCTCGCCATTTCAGCTACGCTAAAAGGTAACCCTTTGTAAATAGCTAAGGTTTGTATGGTTAGGAAAAATACAAATTATCTTCGAATTTGTCATGTTTTTTTAGTGCTAAATTAGTGCAGTGAATTTATTCAATACAGTGGAGGGTGCTTCTGTTCGAACCTGTCGTTATCCTAGCCTTAGACCTCTTTCAAGCTCCCGGACCCATGTGAGAAGTAATGTTGATCGGCGAAAGGAAGCGAGAGGCATTAGCCTGGGGCAGAGCATCTTGTAAGACCCAAACAGAAGTCCCCTCGAGCGTTCCTGTTGACGATTCCCAGAACGCTTGTCCTCGCCGTAGGTAAGGCGAGGTAAAAGTGTTTTCTAACACCAAACGCAGAGCTTTGGACATCGAGCGTCCAGCAAGGCTAGCTACTAATGCTGCTTTAAGAGTTTGACACGATGTTTGTAATTTAGTGCAACTTCTAGGTTTCTCTTGTTCGATGATCGACCGTTCCAGATGCGATCGGCATAGTTCCGAGCGTTATTGTTCTGAAAGTCACGTGGCACCGAGCGTCAAGCAGTTGCATGGCGTCAGGCTTCCAGCAGTTGGACTTGACGTTGAGTGTCAAGCAGTTAATCATGACGCCGAACGCCAAGTAGTTACGTGTCGTCGAGCATCAAGCAGTTGAACGTGACGCCGCGTGTCAAGCATAGTTCCAAGCGTCTAGATCGCGAGCGTCTGAATCGTGAACGGCATTGTTCCGAGAGTCACGTGATGCTGAACGCCCAGCAGTTGCATGGCATCTGGCTTCCAACAGTTGGACTTGACGTCAAATGTTAGGCAGTTAGACGTGACGCTGAGTGTTGTGCAGCTCTATGGCATCAAGCTTTCAACATTTGGACTTTATATCTAGTGTCAAGATCGCGAATGTCTTAGTTCCGATCGTCATGACCCTGAGCGTCTAGTGTTGGAACATTGTAACGCCAGGCGCTATATTAAGAAATAAATATTAACTAGAAAGATATTATTTTCTCAGACCAAGGCCCGCTTGGACTAATTCTTGGTGTCTGTTGAAGAGCGAGAATTAAACCTCTAAAGCATTGAGGTCAGAATTCAGGACCTTAAGGAGTGGACTCCTAGGAGACAAGACATCTCTACCTCGGTTAGAGACTTGTAGGAGGAAGGGAATGACGATCTCTTTTTTTCCCCTATTTATCTTTTAGTAGAATTCTCTTAGGGGAAGTTCCTAAGATGCTTCTCCCTTCAGTTGACTTTAAGAAACTCATGAGTTTTTTCTGAAGAGTTTCCAATTTATTTTGTACCTGCTGCTCCTCATCCCACCTTCAGAGTTTTACGCTAAGGAAGGCGTCAAAGGAGTCTCTGTTTTCTTAGATGGTCAACAGGTTTCACCAGCCTGGAATTTATATGTGGTTTTAAAACTCCTCATGAGTGACAGATTCGAGCCTTTACACTCGGCTTCTTTTAAAGATCTGACTTTAAAGACTCTGTTCTTAGTAAGTCTAGCAACAGCTAAGAGAGTCAGTGAAGTTCACACTTTTAGCAAGAACATTGGCTTCAGAAACGGGAAAGCCATATGCTCCTTGTGACTTGAATTTCTGGCCAAAAACAAACGTCCTTCTCACCCTTGGTCTAAATCTTTCGAGATTGCTAATCTCTCTGATATGGTGGGTGAAGAGTTGGAGAAAGTTCTGTGTCCTGTTAGAGCACTGAAGTTCTATTTGGACAGAACTAAAGATTTAAGAAGCAATTCAGAGGCTCTTTGGTGTGCAGTCAGGAAGCCTGCGTTTCCTATGCCTAAAAACGCCCTTTCATTTTTTATAAGTCTCTTAATTAGAGAGGCTCACACACACTGTGGTGAGGCAGACCATAGGCTGCTAAAAGTAAAGGCTCATGAAGTTAGAGCTGTGGCAACTTCTGTAGCTTTTAAACAATATCGTTCTCTGCAAAGCATCATGGATACAGCCTTTTGGAGGAGTAAAATCTGTGTATTCACCTCGCATTACTTGAAACGTGTCCAGACTCTTTACGAGGTCTGCTACACTTTGGGACCATTTGTAGCAGCGAATGCAGTAGTAGGTGAAGGATCTACCACTACGTTCCCCTAATCCCTAGTACCCTTTTTCTTCTCTTGGAACTTGTATATATTTTTATGGTTGTATGTGGAGATTGGTCGACAGTCTTCCGCAATCTTTGATTTAGTCAGGTGGTCATTTAGTTCCTTGAGAGTGCCCGGAACAAGTGTATCAGTTGAGGTCCTGTCAACATAGAGGTTATTACCCGTTTGACAGCTTTTAGAGATCTTCAGGCCCCTGGGTGGACTGCTGGATCTCAATAGGATAGCAGACATGATGAGGCAGAGAATCATTGAAGTCAGCTTCCTTAACTGGGGACAAACCCTTGTGCTCGTTTTAATTAACTCTTAAAGTAATATTCCAACAATGTTGCTGTCTCTGACCCTCTACCAAGGGTGTCAATCAGCCATTGTTATATAACCAGCGGGTAAGTTTAATGTTTGAAAATTATATTTTCATAATTAAATAAATTTTTGAACATACTTACCCTCTGGTTATATAACTTAAAATCCCAACCTCCTCCCCTCTAGAGACCTATGGGCATGGAAAATCTGGTGAGGGATGGAATGGTTCAGCCTATCCCCCGAAGAGGAAAAGAGGAGTTAGGACGTAGCTGTCTCATAAGTCTTCGAGGCAGGCACTCTCTCTCTCAGACTTTTCTCCCTCACCTTGGGACGGAGATTTCCCGCCCTCAGGAGAGTCACGGGAGGTGAGACGTTCCCCAATCACATTGAGGGAAACCCCAACTCGCATGGTAAAGTCTTCTTGGATAAGGGTGGAGAAGAGCCTGCCTCCTTCGTTGTTGGAGTCCTACATCCCTCCCGGGAGGGAGTCAAAGAACTCCAAGACAATACCAGGAGTCCACTAGCACCAAAATCTACAGGCTCAGACATTCTTTCGTTACGGGAATGAACCTGTTTGAGCCTAAGGACGTGAAACAGGCGGCTGAGAGGTGTAGGAAGTCACCAAGAGTCCCTCCTACATAGGGCTTTGACATTCAAGCCCTATAAACCTCCAGCACCTCAGCAGCCACGTCCCACCAAAACAACGGCAGCTAAGACAGTGGGGTCTAAGCCCTTTCTGGTCAAGGACAAGAAAGGCAATAAGTCCCCCAAGGGAGGGAAGAATCCTAGAGGGAGCAGCCGAAGCCGCAAATGCTAGGATGGGCAGTTCTCCTGCATGCCGCCAGCGGGGGGGATGCCTACAAGGTTGCGCAGACAGGTTGCAACAACTCAGGGCCGATTCCTGGACGATTTCCGTAATCAGTCAGGGATATCGCGTCCCGTTTACAACATCTCTACCTCCCCTGAGGACGAATCCGGTGTCATTTAGCCCCCTTGCCATGGGATCAGCAAGGAGGCGAGCTCTGTGGGCAGAGGTCCAGATTAAAGCAAACTCCGGTCAACATGGAGACCGCAGACACAGTCAGTCTTGCAGTAAAACCGCAAGACTTCGTGTGTATACTGGATCTGAAGGACGCATACTTCCAGATCCCAGTCCATCCGTCTTCAAGGAAGTACTTAGGATTCAGCCTAGACAACAAGGAGTACCAGTTCAAGGTGCTGTGTTTTGTTCTCTCCACAGCACCACAGGGTTTCACCAGTGTTTTCACCATAATATCATCGTGGGCACTCAGGATCGGCATCCATCTCCTCCATTATCTGGATGACTGCCTGATCCTAGCAGACTCGGAGTCATTCCTCTTTGACACCGAGACAAACTTCTAGGACTTTGCCAGGATCTAAGGATCATGGTAAGTCTCGAGAATTCCTCTCTGCTTCCCAAGCAAAGACTGGTTCACCTAGGCATGATTATAGACACCAATCTCCACAAAGCCTTTCCATCAGATGACAGGATAGCAAGGCTGAGAAGAGTCGCAAGCCCTCTCCTCAGACGAGACGAGCTTCCAACCCAATCGTGGTTACGTCTCCTCGGTCACCTTTTCACCCTTAGCTCATCTAGTTCTCAACGGTCGCCTCAAGATGAGGTCTCTCCAGTGGCGGCCCAAGTTCTGGTGGAATCAAGGCTACGATTCCCCGGACATCATGATCACTTTGGATCCTGCGGAACGGATGAACCGCCAGTGGTGGGTGACAGACGAGAACCTACGAAGACGAGTGAATTTTCTCGTCCTTCCCCCGGATTGAATGCGGTTTTCGGACACCTCAAAGGAAGAGGGGGGGGGGGCGCACGTTCTGTACCACAGGACCTCAGACCTGTGGTCAGAATCGGGAAAGTGCTCCCATATAAATCTGCTAGAGATGGAGGCCATCTTCCTGGCCCTTCAACAGTTCCAACAATACCTGGCGGATCACTCTGTGGTGTGATGAGCAACAACACCACAATAATGGCTTACATCAACAAGCAAGGAGGTACCTTTTCAAAGCAGCTATCCCATCTCTCAGTAGAGATACTGAGATAGACCGAAGTCCACTTGATTCCACTATCGGCTCGCTTCATTCCAGACAAGGGGAATGTGCTCACCTACAGTCTGAGCAGAGCGTCTCAGATAATGAGTACCGAGTGGTCCTTGGATCATCCAGTAGCCAACAAAGTCCTGACTTTGTGGGGTTCCCCGACTGTGGATCTGTTCACTACAGCGCTGAACTTCAAGCTCCCGCTGTATTGCCCCCCAGTCCCGGATCCCAAGGCACTCTGGCAAGATGCTTTCCAACAATGGTGGGACAGCTCCGACGTGTACGTTTTTTCCCCCCGTTCTGTCTGATGAGGAGGGTGCTCAACAAGACCAGAATATCGGTCAATCTCTCGATGACCCTTTATAGCTACGCTATGGTATCATGCGGAATGGTTTCCGGACCTTCTGCAACTCATAACGGAACTTCCGGGTGAACTCCCTCTGCGACACAAGCTACTCAAACAACCACATGCCAACATCTTTCACAAAGCCATAGCTTCGCTTCGACTTCACACCTGGAGACTATCCAGCATCTCCTCACTGAGAGAGGATTGTCGCAATAAGTTGCGAACGGGATGTCTGGACACCTGCGTAGGTCATCCGCAGGGGTCTACCAGGCAAAGTGGAGAGTTTTCTGTGGTTGGTGTCATGGAAGGGGTATCTCTCCACTCGATGCCACTATTCCAGCAATAGCGGAGTTCTTCGTATATTTGCAGGAAGAATGCGCCTTTCAGTCTCGGCAATGAAAGGCTATCACTCAGCCTTAAGTCTAGCCTTCAGGCTCAAAGGAGTGGACATTTCTTCCTCGCTGGAACTTTCCCTACTCATACGAAGATATGAACTTGCCTGCCCTCAGTCGGAAGTGAGACCTCCTCCATGGAACGTTGTTCGAGTTCTCAGGCCTCTTAAGAGACCTCCTTACGAACCATTACGGCAGGTTTCAGATCGCCACCTAACTTGGAAGGCGGGGTTCCTACTAGCTTTGGCCTCGGCCAAACGAGTCAGTGAACTTCATGGTCCCTCGTATAACATCGCCCATGAAAGGGAATGGGGGGGAGGTAACGTTCAGATTCGTCTCCGAGTTTGTGGCCAAGACACAGAATCCGGGAGTGCCGGAACATCGATTCGACTCTTTCCGGATTTCAAGTCTTCGTTCTGTAACAGATGACCCAGACCATCCCCTCCTGTGTCCAGTAAGGAGTCTGAGGTTATGTCTCAAAAGAATGGCTACAGTTCGTCCCCAAGTGCTAGCTTTGTTTGTGAGCACTGGGTGTACGAAGAGGAGGGTCACCAAGAATACCATCTCGGCATGGATTCGTAGGGTGATCCATCTGTCCCTGAATCCTGATCCTCCTCCGTCATGTCGCCTTAAAGCGCATGATGTCAGGGGCGTAGGTTCTACAAGTGGGAATGTGAAAGCGTCAGACTACCTTCACAACCCACTACCTGCAAGACGTGACACACAGGAGGCTCGATACGTTCTCTATCGGCCCTGTAATGGCTGCACAACAGCTGGTTTAAAACCTCAGGCTCTTTAATGGCCAAGTAGCAGAGGGTTGAGGGCATTGTTATCCAGTCTTAGTCTGCATGAATGAAAAGGTTTGTCTGGCCCTTATTCTTTTCTTCATCCTCCTCTCTCTTGGAGAAAGCAGCATCCTGGGTTCTCTGCACAGCTGACCTCGAACCACTGCAGGTAAACCATGTTTCCTTGTGCTCCTAGTATTAAGTTAATACTGTCACGTCCCCATACCCTGACGAGGTGGTATTGGGAGAGTCTTAGCCTTGAGTTCCATCTAAAGAACTCCAGGTCAACTTCCTAGGACGAGTCACACTGCATACCTTCACACACAGCTTATGTAGGCCGCAGCACTTGCACAGCAAGATGCTAGCGAGGTGCAGGGACTCCTTATTACTGAGTATTGACACACTCAAATATTGAGTCCCCGGGCAAAAGCCAAAGCCAGTAATGGCCGGGACTTACCACCCTTCATAAGGGGTGAGTCACCCATATTAAATGGCATGGTTTGTATTTCAGTTACGGAACAAATGACAAATTCGTAGGTAATTTGTATTTTTCCTAACTATACAAACCTTAGCCATTTAATCAAACCTGCCCGCCAGCCCTGTCCCCCGGGAAAAGTCCTACCTCTAAGCAAAGTGAGCTAAATCACAGGTGTGTGTGAGGGGGCCGGGTAACAAGCTACCTCTCCCTACCCCCCCCCCCCACTAACTAGCGGGGTGGGGCAGTAAACCCTCGTTAAAAATCTAATGTCTTGTCATTTCAGCTATGCCGAAAGTAATTACTCATATTAGATAGCTAAGGTTTGTATAGTTAGGAAAAATTAAAATTATCTACGAATTTGTCATATTTATTTATTTTCAATATTTATATATATTTTTTTTTACATTTTTCTTTTTGAATTTTAATTTTCATCACTTTCACTTCAATTCAATCTTAGTTTTCTTTGCTTCACTTTGATCCCCTTCGATGGTTTGACTGCTTTAATGGCTTCCTTATGCTTGATGATTGTCGAGATCATAGACATATTTCGGCCATATTGTTTAGCCAGATCACTCACACGCATACCCTGCTCATGTTTTTCTATAATTTCTTGCTTCATTTCTAATGAAAGCATTGCTTTCTTCCTTTTTTCACCACTACTAATACCTGTACCAAAACTAAGCTTGTTAGGACCCATGATTATACGTAAAATAAAAAATGAAACTTGAGAAAAGGAAGGTAATAAGCACTGTTAATAACAGACAGAACAGAGGACAATCACACGATGCGCACGAGGACAAATATCTGACCGACTCGATGCTCGATGGCGTCCCTCCGACGTACTGTCGTCTATCGGCGTAAACAAGATCTACTCTGATATTGGAGCATGATTTCGGGTGTTGAGACGAAAATTTGATAGAATTTTACTTCGCATGTTGGAACAATCGTATGTAAAGGCAATCGTATGTAGAGGTTCCACTGTATATATATATATATATATATGTATGTATGTATGTATGTATATATATATATATATATGTATGTATGTATGTATGTATGTATATATATATATATATATATGTATGTATATATATATATATATGTATGTATATATATATATATATATGTATGTATATATATATATATATATGTATGTATATATATATATATATATGTATGTATATATATATATATATATGTATGTATGTATGTATGTATGTATGTATGTATGTATGTATGTATGTATGTATGTATGTATATATATATATATATATATGTATGTATGTATGTATGTATGTATGTATGTATGTATATATATATATATATATATACATACATACATACATACATACATATATATATATATATATATATATTGGTGATTAGGTGACAATCCCAAGAATGAATGCTTTCCCCCTCGTTAGTAATGAGGAGATTGCGATCAATATACTGTATGTAGTTAGACTTCCTACATTCTCCTATTGGTGGTAATATTGGATGTAATTAAATGTCTTTTGTGTGTGTGTGGCGTAGACTCAAGTTGACGGTTTTATGAGTCATTTAAGGTTTGCCAAGGATTTCAATTTTTTTTTTCATGTTTTTATTCATTACTACAAGAGCTATGATAATAATGATAATAATAATAATATTAATAATAATAATTATTATTATTATTATTACTATTATTATTATTATTATTGTTAATCAATCAATCAATCCATCCACGCATAATTCATAGTTTTATAATAATATGCTATAAATATTATAGTAACCATTATATATATAAGCGTTGAAACCATTTGGCTGGAGGGGGAGGGAGTGGTATTATTTCAGGTTTGTTAGAATAACAGGGAGTTGCAGTCACGGCAACCAGCAATAGCGTTTTGTCACCCTTGTCAACGACGTACCAACAGTAGATAATAATTTAACATTATTTAATTTCTCTCAGAGGGTTTATGTTTCGATTGTCAAGATATTTTAACTGATTGAAAGCAATTATTAATGATTATCCCGCCTCATTGTTTGAATGGAACGTTGCTTATTGTATTTTGACGTGTGTTTGTAACTCGGCTCCTGTTGGCAATTCTGGAGCAGTCTCCAGGCATTGAATCTACAACACTTTGACCAGAACCCAGAAGGCACATTTACAATCGGCGAGGTCGAACGAGCCTGTGTTTGGGCGCCTAAACAGCTTGCACCCATGACTGGCCTTAGTCTAGAAATCTTTTAATTTTTTAATCTAAATTAGTGATTTTTTTAAATAAAGTTCTTGGTCTCGATCAGAAATAAGGAATTTAGAAACGGCATTATGGCTTCTATACACCGAAAGGTGTTGTTTGTCACCGGCCTTTGCCTTCTGCTAGCTGTTGGTGAGTAGTTTTATCTTATGTTTTTGTTTAGTCTTTTGAAACTATTATTTTGTTTTTATTTTTCCTTTGTCCACAAATTCTTCAAAAATTGCATCAAGTATGCCACTTTAGGGAATGAAATTTTGGCGGTTTTTTAGTTTTTGAAAGTGAAATCGACTATAGTATCTATTTAAATGTTAATTCGTATTAACAAATGTTGAATCACAATAGATAATGAACAGTAAACTTCCGTGAATAAGGTAATAATAACAAAAATACACACCGAGTTCTGCTCTGATATTTTACATTTAGGGTATTAGATTTTATGTTAATGAATTTCGGATATTGTATATGTATTTTTATGTCAGGATGCCTGAAAACTTTAAATCAATCAATCAATCAATATGTATTTTTATTCATAATCTTTTTGCGGATTCATAGAGATTCTATTCTACTTCATAGTTGTCGAGCCAGAAGTAATTTTAAAATTGACTTTACTGGGCTGTAGGTTTTGACACCATGACACAAGTATGTATATATAAGATATATGATATATATATATATATATATGTATGTATATATATATGTATATATATACATATATATATATATATATATATGTATGTATGTATATATATATGTATATATATACATATATATATATATATATATGTATGTATATATATATGTATATATATACATATATATATATATATATAATGTATATATAGATATAAATATATATATATATATATATATATATTTATATATATATAAATATATATATATATATTATATATATATATATATCTACAAATATATATATATATATATATTTATATATATATATAAATATATATATATATATATATATAATGTATATATATATATGTATGTATATATATATAATATATATATATATATATATATATGTATATTTATATATGTATGTGTATGTATGTATGTGAGAGAGGAATTAATGAGCTGAGATATTATTATTATTATTATTATTATTATTATTATTATTATTATTACTTGCTAAACTACAACTCTAGTTGGAAAAGCAGGATGCTATAAGGCCAGGGGCTCCAATAGATAAAATAGCCCAGCGAGGAAAGAAAAAAAGGAAATTAAATGTTTTAATTAGAGTAACAACATTAAAATAAACATCTATAAAAATACACAATCTTCAACAAAACAAGAGGAAAACAAATAAGATAACAGTGTGTGCTCGAGTGTACCCTAAGCAAGAGAACTCTAACCCAAGGCAATGGAAGACCATGGTACAGAGGTTATGGCACTACCCAAGACTAGAGAACAATGGTTTGATTTTGGAGTGTCCTTCTCCTAGAAGAGCTGCTTGCCATAGCTAAAGAGTCTCTTCTACCCTTACCCAGAGGAAAGTGGCCACAGAATAATTACAGTGCAGTAGCTCCTTGAGTGAAGAAGAATTGTTTGTGTTATCAGGTGTATGAGGACAGAGGAGAATATGTAAAGAATAGACCAGACTATTCACTGTGTGTGTAGGCAAAGGGAAAATGAACCGTAACCAGAGAGAAGGATCCAATGTAGTACTGTCTTGCCAGTCAAAAGACCCCAAACTCTCTAGCGGTAGTATCTCAACGGGTGGCTACGGAAATTAAAAAGATAAGAAAAAAAAATTGGGCGGAAAGATGGAGCTGTATTTGGAAGTGCTTTGGTCATGTTCAAAGATAGTTAAAAATCTGTTAATGAGCAGCCTGATATCCAATGTCCTGGAAATGAGAAGAGAGGAATGGCTTTTAAGCGTTGGGTAAATAACACGAAAAGCATATTAGAAAGGAAGACCTGAATATCTGGGAAGTATGGGTGTGTGCGAGATATGGCGATCTACTCGGTTCTTGTTGGGGTATTAGACGGACTGCTCATGAGCTTTTGTCTTTAAAATTCCTATGGATGTATATGTGACTTATGTTATCATTTCCCGGTAGCCACCCATTATGAGGGGGAATGGGTCTCTCTCTCTCTCTCTCTCTCTCTCTCTCTCTCTCTCTCAAGTGTATATTTCCATACCTCCTACCATTATATACAGGCTACTCATTTTGAATAAGTAAATATTTTCCTAAAATAGAAAATGTGAGGTTGTGTCTGCAAAATACCCATATTTTAAGGGAACTAAAGAGACAAAGACAAGTTATTTTGGTCACTTTAATTTGAAAGTCCTTAAAATTCAGGCAAGAATTCAGTTCTTTAGTATGTTTTTAATACTGATAAAGCTGAGAAAACTTTATGTGTAGATATAACAGCGCTACAGTAATACAAACCTCTATATTTCTTATCAGAATTTCTGTTTTTTCCAATTTGATTGTCCCTTTATTTGAGCAAGGCAGTTTTTTTTTTTTTTTTTTTTTTTTTTTTTTTAATCGGTCAACTGTCAGTTAATTGTGTCGATTTTTTTATGAATACAATGGACCCCCAATTCGAAGAATATGGAATATTTTCTCAGACAATTTGAAGACTTCGCATTTTTTTGGTGTTTGAAATATGGAGTATTTTATACATAGACCTTGATTTTATAGGTCCGGAAATACGCGCTAATCCTGAAATGTATTTTCTCATTCATAATTATTTTATATCTTGGTAAATTCCTATGAATTATAGCAGAAATCATTGCCTACTAAATAACAGAAGGAAGAACGAAGCGGCAAAGGCTGGGCAGAAGTATATTATGTAGTTAATAGTTTGATTCTACACTCGAAAGTTATCCCGCTCGATCAGAATTTCCACGTTTGAGCTGTGCTCTTGTTTTTAGAAGAGCAGCTCGCCTGAGCAAATTGCTTTTAGGGATTCAAATTGGTTGGGGGTTAATTTTGGCTTTATGAGTCTTTTGGCCTTAAGTAAGATTCAGTACTCCCTGAAACTTGTCATAGCTTTCTTTATTAATTTAAGTGCTCCATTCATAAGTATTCCTGAGCGGCATGTTGAAATGGGTATGAGGATGATCTAAGAAAACTTTGTTAATGAATTTTACAGTTTTGCTATGTGAAAGTCCCAAAATACTGTATATGTTACAATTAGTATGTGTATAATAGGTGTGTATGTATGTATACAGACAATAGATGTAAGTATGTTTACGCTTTATATAAATGCATACAAGTACGTAAATTTTTATTATTATTATTATTATTATTATTATTATTATTACCACCTCCGCCAACGAAGTTGGAAGGGTGTTATGTTTTCACCCTTATGTGTGTTGGTGAACATCTTCCTTGCCACAATTTTGCATAATATGCAAAAAGCTGGAAATAATTAAAGTTTGGAAGGTCAAAGGTCAAGTTCACGGTCAAGCAAAATGTGTGATTCATGTAATCAGCCATAAGCTTGGACATCGTTGTCACAGAGACTTCAAAATTGGTTTATATTTGAGGGTATGAAATCCACGCCAATAAATACTTAACGTTAAAAGACAATGTCTGGTCCAAGGTGAAGGTCAAATTCCGGCCATCAACCATACGGCCTCAATTTTACTCGTAAAGTAATGAAACTCGCAGGGATTTTAAGCTTGTGTAAAGAGCTGGAAAGGATTACTTGATACTGGGAAAAGCACGCTGGTTTCTAGAAATGAGATGCCGTGGCG
>NC_090765.1:13964898-13972398 GCF_036898095.1 Palaemon carinicauda | reverse complement strand
CAGGTCAGGGATAGTCTGGGGCTTGTTTTTCATATACCCTGTCCTTAAGGTATCCTCGGAGATAAAAAATCTGGGGGGTTCAGGTTTGGTGAAGGCGGCAACCACTCCGGGTCACACCTGCGGCTGATTAGTCGGTCAGGGAAACGCTGCTGTAGTCATGCCAATGATTCATTTGAAGTGTGGGGGGTGGCACCATCCTGCTGGAACCACTGGAGGACCCTGATGACTCCTCTCCGCCGACCAAGTACTGTCCAGAACTTGCCAAGCACCTGGACATATCGCTCGGTGTTGATTGTCACAGACCGCTCGTTGTCGTCCTCGAACCAGAGTGGTCCAATGATGCCATGTTTGGAGCTGGCGACCCAGGCAGTGCACTTCACCGAGTGTAATGGCCTTTGCAGACAATGATCAGGGGTGCGCTACCCCAGAAGATATTGTTCTTCAAGTTCACGTGACCTGACAACAGAAAATGTGCCTCGTCCAAAAACCAGACATTGTCAAGGAAGTCTGACACAGTGTCAGTCTTGTCTCAAACAACTGGCACATGATTACTCGCTTCCTCATGTCGTCAGGTGTATGCTTGTGTTTAATCTATATCCTGTAAGGATACAGGTGGAGATCTGCGCTCAAAATTCTCCGCATGGACTCCCGATTAATTCCAAGCTCCTGACTTCGCCGTCGCAGACTTTGCTTGGGCTGCGGACAACAGTCTCTCTGACTGCAGCAATGTTGTGTGGTGTCCTTGATGATTTCAGTCGTCCAGAGTGTGATTGTCTGTTAGTGTCTTTACAATTGAGGTTATGCACAGTTCCATGGGTTCTGAACTTGTTGACCCATCTGTAAATCATTGAGTGAACAGGACATTTTTGACATTTGAACCGTTCTTTGAATTGCAATTGAGCTGCGTGGATAGACTTCAACCAAAAATATGCCTCAACTATAAATGCCTTTAACTCAGTAGTCCATGGCATCTCGAAGGTCGAATTTGGTAGACTCTTAGAACATTAATTTTTCTTGATAAATCTGAAAAATTAAAGGAATTGATTACTTATTTAAAAAGTTATTCAAGTTTAGGTGATGACCGTTTTTTTTGTCACCTTGTACCAAACAGTCGTCGCAATACAGTTGGTATTGGTATTGGTCGTTAGCGGAAACTCTTGTGCCAACCGAGTGTGACCAATGCGGTGACGACAGAGACGTCTCCCATTTTCGGGGTATCAAGTTATACCTCCAAGGAGATATGACATTTATAATTTCTCTCACTTTATTGCCATCTAGACTATCCAAGTGCTGTTGCCAATTATTACAAAACAATTTCTTGATGTTAGGTAGGAAATTACAGGGAATAGGATACCTTCTTGATAGCAACTTGGATGCAGCATTCTTCACCTGTAAATCTGCCTTCTCATTCCCAGACACACCTATATGTGCTGGAACGAAACAAAATCGAACCATTATACCTCTCAGTCCAATAATAAAAAGCCATTCTAAAATCTTTAAAACTAAAGGGTTACCAGAATTAAAAACTTCTAAAGCTTGCAGGACACTCCTTGCATCTAATATTTAAATGATTCCACCTCATTAATCTTTTCTCCTTCCAATGATATTTCATCTTCCATAACGCAGGACTCTCCACAAAATAGGCCGGTGCACACTATCAATAGCTTTTTCATAGTCCACAAATGCCATGAAAAGTGGATTTCTATATTCTACACATTGCTATACATGACTTAAAACGAAAATTTGGTCAGTACAACTTCTACCTTTTCTAAATCCTACTTGTTCATCTTTTTATTCATCTTTCACTTTAGTCTCTTTAGAATGAGCGTACTATATATTATCATGACAACTTAAGTTTGATGCCTTTGTAATTATTGTAATCAGTTATTTTTTTTTCTGCCATTTTCACAAACACTCCTAGTTCCCATTCATCGGGTTTTGCATCTTCACACCACAATTTACAAAATAATCTTGTAAGTATTCTAGGAGTCAGTTTCATTTTCGGCCAAAATCATCTCGGCAGTAATTCCATCGTATCCAGGGGATTTCCACCTCCAGATTTTTTTTAATGATTGATAGCTTTGACTTCAATCACATTGAATTCATTCGTGGACACATCAAGGCTTTATTTAGCTTCAGGTATATCAATCACATTGTTCCCTTATATCTCCTATTCATAACCTCACTAAAGTGCTCTATCCAACGTTGCCTTTCTGTATCTTTTGTTGTTATAACAGATCCATCTCTTTTTGATGGGTATATGCTTCTTTTTTTTGCCTCGGTCAAGATTTCATGAATAATTCTATGAGCAATTCTTACACTAGCCACTCCATGAATTCATGGCTTTGTCAGCCTCATCTGCTTTCCTGTCTAAATATTATCTCGTCATTCCTGGCTTTTCTTTTAACCTCACTATCAATACTGGTATACTTGGCATGCTCTACCTTGTAATTTTCATTACTTCCTCGAAAACTTTCAACAATCAATTTCTGTCTTTGTCTCCTTTTTATAGTATCCTAAGTATCATTTAATATCCATGGCTTTCTCCTTGTAACAGCATGTCCCAAGACTTCACTACCATCTGACTGATGTATGTTCTTAATATCCCACCATTTTTCATTAATTGTCTGCTCTTCGTCTTTCAAAATCTCTAAAAGACTGCAAATGCAAAAGATTAGTTGTATCAAACCTATATAATTCTATCTACCTTTCTGTTGAGTTCTTACAGTTTTAATCTATGTGGCAATAAGGAGGTGGTGCTCACTACCAATATCCGCACCTCTCTAGTTTCTTATATTTCTCATAGTCCTTCTCTCTTTATTAATGGCTATGTGATCTATTTTATTTTTGTAATTGCCGCATGGTGAAGTCCACGTATATTTGTGGATGTGCTTGTGTTGAAAAAGAGTACCCCCAATGACAAGATGTTTGCTGAACAGAAACTTATAAAATGTGCTCCATTTTCATTTGCAACTTCGCCAAGACCCTCGACACCCATCGCATTCTCTATCCCTTGATTATTCCTTCCAACTTTAGCATTAAAGTCGCCAATCACAATTTTCATATCTCTCTCTGGGCTCTCATCTATTAAACTCTTCAGTTTTTCATAGTATTCATCTTTCCTTTCTTAAGGGGAATAATTTATTCGAAAATAGCAAACTATAACACTCATGGTGCACTGCTTTAATTTGAACTTTGCTACTATTTACATCTCTCCACTCGGTTAAAGCCTTTTCTGGTTTTGGTGTCATCATCATTCCTACTCCTCCTCTTCCAACTCCACCTGATCTTCCTGAAGTTTCCTCACCAATCCCTTTACAACGTGTTTCACTTAGGGTCAAAATATCCAAATTGTATTTCTTAAATTCACTCTCCACTTGCTGTAACTTCCCAATCCGATTCGTGGTTTTAACATTCCAATTACCTATTTTCAATTTTTCCTTTGTACTGCCTCCTTAAATTACTGGAATACTAGTGTAGACTTTCAAGCTATTTACAAGACTAATAAAAGTAGAAATGCATCTTGAAAGTGTGACTTATTGCTTAAGGAGTTGTGACCTGTATAGTTGCTTTTGTTAAGCAAATATTTACTTGTTGATTTATCCTTGTTATTTGCTTTTTGTTTTCTTCAGTCATAAATGGTGTCCATTTTCCGGCAGCTTTCTTTAGAAATTCAGTAGTGGAGTAGGGTTGTTGTATAAAATAGAAATAATCAGAATTTTAGCTGAAATTTTCTCCCATAATTCACATAAATAATCAAGGAAGCGTGAGTGTGACTCGTGGAAATTTGAGTCTGAAAAAATCCCTTAATAGCTTTCTGCAGTATCATGGTCTTCCACTGTCTTAGGTTAGACTTATCTTGCTTGAGGGTACACTCGGGCACACACTCCTATATCATTTCTCTTTCTCTTGTTTTGTTAAAGTTTTTATAGTTCATGTAGGAAATATTTGTTCTAATGGTATTACTGTTCTTGAAAAAAAATTTTTCCTTGATTCCTTTCCTCACGGAACTATTTTCCTGTTGTGGCCCCTGGGCTTATAGCATTCTGCTTTTCCAACTAAGGTTGTAGCGTAGTAAGTAATACTAATAATATATGACAATAGTTCATCAGTACTCGTTACTCGAAGATAGGGAAGATTCGTCTTGAACTGTCTTAAATAAGATTCACCAGCATGTTCCAATGTTGCTCATGTTCAATATACTGCAAATGGAAAGTCATTATTTCATTACATTTAGGGCAAATTCCATCTCCTGCATACGGAATGCAATGTAGACATTAATTTAAAGGTTTTCAGCGTTCTTCGGCCATTAGCTGCATTTCCTTCTTTCTGTCCAACCTCTTAAACTTTTACGTCATGAAGTTTATTGTGCAATTGCAGGACCCCTCTTCGGTTACGCCACTGTGCTGAATAGGCTCTAGGTATTGAATTGGGTACCATACCGTACTGAAATACGTTTGTAATGGTAATTTTAAGTACCCTGTCTCATTTCCTTAATCATGGTTAATGTTACTCTTTATGTCATGTGTACTTTTGTTTGTGTCTATAAATTTTATTTGCCTTTCAATAGTTATTGTAACTATTTTTCTATTTTTAAATGTGGTAATTTTATTTGTTGGTATTTACTTTTCAAGTTGATAGCCTTTTAGGTTTGTTGCATATCAATTTTACACTATAATATTTTGATAATGGAAAATGATAATTTAATGATGGAGAATGATAATTTGACGAAGGGAAATGATAGTGTTGGATAATCGTGTGATATCTTAGGCTGCTTTTGAAATTGGCCAACATTTTGCAATCATTGATTTTCCAAAACCGGTCCGAAGGTCACCATTGAATCTAATTTGATTAATTTGATAAAGCGACATTTTAGCTGATTGGAAGCCTTAAATACCTAAATATTATTCAGGTCAGATATTTCCCTAAGAAGACTACCACAGAGGGGGCCAATACCGCCAGTGCACCTATGTAGTGCAGTCTTCTTTCGACCTTATTAGTCCCACTGTATAACAGGGTCAGCCGTTCAAGTCAACTTGCTCGACCTATTTCATTTCCTTGCATCATCATCTTCCAATCCCACCCCATCCATAATCCTCCTAACCACATCCTTGTATTTGATCCGATATTCATTATTTAGTTTGCCACAGTTTTCATACTCAGTTGGCTGCTGGGTTCAAGGCATTAGTAAAGGACCTTTTCAACATCCCTCTCTCTCTGGCGTCTCCTACATTTTAGTCTTTGGCTGTACCTCCATGCCCACTTTCTTTGTCTATACATTGGAATTGCAGGGATTTACCTAATATGCACCTCAGTTCTCAATTTCCCGAGTCAGCACTAAGTCATATGGTGTAATTCAGTAAGGCTGACACTTGTAGATCTCTCTCTCTCTCTCTCTCTCTCTCTCTCTCTCTCTCTCTCTCTCTCTCTCTCTCTCTCTCACACATACCAAAAGATTGTGAAAAAAGAATCTATATTCAGTTCTAAATATCGTCGCTTTGTCTGAATATTAACACGTTCAAGTATAAATCAAATGTTTTCAAAAACGAATACGCACTTCTTTAGGGCTATGTGCTCACTACACACGTCAGTGTGTTTGTTCCCAGTTGCTGGGCGACCTTTGCCTTACCAGTGCACGAGACATAAAAGTGAAGCATTGTCACACGCATTAATAGTCATCATCATTATCACGCCATTTCCTTGGAACGGGAGCCACAACACCCATTCTTGAGAGCTCCTTTATACACCCCCCCCCAGGATTTCGGGGATTGGTAGAGGGGCGGGGTGTTCCTGATTTAAGGGTGCTATTGATAGCTTAAACAATGTTACACCATTATGCTCAAGAAATCTTGTACACATAAATACAGACAACATTTATTTTCATAAGATCAATTTTATTGTTATATAAAACTTATAAAATAGCCTAGTATGTGATGAGTCTTAGTGACCTATGTATTTATGGGGTAAATAATGGCAATATTCGTTTCATGTGACGTTATTGAATTTCTGTGTCATTATAACAGCATTTCGATATACAGTGTATGTGCTTTTAATTCCCTATTAAGAATAATTAAACAAATTTTGATGAAGCTTACGGTCTATTAAATTTCTTATTCCTGATCTAGATATTAATCTCTGGCACCGTCGTTCAATTAGTTCATTATGCATGTTGCATAAGATTTTTCATAACTCTGACCATCCTTTACATTCAGATCTCCCTGGACAATTCTATCCTGTTCGTAATACTAGGCAGGCAGTTAATTCTAATAGCCAGGCCTTCTCCATCACGAGACTCAATACTACGCAGTACTCTAGAAGTTTTATTCCAGCTGTTACCAAGTTGTGGAATGATCTTCTTAATCGGGTGGTTGAATCAGTAGAACTTCAAAAGTTCAAAGTTGGAGCAAATGCTTTTTTGTTGACCAGGCGGACATGAGTCTTTTTATAGTTTATTTATGACATATTTGTTTTTGATGCTGTTAATAGTTTATATATGACATGTCTGTTTTGACGTTGTTACTGTTTTTAGAATGATTTATTGTTAATTTGTTCTCTTCATTTATTTATTTCCTTTCCTCACTGGGCTATTTTTCCCTGTTGGAGCCCCTGGGCTTATAGCATCTTGCTTTTCCAACTAGGGTTGTAGCTTGGATAATAATAATAATAATAATAATAATAATAATAATAACAATAATTCATTACTTTGTTTTTAAGATCTCTCTCTCTCTCTCTCTCTCTCTCTCTCTCTCTCTCTCTCTCTCTCTCTCTCTCTCTCTCTCACTGTTTATGCTGTGCGTGAGTTTCCATGGCAGTTTCGAGGACACAAATCAAAATCTAAAGTGTAATTTGCTTAAGTGTTCAACACCAGTGCCCTGAGTTCATGGATTTTAGTTTTAAGTAATCTTGTATTAAAAGGATTTGTTAATCTATATCGATATATTTAGAATTCAATTCTATATTCAAAAGAACATTAAGTTTACTTAAGCTAGTAGTTTCTATTTGAAGTTCTCTTTTTTTTATTTCTTTCCTATCCTATGAATTTCATTTTACGATATGCTTTAGAAACAAACGACAGTGCAAATGTCAATCTGGTTTCATCTAGAAAATGGCAGAAAAGTTATATATAAACAACTGTTACCGACTGCACGTCTCTTATTCCTTGACTTAAGTTTTTTTCGTTTTTTAAATATTTTTTTTTCGGGCAAAACCTCAAAATGCATAGATTAAAGTTACCGGTTATTTTCATATTTTAAACAAAATCATAACATTTGACAATCTTCACTTTGGTGCTTCTAGAGGGAGTACCGTCAGTTGAGCTCATCTGGTGTACTGTAGTCATTGCTTGATAAGACTTTGCAGCGTCGCTTAGACCCCCAGCTGTTACCAACTTCCTACCTTATCTCTATTCCTCTATATTCCATCTAGCTGTCCAACCTCTCGAGTATTACCACATAGTATTATTATTATTATTATTATTATTATTACTATCCAAGCTACAAC
>NC_090765.1:13952398-13959898 GCF_036898095.1 Palaemon carinicauda | reverse complement strand
CTTATTGTATATATGCGTATGTATGTACATATATATGTATTTATCTTTGTTTGGCGTGGATGTTTCTACATCCATTATTGCCGCTGGCATAGATATTTCTACATCTGTTATTGCTGCCTGCTTTGATGAATTGGAGTAAGTATCATGATTTGGAGGCGTTAGTATTCAAAGCTATATGATATAATATTGAATGATCTCAGCCATCCTGACGATGGTTTTGACCTTTTTGACTTAAATATTTACCCATTTGTACCCCTCTTCAGGCAGTGGTTGTACAAATTGATATAGGGAGAAAATACACAATTTGTTCTCTTTATTTGCCTCCTAATGACATCTCGTATAATGATTTAGTAGAGGTGATTCAATAACTCCCTCAACCATTTCTCTTGTTGAGAAATTTTAATAGTAGACATCTTTTATGGGGCAATGTTTTAGCAAACACAATGTGCAACATTATATCATCAATTGTGGAAAATGAAGATATGGGACTACTTACTACAGGGAAGCAAACACACTTTCATGTTCAGACAGGTACCTTGTCGTTCATTCACCTATCAATCGCAACTTTTAATTGCCGCCTTGATTTTGATTGGAGGACTTTTGATGATTGGCATACTAGTGATCATGCACCAATCATTATAAACACCAACAATGGTCCACCTTTACAGAGATCGCCATGATGGAATTTTGACAAGGCGGACTGGGATAAATTTCATGAGCTAAGTAAAATTGAAGTGAATGCAGAAGTTTGAGAATATTGATGATGCCATAGACTTACTGAATGGAACCCTTCATACAGCAGGAATCAATTCAATACCCAAACCAACAGGGTTATTCAGACGAGTGACCAGTCCCCTGGTGGTCTTCAGAACTAACTGTCCTGCACAAAGCCACAAGATCTTTAACTCTATTGTGCAGACGCTGTACCGAGGAGAATTTAATTATATACAAGAAATGTAGCGCACAGTTCCATCGTGCCATGAAAGAACCTATGAGCCAGTCTTGGGTGTCTTTTGTTTCCTCCATTAACAGTAAAATACTACCATCTTCTGTGTGGAGGAAAGTAAAAAAGATAGCAGGCAAATTCACCCCAAACCCACCACCAGTGTTGAAGTATACGACTGGAGCAATTTAGGTTAGCAATGCCCTGGCTGATTATTTCTCAAATGTATCATGTAAGTGAAGCAGCTCCTGGTTACTAGTATAAGAGCATTGAAGAAAAGGAAGTTTTAGATTTCGCAACAGGAAGAGAAGAGTCATACAATTCTTTTACGGAAAGAGAATTTGATACTGCACTTGCTACGTGTAATGATACAGCCCCTGGACCTGATGGAATTCCATATGCAATTATTAACAGAATATGGCATGATCATAGTTATCCAAGTGTCTGGGAACTAGCCATTATTTTAGCATTTTTAAAACCTGGAAAGAATAAGTTTTTAGCCGCAAACTGTCGACCAATTGCATTAACATCTTGTTTATGTAAGATCATGAAGAGGATCAATGCAAGACTGACTGGTACCGGGAAAGAAGGGTATTTTATCACCTATCCAGTGTGGATTTAGAAAAATGTACCCAACGACTGATGTGTTGATACGACTGGAATCCTCTATTTGTGAAGCCTTTGCTTCCAAACAGCACCATGTAACAATCTTTTTTTTTTACCTTGAAAAGGCATGTGATACTGCGTGGAGATATGGTATACTTAAAACCATTCATGAATTGGGATTAAGAAGAGAGCTACCATTGTTCATTCAATCATTTATTTCATGCAGATTTTTTCAAGTGAGAGTGGGGGTAGTTCTATCAGAGAGGAAATGTCAGGAAGAGAGGGTTCCTGAGGGTAGTGTGCTAAGTGAAACCCTATTTGCACTAGCCATTAATGAGATATCCTCCGTCATTTCCAAAGATATTCTCAAAACATTATTTGTAGATGATCACTCCATATCATTTGCTGGAGTTAAAATGTCAATAGTTGAGAGAAAATTACAACTTTCAATCGACAATTTATCCAATGGGCTGATATGAATTGGTTTAAGTTTTCGACAGGCAAAACTATTGTTGTCCATATCTGTAGTATCCGGGGAGTACATCCAGACCAGGATATGTACATCAAAGGTCAGCGGATCCCATGTGTAAGCGAAGCTAGATTTTTAGGATTGGAGGCTTACATGGGTTTCTCACTTGAAGGCATTAAAAGCTAAATATCTTGAGGCTAAGAATCTTTTAAAAGTACAGTATTGTCCCATACATCATGGGGTGCAGACTGCAAAATTCTTAAATTATACAAGACCTTAATTTTTTCAAAAATTAGTTATGGATGTGAAATATACTCCTCACCCACCTCAAGCCAATTAAAGGTACATACATACATATACCAAAGGCACTTCCCCCAATTTTGGGGGGTAGCCGACATCAACAAATGAAACAAAACAAAAAAGGGGACCTCTACTCTCTACGTTCCTCCAGCCTAACCAGGGACTCAATCGAGTTCAGCTGGTACTGCTAGGGTGCCACAGCCCAACCTCCCACATTATCCACCACAGATGAAGCTTCATAATGCTGAATCCCCTACTGCTGCTACCTCCGCGGTCATCTAAGGCACCGGAGGAAGCAGCAGGGCCTACCGGAACTGCGTCACAATCGATCGCCATTCATTCCTATTTCTAGCACGCTCTCTTGCCTCTCTCACATCTATCCTCCTATCACCCAGAGCTTTCTTCACACCATCCATCCACCCAAACCTTGGCCTTCCTCTTGTACTTCTCCCATCAACTCTTGCATTCATCACGTTCTTTAGCAGGCAGCCATTTTCCATTCTCTCAACATGGCCAAACCACCTCAACACATTCATATCCACTCTAGCCGCTAACTCATTTCTTACACCCGTTCTCTCCCTCACCACTTCGTTCCTAACCCTATCTACTCGAGATACACCAGCCATACTCCTTAGACACTTCATCTCAAACACATTCAATTTCTGTCTCTCCATCACTTCCATTCCCCACAACTCCGATCCATACATCACAGTTGGTACAATCACTTTCTCATATAGAACTCTCTTTACATTCATGCCCAACCCTCTATTTTTTACTACTCCCTTAACTGCCCCCAACACTTTGCAACCTTCGTTCACTCTCTGACGTACATCTGCTTCCACTCCACCATTTGCTGCAACAACAGACCCCAAGTACTTAAACTGATCCACCTCCTCAAGTAACTCTCCATTCAACATGACATTCAACCTTGCACCACCTTCCCTTCTCGTACATCTCATAACCTTACTCTTACCCACATTAACTCTCGACTTCCTTCTCTCACACACCCTTCCAAATTCTGTCACTAGTCGGTCAAGCTTCTCTTCTGTGTCTGCTACCAGTACAGTATCATCCGTAAGCAACAACTGATTTACCTCCCATTCATGGTCATTCTCGCCTACCAGTTTTAATCCTCGTCCAAGCACTCGAGCATTCACCTCTCTCACCACTCCATCAACATACAAGTTAAACAACCACGGCGACATCACACATCCCTGTCTCAGCCCCACTCTCACCGGAAACCAATCACTCACTTCATTTCCTATTCTAACACATGCTTTACTACCTTTCTAGAAACTTTTCATTGCTTGCAACAACCTTCCACCAACTCCATATAACTTCATCACATTCCACATTGCTTCCCTATCAACTCTATCATATGCTTTCTCCAGATCCATAAACGCAACATACACCACCTTACCTTTTGCTAAATATTTCTCACATATCTGCCTAACTGTAAAAATCTGATTCATACAACCCCTACCTCTTCTAAAACCACCCTGTACTTCCAAGATTGCATTCTCTGTTTTATCCTTAATCCTATTAATCATTACTCTACCATACACTTTTCCAACTACACTCAACAAACTAATACCTCTTGAATTACAACACTCATGCACATCTCCCTTACCCTTATATAGTGGTACAATACATGTACAAACCCAATCTACTGGTACCATTGACAACACAAAACACATATTAAACAATCTCACCAACCATTCAAGTACAGTCACACCCCCTTCCTTCAACATCTCAGCTTTCACACCATCCATACCAGATGCTTTTCCTACTCTCGTTTCATCTAGTGCTCTCCTCACTTCCTCTATTGTAATCTCTCTCTCATTCTCATCTCCCATCACTGGCACCTCAACACCTGGAACAGCAATTATATCTGCCTCCCTATTATCCTCAACATTCAGCAAACTTTCAAAATATTCTGCCCACCTTTTCCTTGCCTCCTCTCCTTTTAACAACCTTCCATTTCCACCTTTCACTGTCTGTTCAATTCTTGCGCCAGCCTTCCTTACTCTCTTCACTTCTTTCCAAAACTTCTTCTTATTCTCTTCATATGAATGACCAAATCCCTGACCCACCTCAGGTCAGCTGCCCTCTTTGCCTCACGTACCTTGCGCTTTACTTCCACATTTTTCTCTCTATATTTTTCATACTTCTCTATACTATTACTTTGCAGCCATTCTTCAAAAGCCCTCTTTTTCTCTTCCATTTTTACCTTCACTCCTTCATTCCACCATTCACTGCCCATCCTCATGCTGCCTCCAACAACCTTCTTGCCACATACATCACTTGCAATCCCAACAAAATTTTCTTTTACTAACTTCCACTCCTCCTCTATATTACCAGTTTCTCTTACTCTCACCTCGTCATATGCCATTTTCAACCTTTCCTGATATTTACTTTTTACCCCCGGTTTTATTAGCTCTTCAACCCTCACTAGCTCCCTTTTACATCCACCTACTCTATTCCCCACTCTTTTGCTACAACTAATTTTCGTTCCACCAAAAAATGATCAGACATACCGTTAGCCATACCCCTAAACATGTGCACGTCTTTCAATCTTCCAAACATTCTTTTAGTTATCAACACATAATCCATTAATGCCCTTTCTACTACTCTTCCATTTGCCACTCTTACCCATGTATACTTATTTTTATCTATTTAAAAAAGGTAGCACTTATTACCATCTCTTGTTCAACACATATCTACCAGTCTCTCACCACTCATTTTCACCTGGTATGCCATACTTCCCAATGACACCTTCTACCTCTCCAGCGCCCACTCTAGCATTTAAGTCACCCATGACAACTACATAATTTCTTCTACCCAGTCCTTCTACACACCTAGTTAATTCATTCCAGAACTCATTCCGCTCTTCTTCACTTAAAGGTATTAGAATCTATATATCTTGCTGCTATTAGATTGTCCACATGCATTTAGAACTTTGCCTATCCCAAGTCTCTTTGTTGACTTTGGAGAATTACCCTTAGACCTTTACCGAAAGTCTTATATTGTTTGGTATTAGTTTAGGTGTCAAAGACTTCCCGATTTTTTAGCCTGTCAGACTGCAAACTTTGTAAGCCATTATAGATATTTTGAGTTACTCCCAAAATCTTCTCAACCTTACAGTTTTTGGGTAAAACAATTGATAAACAGTCTTGATATAGCAAATAGCAGAGTTCTTCCATTTAGGATATCACCAACCCCTCCTTGGAAATTACAAAGATATCTTTTTGTAAATTTTTATTGGTATAAAAAAGAACATGACTGAATTAGAAGCTATGTCTCTTTTTATGGAACATGTGGAAGAAAATAGGGAATCGACTTTTTATATATACTGATGGCTCCAAATCTGATGCTGGCATTGGATTTGGAGTATATAGTAGTTCTTTGAACTGTAGAGGTCTACTTCCTCAAATATCTTCCATATATACTGCCGAACTATATGGCATACTAACCGCTGTTGAGAAAATTGCGTTAAAAAAAGGAGGGCAATTTTACTATTTTTAGTGATGCGAGAAGTGTTCTACAAGCTTGAGAAGTTTTAAATTCCAGTAACCCTTTAGTTTTAAAGATTTAAGAGTGGCTTTTAATTATTGGCCTGAAAGGTATAACAGTTTGATTTTGCTGGGTTTTGGCACACGTAGGTGTGTCTGGAATTGAAGAGGCAGATTCACTGGCAAAGAATGCTGCAGCTGAGTTGCTACCTAGAAGGTATTCCATTCTCTGTAATACTTTTTTTTTTTTTACCGAAAATTAAGGATTTTTTATGTGTAATAATTTGGCAATAGCATTTGGATAGTTTAACTGAAAATAAGATGAGAGAAATTGCAAATGTTATATCCCCTTGGAGGTATAACATATTGCCCCAAAATTGGGAGACTACTCTTTATCGTCTCTGCATTGGTCACACACTGATGACACATGAGTTTCTGCTGACTGGCCAACACCAATCATATTGCGAGGACTGTTTGATACCCTTGACAATGAGGCATTTGTTGACTGAATGCCCCACTTATAGCACAGAAAGAAATAGATATTTGTTTGAGGCCAAGATTCTTGGACATATGTCGTACAATGCTACCGGCATTTTTTAATTTATTTCAGAAGTAGGTCTTCTAGTTGCTATTTAACTGTTATAATATATTTACTTTTATGGTTTTAATTGAATATTTTTTAGTCTTTATTTATAATAAACAATATTGGCGTCAATGACTTTCGATGTCAGGATGCCAGAGAACTTGAAATCTTGCATTCATTCATTCAAAAATGTTGGAAATCAAGAGTACATCCTGAAAAATTGTTTTAAGACATTATTTTATGAGACGACATTAATCTGCCTTTTTAGATCTAAGTACGTGTTACTCTTCCATGCATCTTGCGAAGTTTCAATACATTAAAATATTCAGCGTACTTTACCATGTACAATTTTGGTTTGGTATTTGTGATGTTTCTATGGTACATAGTATGGCTCTCAATAATTCCGGGACCAAGTGTCTATGGGGACTTCAGATTCTGTAACATTTTGGCTACACCTCTAGAAGACGTACTGTTACTGTCTACGAGAGGAGCTGGTGTGATAAAATTTACCATTTAATGGAAGCATACTCTGATCACAAAAATTAGTCATTCTAAGTTTGCTGATACCCATTGTAGACATGAAAGCTCGTATTTATATGAGCTACTGCTAGTTTGCTGGGGCATCTTGGTCACTGGTGCTAAAACTATATTTTGTTTGAGCTATGATTGAGGACTAAATCTTATATTGATATAAGTAAGAATAATTTGATAGATATATATCAAGCAAACCGTAAATTTTGTGGCTTTCAAACCAAGGATTTACTTTCCCCATAAATTTGATATCCTTAGTCTGATTGACTGGTGATTTCCACGAATATGTTGATACTACATGCGTAAAATCTGTTAAAGGTTTAGAAAATGCTTGATTTCATTACATGGAGATGTAAGTCCTCGTTCAACCCTTTACTTTTACCTAATATATGGTATGGTATAAGGAGGAGAAGGCTACTGAAGGTATTACCCTCTCTATGCTAAGCCTCAAACTTTGTCTGTATTCACGGCATAGCAACAGATCTCAGAGGCCAGGACAAAAAACTTCGGGATGGCCTATATAAAATTTAGGAGGTATTGCAAGAAAACGCATTAA
>NC_090765.1:13932398-13944898 GCF_036898095.1 Palaemon carinicauda | reverse complement strand
TATTTTCTTGATCACTGCCAATTTCCTTTTGTTTTTTTTGCTAGCGCTTGGTCTGCTTCTACCAAAGGCCCCTTTTTAAAACAATCGTCCAAAGACATTTGTTTCTGCCTGCTTCTTAAAATTTTCCTGAAATGACTCTGGCAAACTTCATTACAGTACTCAAGTGCACGACATGTTAGAATTTTTTCTGGTTGTGTCTTTTCTACAAGAGCCACCATTTTAAAGTAGCCATTTAGACCCTCCTTAATTTCTGCCGTTGTCAGTGGCTCATCTCCCCCCCACTGTAGTCTTCTGAACGACATTCAGTCGCATGGCCTCCAACTCCTTCAGGTCATCCGTCGTAAGTTCCTCCTGGTGCTCCCTGAGAAGCTCATCAATGTTGGCCTCATCAACTTACAGGCCCATGTATTTCCTGAGTGTAACGATCTCGGCAACTTCAGATTGAGCAACAAGTTCAGGATCATCAGCATTTTCGGAATTGTCTTCAGCCTGGTCTGCATGGAAGCCCTTGAAATCTTGTGCGTAGACGGCATCAGGCCACAGCTTCTTCCAAGCAGAGTTCAAGGTGTGCCCTTGAAACCTCCTGCCAAGCTTGAGCAATGATTTTGAGGCATATGACAATATCAAAATGCTCCTTCCAAAATTGATGGAGGATGAGGTTTGTGATCTCAATGATTTTGAAACTTCTCTTGAAGAGATATTCTGTATAAAGCTTCTTAAAGTTTGAAATCTCTTGCTTATCCATGGGCTGGAGGAGAGGGGTGGTGTTGGGTGGAAGATAGAGAACCTAGTTGAAGGAATATTCTGCTACAATATCTTCCTCAAGGGCAGGATGGTGAGCAGGGGCTTTGTCCAGCACCAGCAGGCATTTCATAAGGAGGCGTGTCTCTTCCAAATACTTTTTTACAATCGGGCTGAAACAAATATTTATCCACTCGATGAACAAGAGTGTTGTTACCCAGGCTTTCCCATTAGCCCTCCATAACACGTGAATATTTTCCTTAGTGACTTTGTGATACACCAGCAGGGGTTTCACTTTGCAATCCCCAATGGCATATGCACAGAGTGCAAGGGTAAGTCTGTCCTTCATAGGCTTATGCCCAGGTAGCCTTTTTTCTTCTGCCATGATATACGTTCGATGAGGCATTTTTTTCCAAAGAAGCCCAGTCTCGTCTCGGACAATCAATTTGTTGAACATCTTAGCAGAGGCTTCAGCCACTTTTGTGTCTGAGCTTGCAGTCTCCCCATGACGCACCACCAAATGAATGCCTGAGCGTCTCTTGAATTTTTTAAACCACCCACGAGAAGCCTTGAACTCTGGTGATGCCTGCTTCGATGTTCCTTCTGTGTTGGCTTCAGCCTGACCATGCACACGATCACTGAAAATGGCGCTGGCTTTCTGGTAGATTATCGCTTCGGTGATAGTGTCTCCAGCCACTTCTTTGTCCTTTATCCAGACAAGCAGTAGTCTCTCCATCTCATCATGGACGTGGCTCCTCTTGCTGGAGAAAACAGTCATGCCCTTAGAAGGTGTTGCTGCTTTGATAGCTTCCATCTGCTTCAGGATCGTTCCTATCGTAGACGGATTTTGGCCATATGTCTTCACGAGCACAGTTAACCGCATGCCAGCCTCTTATTTCTTGATTATTTCCATCTTTATGTTTATGGAAAGCATCATCCTCTTCTTTCCCTTGACATCAGCGACTTTCGTGGGCCCAATGGCTAATGATTTAATGTAGTATCACACACAATACAGTACAATTGTTACAAAAGGGAAATCACAAACAGTAAGTCAATGCATACAATACCGCTGCTGAAACGAAACGATTTAGAAATGCCAATGCGTAGATGCATGATGGGATACAGTACAGTAGATGCTGACCCATAGGAGAGCAGGATCTCATTGTGGTACCTAGCATCTGAGTAGGGAGATAACCAAAACATCAGGAATTATATCAAAAGAACCCAAACCTAATAAAAATAATGGTAGTGCAGTATTACAGGTACCCAACTGAGGTAGAATAAGGAGAAATGATACCCAGCCCAGTGGAAAGACATCTCCTTTTCCTTAGTGTTCACTCCATACAGAATACAACCGGTTTGCAATTAGGGAAAATGAAAAGACTATTGAAAAATTATAACCTTATTGTAATATACCTGCAGCATACAGTGTTATTCCTTTAATAGGAAATTACTGTCAAGCATCTCGCTCGGTTCCTTCTACCGAGACCTTTTGAACTGCTATCTATATTCTTAACAAAGTAACTTTCGATGCTATGATATTTAACACTTCAATATTTCAAATCTTGTAAGTTAAATTACATCTGAATAATAATTTCTTTGATATTTATAATACAGTAATACTGTATACAACCAACCCTCTTGCAACTATAATTTGCAAAATTTAGCCAAAGAATTTCTAGATATGCAAGAGGATTTCCTATTAATTGGAGACCTCAGTGCTTACAATCCCCTCTTGAACATTATTTGTGCTACTGTTGATACAAATGCTTCCAAGATAGAATAAAGAGTGAATGATCATAACCTTAATATATTAAACAAGGGAGATACTAGCACTTATTTTTCAATAATTTGTGGAACATATTCCTCAAAAGACTTTACTCTTTGTTCCAACAGTATTGTTGATAGGTTTGAATGAAACATGTAAAATAACCCTTAGAGTAGTGACTATTTCCTTATATTAATAACCATGTTAGGACATACACCAGCTCCTTCAGTTCAGTTTTATAATGCAAATAAAGCTGTAGATGAGTTTTAAATTTTATGATGGTCAAGTGCCTCCCTTGGATTATTCACAAGATCATGATAATACAAATTATTTCTTTGTAAACTGCTTATCACAAGCAGCTGACCAGTGTATGTCTCTGACGAATGTCTGACCAATGAAACGCTCGGTCCCAAACCCCCTATCCTTAGCCCACAAGGATGGTGAGGTTGCAGCTACTAAAGGAACTAATAAGTTTGAGCAGAACTCAAACCCCAGTCTAGCGATCTTCAGTCAGGGACGTTACGACATAGACCACTTCCAACCTTTAATACTAAACTAGGTCAAAGACAGTTTACATTTGTTTTGGATGATTTTAATGCTAAAGCAGGTTAAACGAAGAGAGGAAAGAAACAATCTTAGAAGCTTTAGAAGCAGGTATTCAACAACTGACCATATCTATATAATTAACCAGCTAATGAAAACTCAACAGAGAAAGACAAACTGCATTGTATGGCATTTATAGACTATGAAAAATCTTTTGATTCTGTCAAAACTTCAGCAGTAATGAAACCCCTTTAGAGATAAGGAATAGATGAATCTTATGTTAGAACACTTGAAAATATCCATATAGGAAGTACAGCAACCCTAAACTCTATAAAGATAATGAGAAAATTCAGATTGAGAAAGGAATTAGACAGGGAGACCTTCCTCTTAAGTTATTTGTTGCATGCCTTGAGGATTTTTTGAAAATTTGTGGGGAAAATGTTGGAATTAATATTAATGGAGAATACCTTAACTACTAGATTTGGTGAGGACATATTTCTATTTAGTGAATCACGGGAGGAATTGAAAAAGATGGTAGAAAATTTAAATAGAAAACGCTTAAATAGAGAAAGCAGAAGTGTAGGACTGAAAGTAAATATGAGTAAAAGTAAGATAATATTCAATGAAACTGCAGAGACAATAAATAAGTTATGGACAAACCCTTAGAGATTGTTGATGAATATACATACTTAGGAAAGACAGTAGGTGTAACTAAAAGAAGGATAGGCCTGGTATGGAGAGTTTTGGTAAACAAAATGGGATTATGAAAAGTAAAATGGCACTCTCTATAAAAATAAGTTTTTTTTTATCAATATTAACTTATACATCAGAAACTTGGAGCTGAACTAAAGCCTTAAAACATAAACTAGTTTCAACTTGAAGAGCTAGTGAAAGAATAATGGTGGGAATAACACTAAGAGACAGAAAAAGAGCAACATGGATAAGAGAGCAAACCAAAGTAGAGGATGCTAACACCTTGTAAGAAAAAGAAATAGACATGGGCTGGGCATATAATGAGAATGGCAGATGACAAATGGAAAAGAAGAATAACAGAATGTGTGTCTATCAATTTCAAACAAAGCATGGCAAGGAAGAGAAGACTATGGATCAACGATCTAAGAAAATTTGCTGGCATAGACTAGCATAGAAAGACCATAAACAAGCGGGAGTGGAAGGACATGTCAGAGGCAGTGGACTAGCAACAGCATTAATGGCATTGTCTAGTCTAAAACAACTCCAGTTAGTTTTTACCATTTTGCCATGCTTCTGTCACTCAACTTCTCACTGCATTCTCAGTACCCCCTTTCTCTCTTATTGTTGATCCTAAATAATTACTCATTGTTCTGTGTTATTACCATACCAACTTCCACTTCATGTCTTTCTCTACTACTAATCATTAGTTCTGTCTTCCCAATGTTCACCTTCAATTCTTTCCTTTCTTGATATCTTTTCCATGCTAGAAAACTTTTTTTTTGTAGTTCTTCAAAGTTTGCTACAATGACCACATCATCCGTTAACATTAATTCCCTTAATTTTTCTATGTTCCTTAATTTAAATATCAGTGTTCATAATGGCGAAGAACAAGAATTGACTCGGATAACCCCTGATAAAGGCCAACCTCCACAGGAAATACTTCTGTCTCATATTTTGTCTTTACAGATTACAGTGGTCCTTGTCCTCTCATGTATTATCCTTAGTAACCTTACCAACTTCAATTATCGTCTCTTTTCAAGATCCGCAAAACACATGTAACCTTTCCTGTTTCCTTCTAGATACTTCTCTTGTACTCATCTTACGGTAAAATTAGCATCCACCGTGGTCTTTCCTTTCATAAACCCAAACTGCTCATTATATCTTAACCTTACTTGAATACATACTCCTAAAAATTTATTCTACTGTAGTTCCCACAATTTAACATGTTTCATTTATTATGCAATTTAATCATCCAACTCTTCCCAGTCCTTTGGCATTTCATGTACATCCCATATCTTATCAACTAGTGTGTGAACTCCCTCTCTGCCTAAATTCTGCTTTAATCATTTCTCCTGCAATGTTATTTACTTTTCCTTTTTATAGCATTCTTGACTTTACACTCGGATGTTAGCTCATGGCTCATGAGTTCTTCATACTCATTATCAGTATTTGATATTGGAAATAGTAGTTTTTCTATATTCTCTTTATTTCCTCTTCCTCATTTAAGATATTTCCATTTTCATCTTTAATAACTCCGGCCTTTTCTACATCCTGTCTTTCTTTTCCTATCGCTTCTGTAATCTTTTAGGTTATCTTTTCTCATTCTGGTGTTCCCATCATCTCATATCACTCTCTCCTTGCTTCTCCCTTTGCAATCACTACCAATCTCTTTGTTTCCTACTTTGTCTGCATGAATTCTCTCTTGCTTGGTAGATATCTTCTCACTCTCTTCTGGCTGTACTCTTTTCTTTCACAGCTGTTTGAACCTCATGATTCCACCATGTTTCATTTTCCTATTGTTGCTTATCACACACCTCTGCTGCTGCCGGTATCACAATCTCTTGCATACCATCTCATATCTCTTCAGGCAATTCTGACATTCAATTTACATATCTCTTCTCCTCTTTCCACTTTACTCCTGAACTTTCTCGCCTTTTCCCTCCTCATCTATCAAGTTTTGATCCTCTTATTCCTGTCTTGGTCTTTTTTTTTCCTTGTTGATTTCAGCCCAAGATCTGCCACTATCAGTTTTGTTCAATTACAACGGAGTAATTTGGAATAGTTATAAAATCCATAGCAATCAGCTTGTCTTCCTTTCTAGCCAACAGTTTGTGTGTCAGTTTGTCCACTTTTATAAGTTATCAGATGACTTCTCATTTTCTGACATTGTGTATTCATGACAACCAGATTCATAGTGTCTGCTAATTCCAACAATCTTTCTCATTCCTGGTTTCTTCTTCCAAAACCTCTTCCCCCAAATATTCCTTCAAAGCTATCAAAACATACTTTGGTATTCAGGACCCCAGATAACATGCATGTATGCATATATGTATATAAGTGTGTATTGTAATGCATATCATCATCACCATCAGTATCATCAGCCATAACTAGTGCAATGCCAAACAAATGCCTCAGACATGACTTTCCACTCCTGTCTCTTTATGGTCTTTCTATGCCGGTCTATACCCGCAAATTTTCTGAGTCCGTCAATTCCACGTCTTATTTTCTTTCCCCTGCTTCTTTTGTAATCTCTAGGGACCCATTCTGTTATAATGTCCATTCATTCTCTCTATTTATGGTCTTTCTATGTCAGTCTATACCCGCAAATTTTCTTAGCTCGTCAATCTAACCTCTTCTCTTCCTTCCCCTGCTTCTTATGCAATCTTTAGTGACCCATTCTCTTATTCTTAGTCCATCTATTATTTGTCATTCTCATTGTATGTCGTGCCCATGTCCATTTCTTTTCCTTGCATGTTGTTAGAAGAACATCCTCTACTTCAGTTTGCTCTCTTATCCATGCTGCTCTTTTCTTTGTCTTAGTGTTATTCCCATAATTATATTTTCCATTGCTCTTTGAGTTGTAACTAGCTTATGTTCTAAACCTTTAGTAAGGTTCCAAGTTTCTGATGCATAAGTTAATACTTGTAGGGCCATCAGATAAAATGCTTAACCTTTTAGAGAAAGTGGCAGTTTACGTTTCATAATCTCACCATCCCATGCTTATCCTTATTTTTGTTTTGGTCTCACGTCCTTTGGAAACACTTACTGTCTGTCCTAAGTACATATATTCATTAAGAGGTTCGTCCATAACCCTTATTTGGTGTCTGCATTTTCAATGAACATTATCCTAGTTTTATTCATATTAATTTTCAATTCTATATCTCTGCATTTTCTACTCAAATCTTCTATCATCTCCCATGATTCACTAAATAGAACTATGACATCTGCAAAACTTAAGTTGTTAAGGTATTTTCATAAATCTTAATTCTTACCTTTTCCAATTCTAAATTCTTTAAAACTGCTTCTAGGCATGCTGGGAATAATTCAAGAGAAATGGGGTCTCCCCATCTTACTCCTTTCTCAGTTGGGATTTTCTCATTATATTTTCACATGTACATGCATTCATCTGGACTATATTTATAAATGATACAAGATCAACTTGTTAATGTGTATGTACAGTATAAAGGTGCAAACAGAATCCCTTCTGGGTGTTCACCCATTGATGGTTTGTCTTGGCATCATTTTATGGTCTATTCTAAAGATTAAGAACTTGTATGGACGTGCAATATGGTGCTGTGCTGTTTTAATTTTCTTATCTGCAGGCAAACTAAATTCATAAATAATCACATAAAAATCAAATGAAAAAAATTGTTACTTAGGCTTCCAGGTATGTATTGTACATACAGGCATTGGGAAATATTAAAGAAAAATACAGTACTGACATTTCCATGAATCATCTTACAAGCTATAATGGAAGTGTCAACTTGATTACCTTTAGATAAAGTAGTAAAAAAAAATTCCACCTTGCCTATGTACCCTCCCTCCTTCATTTTAGTCATTAAACCCCCTTCCCATCTGCTAGAAAGAAACAAATAGCCACGGAAGTGCCAAAGGGTTAGCATGGAAAGAAGGTAAATAACTCTTTAAGTTAAGTTTTCATTACCACTTCAACACCTACATTTCTATCAGGCTTTTATTGATATATTATCTGAATCTTCTGGTCTGCATGTAGACTAATGTTTTTGTGGTTTTGCCACTTCAAGGTATTCATGTATGTCTACGGATAATCCTTTTCCATGATATTGCTTGAAGTATAAAGTAAAAAGGTTTGCTCAAGATTTGGTGGATTCTCCCTCAAAATGAGTTATTGTATTCTGTGTATTTCAAGATGTAACACACCATGTATTAATGACAGATGAAGTTTTATTGTGTTGGGACAAACTTTCTGTACACTTTATGCATAATAGAATAAATGAATAAAATGGTCTTGTAGATGATCGAGTTATGTGGGAGAGAGAGAAAGAGGTACTTGCATACCACAAATAATGGTTGATGAAGCCATATTATCAGTTGTATTGTAGTACGTTGTGGTTTCAACAATGGAAAAATAGTTTTGATATGGTGTTTCAGTTTTGTGGTTCATTGGTCGCATTATATGTATCTTTGTTCTCTCTATCTTTATTATACAGAAATATAAATGTTAGCAATATGATTTAAAACTAACTTTACTCTCTTATTTATTGTTGAATACTTTCTATCTTTCTAACAGAGAATACAACTACTGTAGCACCAGACTCAAGCAAGGTTCCCAAAGATAGTACAGGTAGGCCTATTTATGTTTTTTTTTTTATTATTAGATTTATAAAACCCATTGCTGGATAATTAACAGGATGATGGGATTGGCTATATATATTTTTTTTTTCATTAAATTGGGTGTATTAATTTTCATTTGGTTTGGCAATGTTCCAGCATCTCTTAGATATGTAGCACCTGCCTAAAGATATAAGACTATAAACTTATGTTTATAATAAATAATTTACCAAACTTCATCAAATGGTAAAGATACTGGTTTGGGGACTACAATATTGTATACATACATGTACAGTATCAGGAACTACCATAGGATGAAACCACACTATTCAACACTTGATTGTCATATAGAGTATAGGAAGTTATGAAAAAATACCTATGTCAAGATAACAAATTTGTAATGTTGTAGAGTAATATAATGATAAAAATAAGAATTATGATTTAAGGCAATTTTCCTTTGATGCTAGTCTATTGAAAGTCCTATGTATACTGCACATTATTTAATGCTCATAATTACTTATGGGACTGTAGTTATCAGTCAAGTAATTCGGTAATGTATCTTGGCATAGATAACATATGTCCAAAGGATAATGAAATATGCGTTTTTTATTCATAAGCCATGCATTCACCAGAAGAGGCACCATGTTGCGGAAAATTTGACCTTACCATTCAACACAAGAAATAATTTTTATCAATAAAAGACATTTTTATTGGATTTTTTTATTATTGTTTTGAAATTATTATTAAAATTAGTAAAACTATTATCATTAAAATTAAAATGATTATTATTTAAATAATTAGAAATATGAAACCAGTAACAAATAATGAAAAGCTAACTCAAATGATAAAATGTAAGTCAATAATTTATTGCATATATCTAAGGAGGATTTCTTTAATACAGAAGGTATATATTCATTAATCAGTTTAATAGACTATATCATGCATCAATCGTTGTAATTACAAGCAAATAGCATCTTTCGTAACAATGTCAGTGTTGTAATAGATGAGAATTAGAACAAGGGATGAAAGGAGTTGCTGGTCCATTGTTGGTCTTGTGAAGTTGATAAATCTGCCAAACACCAAAGTGTTTATCACTATACTAATTAGAATTATGCATATTTTCTCACAGAATGTTTTACATTTTCTAAATGCACATATTTTGATGTCATCGTACTGTACTCATAGTTCCGATCTTTAAAAACCGTGGTGACTGGGAATAATTTCCTATAACTTTGCTGATAACATGTGCTTGTTCTCATGTACAGTAGTGTTTACTTAGGTTTACTGTATTTTTTAAATATTTTGTTTCTCCATATAAGGGATTTTGACGAAGGAAAAATCTATTTCTGGGCGAGAGACCCGTGCCGCCCAGTGAAATGCTCCTTTAACATCATTTCTAAGTTAAAAACTGCTATGAATTTACCAGAGAAAAATTTGTATAGGAATGCAAGGTTGAACCCAGCTCGCTCACCTTAATAAGGTGTCGGTATAATACTGGGGCGCTGAATAAATCACAACCAGAGGCCTCGCACCATTTAGATATCTCCTGTCAACATCCCTGAACAGTGAGGTGCCGTTCAACATCCCACTACTACTAGCAATCCCATGCCAGTGACGTCACTCCCTATAGCACCCCAGATTGGGGCCCAATCAGGGAGGGACAGGTGGGTTCACTGGGCGGCACGGGTTTCTCGCTCAGAAATAAATTTTTCCTTCGTCAAAATCCCTTTTCTGGGCTCCGACCCGTGCCGTCCAGTGAAATCGTACCAGAGAATGGGGACCCAATATGGCTAACTACCTGAAGAGGGAATAACACAAAATAACAGAGCTGATGAGTTTAATATCAAATAAGAGGGATGTGGATGCCCGTAAAATTAGATCAACATGTATATGACAGTGATAAATAGACATGGTAAACAATCAATAATGAAACCCGTAGGTAGAATTCAACAGATATGAATAGTGGGAATCCAGCTTGGTAATCAAAAATGCAAAATAAAATCAGCTCGGGGATTCAAGAACAAGTGTAATGAAAACAATTAGTGAAATTGAACCATTGAATAATAAAATAATACACCATTAGGGTGTATAGTAACAAAACAGGTAGGAACAACAGGTAAGCCAGGCAGGAGGGAAAGAGGACAGAGCAAGACGTTGTGATTAGGACTCGGTACCTTCAGGAGGAACTATATTCCCTGCAGCTACTGTGGCAAATCTAAGAGCTTCTAAAGGTTTTAGGTAGTGGCGCTTGAAAATTTTAGGGGACTTCCAACCCGTATATTTTGAGAGCTCATCAAATTTCATATGGTGGAAAAAATTAATTGAGGTAGCCACAGCTCTAATATCATGGACATGTGGGAATGATGCAGGAATAGCTTGTTTAATAAAATAAAGAATTTGTTGTCTGATTCCCTTAAGGGTAATAGTTCCTCCGTGTTCTCTAATAAATAAGGGCCCTGTGGTTGTAGTGGAAGTTCTGCCTAAGTAGGCTTTCAGGGTGGTAACTGGACACAGGGATGGATCCCGAGGAAGTGGAACAATCTTCCAGGGAGACCACCTGTTTTGGGGGTCTTCATTTTTAGCCAGGAAAACTTTGTTAGGAGAGAGAAGAACCTCACCCGAAGAGAGAAACTCTATATGACCAGGGTCTCTAGATAAGGTTGACAATTCTGAGATTCTAGAGCCCGAGGCGAGGCTCAAAAGAAAAAGTGACTTTTTTAACAATGCCATATAGTTACAGGATTCATTTGAGGTATCAGAGGCTAGCTTAAGAACAT
The DNA here is from genome assembly GCF_036898095.1 of Palaemon carinicauda. Classification (NCBI taxonomy): domain Eukaryota; kingdom Metazoa; phylum Arthropoda; class Malacostraca; order Decapoda; family Palaemonidae; genus Palaemon; species Palaemon carinicauda. The sequence goes on along the minus strand of NC_090765.1, from coordinate 13,933,786 downwards.
CGTTCAAAAACCAGGAAATTGCGCTAGGGCGAGTTGAAGGTTTTAGTCTGGCACAAGCTCTCGGAATGGATGAAAAAAATGAATCCGTTAGATCAATGTCAAAACCAATATGGAAGATCTTTTTCAAGGCTGACTTGATTGTAGTAATGGTATTGGCTGCCAGGCCAGATTCGAAGAGAGTTCTGAAGAATGTCACAGTTAGGTTCATCGTCATTTTCTCAACTAGGGAATCTTTCAAGAACTTAGCTAATTTCTTGACAGCCGAGTCATATTGACGGAGAGTAGATTCCCTTTTGTCAGATTCCAGGAAAATAGTATTCAAAGGATTGATGTTTGCACCCCGTTGGGCTGCGAACTTCATGAAGTCCATAAAGTTAGGGCATTCAGAATCCTTGAGGAAGCGAACACATTGCGAGTTTGCACTGTCCTTGTTAACACCGGATTGGGAAACCGGCGGGGGCGGAGACCTAGTTCTAGCAACAAGGGGAACCAATTGCTCTTGGGCCAGTTGGGGGCTACGAGAGCCACTTGACCTTTGAAGGATCTGAGTTTGTGCAGAACTTTCAGCAGGAGATTCACCGGAGGAAACAGATAAATCGTCTTCCAGGTATTCCAATCTAGAATCATAGAGTCCATGGCATAAGCCTGAGGGTCCAGGTTGGGGGCTACGTAACAATCTATTTTGCGATTGGATTTCGTCGCAAACAGATCCACCTGGATACCCGGGACTGGAGATAGTATCCACTGGAAAGATCGATTGTCTAGTGACCATTCCAACTCTAGCGGAGTCGTCCGGGAAAGTGAGTCCTCTTCCACATTCCGGACTCCTGCTAGATGGACTGCTGACAGGTGCCACTTGTGCATTCCCGCCTTGGAGAAAAACTTCAACATGATGTGGTTTATTTGGGCTGATCTGGAGCCTTCTCTGTTGAGGCAGTGTACTATGACTGCACTGTCGAGAACCAGTCTGATATGGAGATTCCTGGCTGGATTGAGACGTTTTAAAGTGAGGAAGACTGCCATGGCCTCAGGACGTTGACGTGCATTTGTTGGAAGACCGGTGACCATAACCCTTGGACTTTCTTGTGTTGTAAGGGAACCGACTTGGAAAGATTCTTGATCTTCGTCCAAGGCTGCAGACTTTTTCTCAGTGTTGGGGAAAGGCGAGCACGTCTGTCTCGGCGTATTGCGGTTGCTTTGGAGCGCCACACTCTGTTTATGTCCTTGAGTTTGGACCTCAGGACGATGTCTGTCACGGAGGCGAACTGTAAGGAACCTAGGATCCACTCTCGGCTCCTTCGGAAGGTCAACTTTTCCTTGAGAAATTGTTTTGTATTCCTCGCTATCACCTTCCCTTTGTCTTTGGGGAGGCACAGCGTATGGGAGCA
>NC_090765.1:13844898-13927398 GCF_036898095.1 Palaemon carinicauda | reverse complement strand
GATAATAAAATTAACTATACATCAATCGTAAAACAAACGAGGGAGCGAACATGAGACCGGAGAAAACCCAAGCCTGACTGCGGCAGGGCTACCAACATAACACAGAGTCAGTGAAGTGCTAACAAAATGAAAACTAGTATGTAATATCTGACTCATGAAAGCCCCTCGAGCTAATGCAAGCAAACGAATGACGTTAAAGTCCGTGGCGTGCGAACGTAAATAATCCAAGTAATAGTATAGTGGAATAGAACGCCCGAAGGCGATCAGGCATGCCAACCTACCGAAAATACGCATAAGTATGTGTAATAACTGTTATCATAATAACAGGACAATATAAAAATTAATACGGTGTGTGAACCGTGGATACCCATAAAGTTCATAATGAGAAACAATCAGTATGGAGGACTCATTGAAAATCATTAAGAAGGAACGAGAGAGAGAGATAGGAGGAGGCCGGCCGCCATGAAAGACCCACGCGTGGTCGTGAAAAATAAAGCAGTATAATATAAGCAAAAAAGGGCAAGGCCTCTTCCAAAATCTCAAAACTCATAGATCTGGTACTTAACTTAGATGGAGAGACAGTGGAGTCCGACATCTTGAGGTAAATCCAGAAAAAACCAGCGAAATTCACACACAAGGCAAAATACGGCTAGAAAGTTGCGTGCTATTAATGGAGTGACGTCATTGGCGTGGGATTGCTAGTAGTAGTGGGATGTTGAACGGCACCTCGCTGTTCGGGGATGTTGACAGGAGATATCTAAATGGTGCGAGGCCTCTGGTTGTGATTTAGTCAGCGCCCCAGTATTATACTGACACCTTATTAAGGTGAGCGAGCTGGGTTCAACCTAGCATTCCTATACAAATTTTTCTCTGGTAAATTCATAGCAGTTTTTACCTTAGAAATGATGTTAAAGGAGCATTTCACTGGGTGGCACGGGTCGGAGCCCAGAAATGAGGTTTAGATTTTTAAAGTTTAATTAGATTCCTAATATAGTTGAAATTTTATTCAAGGATATATCTTTCACAATTTCTTATTTTTTTTAGCAGTAAAATTTTAATATGGCATTCTCAGCATGTTTTCAACTTGCTTGGTTTTTACAGATTGAAAAGTAGTATGTGATTTATGTAACAGTTGTTTCTATGCACCATACATTATGTACAAGACATTATTTCTATGAACCTCCCCTGATGTTCATATTGTTTCTCTCTTAGAGGTCGGTTAATATTGACGTTTACCACAAAGACTTACAGTATCCCTGTTTTCAATCCTTTAGACTTGGGCCTCTAGTATAGTAATGAGATAATCTTGCAACTAATGCCAATAACAGTGACTTGGCCATGCCACACCCAACCATCTTTGGATTTTTAGTCTATGCATCGCAGTGTTGCCAACTTGAATGCGAAATGCTCTAGTTCTAGTACATTGGCATCACAAACAGCACATTGATTTTGTATTTTGCGCATAGCACATCTTTTAGTGGAAATTTGATTGGTTTGATACATTTTTTAGTGCATTGAGAGAGAGAGAGAGAGAGAGAGAGAGAGAGAGAGAGAGAGAGAGAGAGAGAGAGAGAGAGAGAGAGAGAGAGAGAGAGAGAGAGAATGTGGATGTGGATGTGTTGATTAAGGTGCAATTAATTCGTTATAAGGTGGGTAAATTGAATATCCCAAGTTAATCTGAGAGAGAGAGAGAGAGAGAGAGAGAGAGAGAGAGAGAGAGAGAGAGAGAGAGAGAGAGAGAGAGAGAGAGAGAGCACTATGGATGTGAGTGTGTTGGTTAAGGTGCAATTAATTCTTTATAAGGTGGGTAAATTGAATATCCCAAGTTAAGCTGAGAGAGAGAGAGAGAGAGAGAGAGAGAGAGAGAGAGAGAGAGAGAGAGAGAGAGAGAGAGAGAGAGAGAGAGAGAGAGCACTATGGATGTGTGTGTGTTGGTTAAGGTGCAATCAATTTTTTATGAGGTGGAGAAATTGAATATCCCAAGTTAAGTTGAACTTGCTCTGAACACCATTCTCTCCCTGTGAAATTTCTGAAATCATAGTTGTTACTCGACACTGATTTCGGGTCCACTAGTATTGTAATATTCACAGTAATTTTACAGAATATATTACTGTCGTATATTTTTCATTACAAATTTTGAAAAATTATATTCCTCAAGTCCGTAGTTAATAAAGCTTGAACTTGTGTTGCAATTCTTCTTTAAGGCAATAAGTGTACCTGATTGCACTGTATGTCAGCCATATTCGTATAAGAAACTCATATCCAACATTTGCAATAATTGCATTGCTGCCCTTGAGTTTGTTATTAGTTCATCTTCTATGCGAAGCATATCGTCAAAATCCATATACAAGGAGAAAACTCTTCCTAGCGCATCTGGGACCTCAATTTAGCTCATTTATGTCTAACACAGTTTGTTATTAGTTCATCTTCTATGCGAAGCATATCGTCAAAATCCATATACAAGGAGAAAACTCTTCCTAGCGCATCTGGGACCTCAATTTAGCTCATTTATGTCTAACACAGTTGGCAACATTGCTGCATTGTTTTTATTGTGATTGGCAGTTCCCTTCACTTTAGATTCTTTGGGTCTTTAGGTTTTTAGAATTTAAAATCCCACATTTGTTTTCATCCATTATTTACAGCGTATCATTTACAACAGAACAGATAGCCGTCTCCTTAGAGTATTATTTTCTGTAAGCAGACTGGTTGTCTGATAAAGCTGCTATTTCTTGTAAGTGACTAGTTAATTTTTCAAGAATTACGTATTCAAGCACTTTTGAAATAAAGGATAGTTTTGAAATAGGGCTGTACTAGCTTAATTCATGATAATCTAGAGCACTTTTCAGAAATGGTGTAACTATAGCCATTTTTTCAGATTTTAGAAACTTACACCCATCAGTGCTTGCATTTGCTATTCTTGTGATTATATTGGCAAGACTAAAAAAGTTTCTTTCTCCAATAACTTCAGAATGGGCATTGGATAAATCACAGATTGTTTTCTTTGCTCTCTAGACAATCCTGGGGACATCATCTTGTGTTATATTCTTTAATCTCATTAATTTTAACTGTGTATCTGGTGAAGCAGTGATCTGATGTTGAATAGTTGTAAATGAACTACTGTAGTTATATATTCTATTTGTTCCCATACTAACAAACCTTCCGTTATTTATGTGGATTATCTTTCAGCGGCAGCTGGAGGTAGCCAGTAGACTTTATTTGCTAGGTGGCAACCCTGCCTAACCGCTTGAGTGGGTAGGATGGGGGTGTCTTGGGGTTACCAAGCTGTCTCTATATATAGTCAGTCTCACATTGGTAAAAGATGTCACTTTTTCTTTTGGCTCAGTCCTACGGACTGTCATTGGACTTTTTCAATTCTGCTTTCTCTTTTCAGGTGTGCGTGTTTTCTCTTGATGATCGCCTTCATCATGCGAACCTGTCCAGATCGCGAGGGTGCCGCGTGCAGTACCTTCATGTTGTCGTTGGAGACTGACCCTCACTCTTTGTGTCCTACTTGTCAAGGGCATCAATGAGAGCAGTGTTCGCCCTGCGCAGTGTGTGCAGAGTGGTCTGCCTCTCGATGAGAAGGTGACTAAGGGCGACTGCTCTCCCTCAGGGGTGAGCAGAGTACGTTATTCTTTTCGCACCCCCAAATCTCTCTCAAAAGCGCCTTCTCGTTTGTGCTCTCACGAGGGATGGTCAAGTAGGAGTCCAGATTCTTTAACTCCTTGGCAACCCCGGGGTACTGGGGTGTTGTTGCCTCCCCTAGAGGAGCAACTTCTCCTTCAGCCACTTGGGAGCCACTCTCCCTTTCAGATCTGCTGCAGGTGTGGTCATCCTTAACGATTTCGGATCCCCCTCGGAGGAGGAACTGCTGCGCCTTCTTCAGTGTATTGCCAGGAAGTACAGTAATTTTCTCCAGAGCCATAGACATCTCGTGCTTTGGAACTGTGCGAGGTCCATTTGTCACCTTCTCATGGCGCTTCCACGCGTGGACGAGGTGATCGTTAGCCATCGCCTCTCCAACGACCCCCTGCTGACAACGAACCCTCTCTCCGTCCTGGGACCTTGTCGTCCCCTAACCTTCAATCTTCTGATTCTCCCACAGGAACCCGCATGTTGCAGGTGTGGATCTTCCGGGGACCAGCACTCCTACCATCAGCAGTACGAAAGGACGAGCATCACCATTGCCTCGCCCTTCTGGACTCTTCTTCCCCTGATCGCTGTTCGTGACAATCGGAAGATCTTATGAATCTTAGGTCATCACGATCCGAGCGCTCATGTGACCACAGGTCTCAACGCTCTCCTCAGAGGCGTTCCTCTTCATGAGGACTTTGCTCGCGATCGTGTAGAACACGATCGCAAGCAAAGTCTAGATCTAGGTCCAGACGCTCGCGTTCTAGATTACGAGAACGGCGCTTCTGCTCGCGAGGACGACGCTCGCGTTCACGAGGGAGGAGTTTATGTTCACGAGGGCGGAGTTTATGTTCACGAGGGCGGAGTTCACGTTCACGAGGGCGAAGTTCACGTTCACGAGGGTACCGTTCACGAGGCTGACGCTCACATTCACGAGCTAGGGATTCGCGTCGTTCACTCTGTTCTTGAAAGAGAACTAGATGCTCTCGTTCATGATCACGAACCAAACGTTCGCGATCAAAGCCTAGACGTTCCTCATCTAGAGGTAGAGGTAGGCGTACATGCGGTTCATCAGCACGTAGCCCCTCAATCCAAACGACCTCGGACCGGACCTGAAGATAAGTTTGACCATTCTTCTAAGAGGCGTCCAGCTAAACCCCCAACCCCGAGTGCTTTTCACTGCCTGGGGAGTTTTTGCAAAGCGTTCACCTATGCGATGCTCAGAAACGCATTCCGCTGTGACTCGTTCTCTATCAAGATTAGTCCCCACTAAGAGGCGTCCTCTGCCAACTTCGTCGGACGTAGGTGCTTCTCTGGGGCAGCAGGAAGGCATTGGACCTTCCCCTTCCTCTGTGGTTCCTAGTGCTCCTGTTGCAAGCACTTCTGCTCGTGAATCGCGTCAGTTGACGTGCAAAACTCGTGATTTTGCGGGCGAATCTCCCGATTTCATGGCAGCTTCATGGGGCAGATCCCTGGACGGTCGAATTGATCGTCCTAGGGTATCGCGTCCTGTTCATCCAATCTTTCCCTCCTCCGACTCGGGATCCAGTGCATCTAAGCTTGTATGCAAAGGGATCCGCAAAGGAGCTGGCCCTCAGGGCTGAAGTCTAGACCATGCTGCAGAAAGGCGCTCTCCAAGAGGTCGCGGGAGGGTCTCCAGGCTTCTACAGTCAAATTTTTCTGGTGAAAAAGGCAACTGGAGGCTGGAGACCAGTCATCGATCTTTCCCCTCTGAACAAGTTTGTTCAACAGACTCAGTTCAAAATGGAGACGGCAGACACGGACATGCAAGCGGTTCGTCCAAAGGACTTCATGTGCACACTGGATCTGAAGGACTCATACTTCCAGATCCCAATCCATCCATCTTCAAAGAAGTATTCGAGATTCATTCATGAGGAAAAGACAAGTTCAAGGTTCTATGCTTCGGTCTTGTGACAGCTCCTCAGGTATTCACCAGTGTGTTTGGCCTAGTGTCATCTTGGGCTCACAAGAATGGCATTCCTCTTCTCAGATATCTGGACGACTGGCTGATCCTAGCAGACTCGGAGACGACCCTTCTTCGTCACCGGGACATGCTTCTCGAGTTTTGTCAGGACCTGGGGGTTCTGATAAATCGTGAGATGTCGTCACTGCAACTTTCACAGAGACTGGTATACCTCGGTATGATCATAGACACCATCCAAGAGAAAGTCTTCCCATCAGACGGAAGAGTACACAGACTGAAGGAAGCAGCCACTCCCTTCCTCAGGAAAGAAGTTCTTCCAGCCTCTCATTGGTTGAGTTTGTTAGGCTATCTAACTTCTCTCATCCGTCTTATTCCAAACAGCCTCCTCAGGATAAGAGCCCTGCAGTGCCAACCAGCTGAAGTCAGTGTTGAACCAACACTCCGATCCACCGGATGCCCGAGTTTCTATAACTCAGGATCAGGTGATGGATTTGTGTTGGTGGATGGTACATGAAAACTTTTGGCAGGGCCAGAATCTTCTTGTTTCCGCTCCGGATTTGATGCTCTTCACAGATGTATCAAAAGAAGGGTTGGGGGCTCACCTGCTGCACCATACAATCTCTGGCCTTTGGTCAGAAACAGAAAATTACCAGCACATAAATCTTCTAGAGATGAGAGCAGCCTACCTAACTCTTTATCAATTCCAACAGTTGCTGGCAGGTCACTCTGTGGTGCTGATGAGCGATAACACCACAGTAGTGGCTTACATTAACAAACAGGGCGGTACCTTTTCGCAGCCTTTATGCCATCTTGCAGTAAAGATCCTTAGATGGTCAGAAGAACATTTGGTGTGTATCAGCTCGATTCATTCCCGGCAAGAAGAATGTGCTTGCGGACAATCTGAGCAGAGCGACTCTGATAGTAGGCTCCAAATGGTCTTTGAATCGTCAGATAGCCAACAAAGTCCCGACTTTGTGGGGTTCCCTGAATGTAGACCTGGTCGCAACATCTCTGAACAGCAAGTTTCTGCTGTACTGTTCTCCAGTCCTAGACCCTCAAGCTTTATGGCAAGATGCATTCCAACAACAGTGGGACAACATCGATGTGTACGCCTTTCCCCCGTTTTGTCTGATGAGAAGACTGCTCAACAAGACTAGAGCATCCAAAGATCTAATGATGACCCTTGTAGCTCCGTTATGGCATCATGCAGAATGGTTTCTGGACCTCCTGCAACTTCTAGTAGATCTACCAAGAGAATCCCTCCACAATCAGATCCACTTGAACAACCACACGCAAACATCTTCCCTTCTAGTAGATCTACCAAGAGAATCCCTCCACAATCAGATCCACTTGAACAACCACACGCAAACATCTTCCACAAGACTGTACAGTTGCTTTGACTTTACGCTTGGAGACTATCTAGTGTCTCCTCTCTCAAAAGGGCTTTTCAAAGTTGCGGAACGAATGTCTGGATACTTGCGTAAGTCCTCAGCCTCGGTCTACCAGGCTAAATGGAGAGTATTCTGTGGTTGGTGTCATGGAAGGATTATCTCTCCACTCGATGCCCCTATTCCAGTAATAGCGGAGTTCCTTTCATACCTTCGGGAGGAAAACTCCTTTCAGTCTTGGCGGTGAAAGGCTATCGCTCAACCTTAAGCCTTGCTTTTAAGGTGAAAGGAATAGATATTTCCTCTTCATTGGAGCTTTCTTTACTCATGGAGTTATGAGATCACTTGCCCCCAGTCAGAGATTAGGCCTCCTCTTTGGAACGTGGTTAGTGTCTTGAGATCCTTGAAACGGACCAAAATCTCACTTTGAAGACGGTGTTCCTCCTTGCTTTAGCCTCGGCAAAGAGAATCGGTGAACTTCATGGTCTCTTGTTTGACATTGCCCATTCAAGGGGATGGGGGAACTGACACTCGCCTTCGTCCCTAAGTGTATTGCCAAGACTAAAAATCCGGGGGTGTTGGACCATAGATTCAGGCCCATTCAGATTGCGAGTCTTCATTCTGTAACCAATGACCCAGATCATTGTTACTATGCCTAGTGAGGCATTTAAGATACTATCTTAAAAACACTGCAGCAACACGGCCCAGACTAACACCTCTTTATTAGTTCAGGTAGAGTAAAGAGGAGGATCACCAAGAACATAGTTTCCTCCTGGATTCGCCAAGTCATTGAAAAAGCCTTGTCCCCAGATCCTCCTCAGGCTCGCCGACCTAGTGCCCATGATGTCAGGGGAATCAGTACTTCCCTGGCATTCAGGCGCAACTTTTCCGTGTTGCAAGTTCTCCAAGCTGGCATGTGGAAAAGACAGACCACCTTCACAGCCCATTACTTGAAAGACGTGACCCACAGGAAACTCGATACGTTCACTATCGGTCCTGTGATGGCTGCTCAACTAGTGGTTTAAGATTTAAGATACCTCAAGCTCCTTGATGGACAAGTAGGAGTTGGCTGAGGGCATTGGTTACCCGGGTTAAGACTGGGATGAATGAGAAGAATGTCTGTCTATCCTTTCTTATCTTCCCCTCCCTTGGGGTACAGGGCCATGGGTCCCTCTACAAGCTGGCTTCAACCTCTGCCGGTAATTATTCCTTCTCTTGTGTAGCCTAGTATAAGTTATAAAATTGTTATACTGTACATGTCCCTATTTCTTTCTGTGAGGAAGCAATGGGATACGTCTTGTTTTTATATATAAACTAGAAGATGTTCATACAAACAACAACAACCTCTATTTTACTGCATTGCACAGTCCGCGCATATACTGTACTCAATTTGTATATTTCAGCAAGGAATCAAAGTTTTCCGTAGACCAGTCATATACTGTACTAGGTAAAACCGGGTCAATGTCCATGCCAGATCTAGGACTTCCACCCACCTAAGAGTGAGTCATCCACATAAAAAACGGAAGGTTTGTTTGTATGGGAACAAATGACAAATTGGATATAATTTGTAATTTTTCCTAACTAATACAATCCTGGAGTTATTTATATAAATAAGCTTGCCATCACCTGTCCCCCAGAAGTTCTGCCTGCAATAAAAAGTGATGTCTCTCACCACTGAAAGTATATACTGTATAGAGGCGGCTGGGTACCCCCCCAGCCACCCCCAGCTTACCCGCTCAAGCTGTAAGACAGGTTCCACCTTGCCATTAAGGTCTAATAGCTACCTCCAGCTGCTGCTGAAATATAATCCACATAAATAACTCCAGTTCTGTATTAGTTAGGGAAAAATACAAATTATCTCTGAATTTGTCAATTTGTTTTTAAAGAATTCTAGAAAATTATTTACTAGCTCCTGGTCACTGTACCCCTCTGGTAGCCTTTTTCTACTCCAAATTTCAGAGAACCCAAATATCTACCATATTTGCACTGCTCTTTGTGAATTGTTAAACCAACTTCTGGTCTATTTTTGAAAATGTCTTATTTCCCTTAATCAGATTAATTTCTGTTTGTTTAAATGTTTATGCTTAATCAAACTGACTATTCATGTAGACATTTCTTGATAAACTTTCCATGTTCTAGGTCCATAGTTTCTTTAGTCCCTTTCTTTACTGATATACATGTAACCTATTTATTGATATGTACAGTATACCGTATAGGTTTTTACGTATGTGTGTCCTGTATTACCTTGTCAGCACAATTACAGATGTAATTTTTTTTTTTTACACTAAAAATTTCTCAGGTCCCTTTTAGTTGATATGATTAATTATATGTATATGTTTATGGATATGTGTGTGTACAATGTTTTAATAACTTGTCAGGGTAATCTTTTTATTTGCTTATTGATCTATTTTGTGTGTTTTACAGCTTCTACATCATCAACTTCTGGGACTGGAAGTAAGTATGATTTCAGTATATGATGCTTGTTTCCAAAATTTTTCATCCTAACATACTGTATACATATTCATAGCATAATATCTGTAGCTTTTATAAGTCGGTTCCTTTCAGATTCATCATTCCTTTCCCTTAGAGGCAATAGGATAGTGTGCATAGCCTTTTGTTCTCTCCATCCCCAGTCACCTTTACAATGACTTTGAATAAACAAGTTTCAGTATCTTGGCCTTTTAGCTATACCGTATAGTCATTCAGGCATCAAATACAAAAGATGGGGTTGTGATTAAACAAACTGTGTTTGTGTAAATTTTTTTGCACAAATCCATCAGTCATTTAGGAAATGACCTTTCGTCGTTGATATAAATCGTGCTTCCTATTCTACTATTTGCCTGGTGATCCAGGGGAGACATGCTTAGTGAGAACACCTATTCAACAAGGCTAGTGAACCAGGTAAAATTTGAAACTTGAATGTAAGTATATATTTAATTTAGGAATGAGATTTAGACATGCCTGATGATGCAGGTGAGATGTACCGAGTAAGAATACTTTTACCTAATGGGCAAAGAACTAGGGAATTAGATAACATTAGAGACGCAATTTTAAGCATATATACGGGATATGATTGATGGTTTTTATAGAAAAGTTTGTTTGTTTAGTGAAATAAAGAAAGAAATACAGAAGTCTATAAAAATAGAAAGGGGCTGATGACTTTTCACAAACACAACCCATTTTATCCAGGAAGACAAATATTGTTGTTTTGTGATGTTGGAGTTGTACTCTTCTATGAAGTCAATTCTTTCCCTTGCAACTCTGAATTTTCTTTGAGCCGCGAGGGTGAGAAAATCATTAGCTGAAGGGTTTTCGTTATCCTGTAGTAAGCAAAGACAGTTGTCTGTTGAACAACCTGGGATAGCACTGGAGATGGTAAAGGGATCTGGAGGGGATTGAGTTCCAGAACAAGAGGGTGCCAATTGCTCTTGGGCCACTTGTGAGCCACCAGAGCTGCTGTTCCCTTGAAAGTCCGCCATTTGTTCAGTACTCTCATTAGGAGGTTGAATGGAGGAAATAGGTAGATGTGAGACCACTGGTTCCAATCCAGAGACATTGCATCCATTCCTGTTACTATCAGGTCCAAGTTTGGTGCTACATATTGAGGAAGTTTTTTTGTTGAAGCTTGTTGCAAAGAGATCAATTAGCAGTTCCGGGTCTTGCTCCAGAATGAAACAGAATAATTTTATGTCCATAGACCATTCTGTTTCCTGAGGCTTGGATCTTGACAGGGGCGTCTGCCATCACATTGCAAACCCCTTCGAGGGGAATTGCTGAAAGATGCCATGTCCTCCTTCTTGCTAAAGAGAGAATTGTTAGGATTACAAGGTTGATCTGAAGAGATCTGGAGCCCTGTCTGTTGACACAGTGCACTATTGTATTGTTGTCGATGACCAATTTGATGTGTGATTTCGTCTTTGGGTATAGTCTCTTCAGAGTCAGAAACTCTGCCATAGCCTCCAGAACATTGATGTGAAACTTCTGAAATGCGATCGACCACTTACCCTGCACTTTCTTAGAAGAGGAGTGTCCTCCCCAACCTTGTTCCGAGGCGTCGGTGTGAATAGTCACAGAAGGAGGAGGGTACTGAAGAGGGGCATCTTTCGATAGACTCTTGGCAGTGGACCACGGCTTGAGCTGCTTCCGCAGCAAGGATTGGGTCTTGTGGCGAAGATCTCTCAGAGCATTGGATGACTTTCTTCTCCACGACTCTTTTGGCATCTTTGAGCCTTGCTTTCAGGATTGGGTCCGTCATAGCAGCGAACTGTAACGACCCCAAGAACCTTTCTTATTGTCCTCTGGTGAGTACTTTTGAACGAAGTAGGCACCTGACTGAGTCTGCGATTTCCTTTCTCTTGCCTTGTGGTAGAGAAAGGGTGGGACTGAAGGTTCCAGTGAAGTCCTAGCTACTGGAATTTCCGAGCTGCAGATAGCCTGGACTTCTCGAGGTTGATTTGGAAGTCCAGAAATTGTAAGAAGTTCATGACCTCTTGGGCTGTTTGAAGACATTCCGACTTCGTTGCAGCCCAGACTAACCAGTCATCCAGGTATACCATCATCCGAAGGTCTCTGTTCCGAAGTTGTTGAACAGTGGCCTCGACTAGTTTCTTGAAAATCCTCAGAGCTATACTGAGCCTGAAGGGCATATCTCTGAATACGTAGGCCTTTCTTGCCAGTCTGAAACCAAGGTAGAGGGAGAAGCGCCAACCTATCGGAAGATTCCAATAACCGTCTGTAAGATCTATGGAGACGGAGTAGGTCTTGGGGTAGTAGGGTCCGTATTTGCAAGATAGTCAGCATCTGGAACTTGTCGTACAGAATGAATTTGTTTAGTGGGGACAAGTCCAGAATAGTTCGAAGAGTGTTCGAGTCTTTCTTGGACACACAGAATAGCTGCCCTTGAAAGTTCATGGATTTAGTGCAACGGATGACTCCCTTCCGGAGAAGGTCCGGAACGTAATCCTCCAAAAAGGGGGTTGTGGGTTGAAAGAACCTCTTGAACTGGGGTGATTTTGTCTCCATTTCCAGCCTAGCCCTTTTGAGACTATGCTGTGAGCCCAGGGATCGAACTCCCATTGATCCTGAACAGGTGAAGTCGTCCCCTTACTAGAAGCTCCTCATTGTTGTTGCGAAGGACTTGCAACTTTAGACGTCTTGTCTCTTCTTCCTCGGCCTTTAGTTCAACATCCTCTTCCAGACCTTCCCCTGTTACCGGACCCCTTCCTATGAGCTTAGGCAGGATGAAACGTGGTGGTAGGTAGCTCATAAACCAGGTTTAAGGCTGGAGACTGTGAAACGTACTGCTGGGGGACCGTGTACACAGTCTGAGAAACGGCAGCAACTGAGGCTGTCGCTACAGGAAAGGGTTTCCTTCCTTTGAAGGGACTTCTGGGCTTCATGCCCTTGGGTTGAGGTCCTTCATTGGGAGTAAATTTTCATTTAGAGGAAATACCCCATTTGTCAATAAGGCTCTTATTCTCCTGAGCCTCTTTGTCCAGGATTTCTTTTAACCAGCTTCTCAGAGAAGAGATCCTTCCCCCATATGTTGGAGTCGATCAGTTTTCTGGGTTCATGTCTGATTGTAGCAGCAGCTAGAACGTGTTCTCTACATGCTCTTCTGGCTAGGACGAAAGCAGGGAAATCCCTATGAAACATGATTAGGTGAGTTTTAGCCAAGACAGGGAAGAGATTAGATTTGGAATAGTTTCCATTAAGCATATCTAGAAACTCCCTTTAATAGAGATTTGGGAATCCTAGGCAGTTTCTCATTAAACTGTTTGCCTCCGACGTCTTTATCTAGTTTTCCCACAGTGAATGTATGTTGGACGTCCTCCCAATTGTTCGAATGGTAAGGAAGGGTTAGAGAGACAGGTTTACATTCCTCTAGCACTGGAAAGGCTCTGTTCTCCCCTACTGCTTTCAATACGGCCACTAAGCTTTTAGAGGCAAAAGCGAAGACAGTATCTTTGGGGGCCACAAGAGTGGCTTGTTTCTTGCCAAAGGCAGGAAGTTTGGCTTTAGTGAATTCAGCTGTCTTCAAATCCCTAACCAAAAGGGGTTGAGACTTGCTATGATCCAGAATGATCGTTTCCTTAGGGATTGTATCATCCCTAATGGACATTTCCGAATTAAGCCTTACATAACAGTAAGGATTGCTATCGATCGATGGAAAGAATTCCAAGTCCAAAACTGGCTTGGAACCCAAACCATCCCCAATATGAAGGACCCTTCCGTTAAGGCCATATTCTCAGCATAGCGTCAAGGGTTCTGAACTGTGCATTCTGGTAGGCTTGAAGCTGGGGGAGCCTTAGAAGCAGGTGCCTGTTGTAAAGCTTCTATCCTTGCTGTTAGGTCTGCTTGAGAACGTTCATATATGGCGGTTAAGTTTTCCATGAAAGTTTTCATGGACACCATTAGTTCTAAATTACTAGGTAGCGAAGGTTTGTCTAATATCGGAACCAGGGTGGAGGTAGAAGCAGAGCGTTGGGTAGAAAATAAAGAGATATTGGGAGCTGCACTCACCTGATATACATCCAATGACTCTTCCGAGGCTTCCATTGGTCAGCAGGATCCTCTCCTTCTCTGATGAAACAGAGATAAGGCGTCCGTGTCGGGGCTCATGACTTGCAGAGCGTCTCTGACTTCATCTGGTGGTACCGGCGGTAGTTGGACCATCTCTAACTGGTGACCAAAAATGGAGGACACCTCAGCCTTGGGAAAGAGGAGGTCCTTCAGTTCTAGAGAAGGAAGATAAGGGGCACCTTGTTGAAAGCTCTTCTGGAAGCCTCTTAACCAGTGTCGGAGCGTCTTCCGACTTCGATCTCAGACGTCCAAGGAGACGTCATTGGTATAGAAGCCGGTTTAAAGGAGATCCATGCAAACCTTGCTGTCAGTAGGGTCCCAGGTTGCAGTGGATCCCTTGGAAACATGGCAACTTACCATGTTTCTGGCAGGTTTTGTGGCCACAGGGTGACTTGACCCGCCTGGTACAGGTGACCGTAGAACACTACATGTCATCAGCGACCTTTAAGGATAAGAAATTTAAATGAGTAACGCATCATTAGAATATTATATCTTCTTAAGATTAGAAAAAAAAAAATTTCAATATATCCTATCCTATATGAGCCTACACCTAAAGAATGGCTAAATCTAAAATATAATAGAATACATGCCAAACAGCTCAGAAATCAGGAATGAATCATGAAGCAAAACATGATGACGGTGTGGTAGGAATATGGAGGAAAGGATCCCATCAAAGAGACACCAGAACCTCCAGAGTAGGTCTATCAGAACCGCTTAAGAAGGCAAGTTCACTCATCGTACTGCCTAGACCAGCAACAGCTGCCCCCGAGGCAGCAGCAGGTGGGAGGCGGCAACTATTTCTAGTAGCCAGAAAAGAATGACCTGTCAATACCCCAGGCATGTCGACATAAGGCAGCAGACGCGTTGGAAAGTCAACAGGGGGAGAGTGGACAATCCCAAAGGAAGGGTCCACACTCAGGGGAAGTACAGGAGAGAAAGGCAGATAATAAGAGAACCAGTCAGAACCTGAGCATTATCATTAACTTACACAAAGGGGGGGGTGCTGCCCATAAGATAATGAGAGCCGTACAAGACGGCCAGTACGCTAAAAATTGAATATTCATAGGGTGTCCTAACAATCAGGTAGGATCAAATTGACCAACTCCAGAGGACAATGTTCTTTAGATGTGGGATAGGAAAGAGCAGATGACTAGTCTAAGGCTGCAGCTGAGACGGCAGAGGGCAGTGCTAGAAGACCTCTAGCTGACAAGACAGGAAGCAGAGACAAAGGCAGCACCAAAGCCTAGATAGGCTAACCAGGCAAGGGAATAAAGACTCTATAACAAGAGGGATATATAGCACAGAAAGAGAGGCTGCAGACATAGGACAAGCACTGCCAAGGCAGCAGAGGAGTGACCCAAGGGATACCAACTCTGTGCCTAGATAGAATTAGACTATGGCAGAATTATGTAGGCAAGCCTAGCCTCCTAGCAGGTGAGGGGAATCTCAAAAGCTAGGGTGAGATGACTAGACAAGAAGAACATAGTTCTGGCCTAGTTATGGTTAGGCCATGAGAGAACTGTGTAGGCAAGCCAAGCCTTCTAGCTGGTGAGGGAAAGCTCAAAACCTATGGTGAGATTACTAGACAAGAGGAACATAGCTCTGGTACAGTCAGGTTATGGCTTAACTAGAAAGGGGAAGGGGCAGAGAAATACCCAAGGGTGGACTCTAAGGCGGCAGAGAGATTTCAACTGGGGAGGAGAAAATCTCATCTACCTAGGCCAGGAAAGATAGCCTACAAGTAGGCGCACTAACAAGCACAAGGAAAGGAGAAGGAGGGGTGGTGATGGGACACTCAGAAAATGGTGAGGCGGCATGGCAGGAAGGCTCAACAGCCACATGGAACAACAAAATAGTGTCCCAGAGGGGTTGCTGTGATAGGGCACAGAGGACAAATCCTCACAACCAGGCATAGCCTACCAAAGACTTAAGAGAGAAGCCTAATGTTGGTTAAGGCGACACAAAGAGGTCTTCTAGTCATCATCAGAACTGGGGTAAGGTGTTCTAATGGGTAGACATAAGTAGACGCAGGGAACAGGATCTCGAGACCTGTGCCGCCTTGCCAAACATATAGGCTAAATGGAAAGTGAAAAGAAGTCACCCTAGGGTAACTGAGAACACTAACCAAATCCCAAAGGGACCTTCAAGACTGCAGCTCCCTGCTGTGACGAATCGAGAACGTGATAGGATAGATGGCCTCATCCAACCTGTAAGGTTTGGTGAAAGAAGGGAGTGGTGCACTAGTGAACATTTACCAGGCATGGCTGCCGGCTAGGGTAGACTAGCCTAAGCCAATACTGTATCGATGAAAAACACAAAAGAAACACCAAGGAAGGATGGGGGGATACCATATACATACCACACTTTAGAAGAATAAAATAACATATTCCTAAAGTAAATGACTAAATAACTAATAATGATTTCTAAGAGTTTGGCGACTTGATAAAAGGCACCAAAAACCTGCCGGCTTCGGAACAAAAAAGCATGCAATATAATAAAAGAAACTGGGTGGAGATGCAAAATTCTCCAACACACGAAAGGGTGGATACTCAACATAGTCGATGAGGAAGAAGTTGAAGCATCCATGATGAAAAAACACTAAAAAACTAAGAAAACTAGCAGAAACTCTCCAAGCGAATTGCAAAGATGGTGCTGCGAAAGGGAACGGTTCAATAGAAAGTGTGTTACTAGTTGCACATCTTTGAAATCAGGAGTTGTAACGGCTCTCTCGCCCACATTTCCTACCCTACCCCCCATCCTTCGAGACAAGGTTAACTCTATTTGGGGAAGGATAACCTTGGGTTGTTATTAACACGTAACAGATTTATACACAACATCTCTCGGGATATTCACTCCAGAGGTCAGAACTCTGTTGATACCTCTAAAGTAAAATTTTTCTGGTATATCACTCGCAGAAATATCCCAAGTAGAAGCTGCCAATGAGGACCTTCCATGAGAGATATGGCTCGAGCCCAAAAACTATAATATAGAAATCAATTCGTAAAGTAATATACCTAGAAGTTTTGATATATAAATTTCAGTTGAATTTGGAGAATGAGAAATGGATGTATGATACCTTTTAAGCACTTGAATCAACCAACCTACAAAGACAGGAGTGAAACCTTAAGTGCTGTACAACAGCTCTATATTGTTGTTAGATAAGTTGTACTGAATGTTTTAGCTTCTTTTGTTGGTAGTGTAAAATAGAGACCTGAAGGTGATTGTGCTCTGGAATGTTTTTGTATTTCTTATGAGAATTTGTTTTTCCCTTATTGATTTAAAGCAACTTATTTCAGGTAACTCAACTGCTACTACATCAGCCTCAGCTACAGGAACTGGCACGGCAACTACAAGTGCCCCCACAGGTAATATACTTTTGTTATTGTATTATCATTTGTTTTTTTATTGCATAGTAACAAGCATCTCCCTTTTTATTGTTCAGTACAGTAGATTAAGTATCTACTAAACAATAATGCATCATCAGTTAGAATATTATTTACCCTTTGAGGAAAATGGTGTAAGTGGTTATTTAATTAAATCTGTTCTAATAAAGTAAAAGGAGTTATGACATGAAATTTTATTAGATATGTTATATCAATGGGCTATTATTTACTTGTTGGTTATAGAATAACCTAATTATTTTGCCAGTAACTTGAGGAACCTTGTGTTTTTAAAGACAGCTTGACTCTCTCTCACACTTCTTTAGTAATCAGTGTCCAGTGGGGTAAATACAGCATATCCATAATTGTATTCTAATATTGCGTAAGATTTTTTTACTAGGTGCACTGACTGAATAAAATTAAAATTTTATTTTTTCTTATCAAAATTACATTTAAAAGAAGACATGGGGTTGCTGAACTGCATAACAGAGCTGTATCTTGAATTATCACATGGTGCAAATTATGGGGGATGAAGTTAAACATTAAGAAAACTTATAATTTTGAGTTTGTGTAATGCTTTTGATCCCCCCTAAATCTCTTTATTTTGATAGATTTATTTAGATATGTGGAGCACATTTAGAATTGTAGGTTTTGTTTTTATTGCAAATTTTCTTTTAATGAATGGCATAGAATTGGCATATTTCAATATTATTTGAAATGATTCAGTTATTTTCAGGTTCTGTTTTCTCCTCTCTGGCCTTTAGTACCCAACCCCAATTGAATTATTGGACCAAAACTTGAGGTTTATGGAATTCCATATCTCTTATCTGGATATTAAATCTGGCCCTTTTGTTCAGTTACCTCTTTGTGCATGCTGTTTTAATTTTTTTTTTTTTTTTTTTTTTTTTTTTTTTTTTTTTTTTTATAATACTACCCATTCAATGCATTCAGATCTTCTCAGAATATTTCATCCACCAGGTAGCACTAGGTATTTATTTAACTCAAGACCAAATATGGATATGATCTTCCTAATCAGATAGATGAATTAGTAGAACTACAAAACTTTAAAGTTGGTGCAGGCACTTTCCATTCAAGCCGTTTTTTATAAATCTTGTATCATGATTTTATCTTCTGCTTATTCAACATTGTTAGTTTGAAAAAGAAATGCTTCCTCATTTATAGTTACTTCTTTCCTACTTCGATTTTTTATCAGGTTGTGGTGCTTTCCCTATTGGAGTCGTTGGACCCAAAGCATTTTTCTTTTCCATCTATAGTTACAGCTTGGCTTATAATAGTAATAATAGTGAAGTCTTGGGACACATAGTTACAAGGTGAAAGCCATGGATATCAAATGATTCTTGGGATACTATAAAAAGGAGACAAAGACAGAAATTGAGTGTTGGAAGTTTTCGAGGAAGTAATGAAAATTACAAGGTAGAGCATGCTAAGTTGTCCAGTATTAATAGTGAGGTCAAAAGAAAAGCTAGGAATGACTGGAGAGAATATTTACACAGTAAAGCAGATGAGGCTGACTATGCTATGAATTCAGGAAGTGGCTATGGTGTAAGAATTGCTCATAGAATTATTAATGAAATCTCGACGTGGGTAAAGAAGAAAAGTATATTCCCATCAAAAAGAGAGATGGATCAGTTATAACAACAGAAGATGAAGAAAGACAGCGTTGGATGTAACACGTTAGTGAGGTCATGAATAGGAGATATGAAGGGAATAGTTTGATTGATATACCTGAAGCTGAGGAAGACCTTGATGTGCCCAGGAGATAAAAAGCCCCGGGATGCGATGGAATAACTGCCGAGATGATGCTGGCCGAAAATGATGCGACTCCCACACTACTTATAAGATTGTTTTGTAGAATGTGGCATGAAGAGGGAAAACCTGATGAATGGGAGTTAAGAGTGTAGGTGAAAATGGCTAAAAAAAAATAAAAAGACCTGACTGATTGCAATAATTACAGAGGTATCACACTTACGTCACTTGTTATGAAAATATATAGTATGCTTATTCTAGAGAGACTGGAGAGGAAGATTGATGAAAAGCTGAGAGATGAACAAGCAAGATTTAGAAAAGGTAGAAATTGCACTGACTAAATTTTCATTTCAAGATATGTTGTACTGCACTGCGTAGAATATAGAAATCCCTTTATGATGGCTTTTGCGGACTATGAAAAAGCTTTTGATATTGTACACCTGCCAATTTTGTGGAGAATCCTGTGTTATGGAATTCCTTTTAAATATGTAAATTTGATTAATTCTGTTCATAAGCGTAGCAAGTGCAAAGTTAATGTTAATGGAGTCTTATCAAATGAATTTCCAGTGAACAGCGGAGTACTCCAAGGGAATGTGTCGTCACCTATGTTGTTTATCCTCCTCGTGGATTTTGTAATAGAGTTGAACAGTTGGAGGTGGTGTAGAAGGATTGGGCTGGATTGGTGATAGGAATTTAGCAGACCTAGAATATGCTGATGATGCTGTCCTTGTTAGCAGAACACCACAGGATTTGCAATGCTTGCTTACCAGAATGTATGAAATATCACACGAGGTTAGGCTGAAGACAAATAGGAGAAAAACAGAGATGATGAGAATGGAGTAGGCAATGGAAGATAAAATATCATTGGAGGGAGAAAGGATTAATAATGTAGAATCATTTAAGTATTTAGGAACTAGGATCTCCAGTACAGGGTCTTTAGAATTAGAGTTTAGTGAAAGATTGATAAAAGCAAATCAGACAATGGCTAGGTTAAGTAAAATTTGGAAATCAAAATGCCTGAAATTACATATAAAAATCAGACTATATATCAGTTTAGTGGAATCATTGTTACTCTGACATGAGTCATGTTATGACAATAAAACCATCTCCAATAGATTTAGTAGATTTGAGAACAATACCCTCAGAAAGATATTGAGAGTTAAATGGCAGGACAGATTAGAAATGAGATGTGGATGAGATCATAATGAGGGATAGATGGAGATGGTTTGGGCATGCCCTCCGCACTCCCCGATGGAGATTAGTTCACCATACGTTCAGCTGGGCTCCACAATGCACTAGAAGAGTTGGAAGACTCAGGCCTACTTGGCTGAGGAATATGAAGTGTGAAATCAGAGATGATGAATGGAGAAGTATTGAATTAAAAGCTCAAGATAGAGACGACTGGCGAAATCTAACCGAGGCCCTTTGCGTCTATAGGCGTAGGAGGAGATGATGACGATGATGAGTGAAAACAGACAGTAGAACATTAATAACAGCCATTAAATCAAGTATGGAAGTTAGTGTTAAAAGACTAAAGATAGAGATTGCAGGTATAAGGGAAACGATAGAATTTGGAGAAATATAAGAGGTGCAATGGATAACAGGAAAAAAAACAAATAGCTCATGTACTTACGAAGGTTGGAGTATCTGAGGAAAATATCAGGGCATATTTGGAGAGTAGAGATATGGAGGGGAGTCTGGGGGTTAGTGTTGTAGAGAAGAGACTACTGTTGAAAGGAGATGGGAGGGGAGGAGAAAGAGGTTAGTATGAATAGTTAAAGGATTTATTTTGAAGATTTATTTCAAGTAAGAGTATTTAGAATACTACAGTATGATATTTGAAAGGTTTTATTCGAAAGGGTGAATGTATAGATATATAAAGAAGACTGTGAGAAAAACATTTAGAGATATGTTTATAATAAGTAAATAGGCAATATAGTGATAATTAGCGAAGAAACGAGTTGTTTACGTGACGTCAGAGTGACATTAGGCCACATGGTGCTGGTGTTAGTGAAGGAGATTGTTGGAGGAGTAGCAAGTTGATTGGATGCATTGTGATTGAACTATATTGGTGGTGGGCACACTCCTCCTGTCTCTATCGGTTTTATCGGTTAGTATGTGTCTAGTGTTGGAATTGTTTATTATATTGATAAGCTGACATCTGGAGAAGAAGGAAATTTAGAGAAGGTAAATATAGTGCAAAATAGTAAAAGTATCACTAGTATCCATGACTTAGTCTTTCAGCGAAAGCACAATATTATTGTAGATGTAATGACCAGCCCAGCAGCTTTTACATGTTTAAGGTGTTTTATGGCTTTTTTAAATTTTTCAATAGTGAATCTTTCAAACTCTTTATTTTATTGCATGGCATATTTTGTTTCGTCCTCCGTTGTTCTGAGATATCGTCATTCTTTGTTATACTGTATAGCTTTCCATTAAGTAAGAGTTGTTTTGCTACTGCGGTAGGTGTTACTGCAGCTATTCTTGTTTGGTGTTCTTATCCAAGTTCAGTTTACTGATTGTTCTTCATGCTTTCATACTGTTTAAAGTCATATCTGTATTGGTTATCAGTTCTTGGCATCTCCTTTTCTTGTTGTCAACAAAGGCCAGTAGTATATCTCGTAGTTTGATAGCGTCATGGTACAGTAGTAACTTTGATTTCTCTTTTTTTCAAAGATTATGACTACTAATACTGTTTATGTTTCATTAATGTAAAATGCAATCAAAAAATCAATTGAAACAAGAAAATGTGTTTATATAGCAATAGTTTCCTTCTGAAGATGTATGTGATCAGATTGCTAAACTTTTCAAGATTTGCTGATAAAATGTACTAAAATATTGCTCTTTTAGAAATCAGATATCCTTGCATAGACAGCACACATGCTAAATAATTGTTGATCTGTAAAAGCCAATGAAGAGTGGGAAATACAGTGATGCCTCAGGATACGAGATTAATCCGTTCAGGATGCGGTTTCGTATCCTGATATTTTCGTATCCTGAGTCGCGTTTTACATGTAAATAGCCTAATCCGTTCCAAGCCTTATAAAATGTCACCTTTTCTTTCATAAACACGCTAAACTGTAGTAATAAACATGCATTGCAGCCATTTCTATCATTCAATAATTAACACAACCGTTAAAAACAGCCTAATCCATTCCAGAAACCACTATGACATTATTCAATAATGTATAGTACGTAGTTATAGCCAAGTTATCCCCCCCAAGCCCAAAGAAAACGGTCCGTTTTCTTTACTACGGTACGATACTGTATAAAAGTTACGGTACTGTATGTACGTAAAGCATTTAGATCAGTGAAGGTGTATTGTTACTGTACCTGTACGTACACCTAAATTAATGATTGATACTGTACCTGTACACTCTGAAAAAAAGGTTACAGTTAATTAGTGTAACAAAAAAGTTGAAACTTACCTTTTGATTGAGACGATGTCCGATAGCGAAGTCGCGGCAGAGGAGGATGGCATAAGGCAGAAAACGTAACAAGTGACAGACTACGTACAGTAATTTACACACTTAACACATTAACACTTAAACTTTACAAAATAAAAAAAATGGCAGAAATAATTAACACTTAACATTACGTATGGAAAACTATAAAATGAAAGAAAAAATTACTTTAACACTTAACGGTAACATAAAACTTAAAATTGAATTTTTTTTTTTTGCCTTTTTATAACTTTACGTTTTTCTTATTTTCTAAATCTCTTCTACTTCTTCATCACTTTCTTTTTTCTGTTTCTTTTCTTTACTTTCACCTTCTACTTCTTCATCTCTTTCTTTTTTCTGTTTCTTTTCTTTACTTTCACCTTCGTCTTGGCCTACCAATACCGCTGGCCTCTTTAATAAGAAACTATCCATTGAAGCTTGTTTCTGCCTACTTTTCAACACATTTCTAAAATGCGTTAGGCAAACGTCATTGCAGTGTTGAAGCGCACGGTTGGTATAAACTTTTTCTGGATGTTCCTTTTCGACGTAGTCTGCCATTTTATGGAAACATGCAAGAATTTCCTTAATGTCTGCCGTTTTCAAAGGTGCAACATCCTCCTCATCACCGCTAGAGAACTGCTCTTGAACATCACTCACTTGCATCGTCTCCAACTCCTTCAAGTCGTCCGTCGTCAACTCCTCGTGGTGCTCCTCGATAAGTTCATCGATATCTTCCGCGCTAACTTCCAGCCCCATGGACGTACCAAGATGTACGATGTCAGCCACCTCAGACTGCTGAATTGGTTCAGGATCGTCAACGATCTCGGCTTCTCCTCCAGGCTTCCCGAACCCCTCGAAGTCTCGTGCAGAGACAGCATCGGGCCACAGCTTCCTCCAAAATGAGTTTAGGGTACGCCTCGAAACTTCCTGCCAAGCGAGATCGATGAGTTTGAGGCATATCACGATGTTGAAGTGATCTTTCCAAAATTCACGCAGAGTGAGGTTTGTACTCTCTGTGACTTGGAAACATCTCTTGAAGAGATGCTTCGTGTACAATTTTTTAAAATTAGAAATAACTTGCTGGTCCATGGGCTGGAGGAGAGGGGTGGTGTTAGGCGGTAGATACAGGACCTTTATGAAGGAATACTCGGCCAGAAGATATTCCTCGAGGCCAGGAGGGTGAGCTGGAGCATTGTCCAACACCAGCAGACATTTCATAGGGAGGCGGTTTTCTTCCAAATATTTTCGGACAGTCGGACCGAAGCAGACATTCACCCAATCAATGAACAGTTGCCTCGTTACCCAGGCTTTTGCATTCGCCTTCCACATCACGGGAAGGTTCTCCTTAATGACTTTGTGGGCTTTGAAGGCTCGGGGATTTTCTGAATGGTACACCAGCAGGGGCTTTATCTTGCAGTCCCCACTGGCGTTTGCACAAAAAGCAAAGGTAAGCCTGTCCTTCATAGGCTTATGTCCGGGTAGCCTCTTCTCCTCCGCCGTGATGAATGTCCGATGAGGCATTTTCTTCCAGAAAAGCCCAGTTTCGTCGCAATTGAAAACTTGCTGCGAAGTGTAGCCTTCCTGCAGAGTCAACTCCTCGAACGTTTTAACAAAGGCTTCGGCAGCCTTCGTGTCCGAGCTGGCTGCCTCCTCATGCCGTACCACTGAATGGATGCCAGTCCTTTTCTTGAACTTCTCAAACCACCCACGAGAAGCCTTAAACTCTGGGGGTTCCTGCTGGGATGTTCCTTCTCCTGCTCCTTCTTCGGCCTGAGCACGCACGAGATCACCGAAAATGGCGAAGGCCTTCTGGCAAATTGTAGTCTCAGTGATGGTGTCTCCTGAGATCTCTTTGTCCTTGATTCACACAAGAAGCAGCCTCTCCATCTCGTCATGCACGTGCGTTCTCTTGTTGGAGAAAATAGTGACGCCCTTAGAAGGTGTTGCTGCTTTGATGGCCGCCTTCTGCTTCAGGATGGTGCCTATCGTAGACGGATTCCGGCCATACTCCTTGGCGATCGCACTTAAACGCATGCCAGACTCGTACTTTTTAACGATTTCAAGTTTCGTCTCCATCGAGAGCATCGTCTTCTTCTTCTTTCCTTCGGCAACATTCTTGGGACCCATGGCTTCAGTAATACGTAATATAATACACTACGTAACGTTATATACAGTCTATGTATAGTAAACACTAATACAGTACAGTGCACAGTAACGAAAGTTTATTAACGATAACACGTGGCGTACGAATGTACTGTATATTAACACAAAGTCAAACAAGCGAAAGCACACAACACAATGTCTGTTAACGATACCGCGGTCGGAACGAAAAGAGAGAGAGAGAGAGATGAACGCCCGTGCGTAGGCAAGCTGGGATAGTTGCCGACCAATAGGAAAGCAGGATCTTATGGCGTCAGCTAGCGTCTGAGTAGGGAGATAACCAATGGGTGAGCGGGAGGCTGTAAGTGAGTCTACCCAAGTTCAAAGTCTGGCGGCGCGCGCTTTTTAAAATTACTCTCGGCGAAGAGTTGGGATCTCGTAAGGTTTTCGTATCCTGAAATTTTATCCGTATCCTGGGGCATAAAAATCTTCGAATCACTTTTCGCATCCTGAATTTTTCGTAAGCAGAAACTTTCGTATCCAGAGGTATCACTGTACTCTATTTATTGTTTGCTAAATGAGTCTTTGAAAGAGGTGAATCCCAAAAGAAACACATTGAATAGTAAATAGGAAAAAAAAGATGACAAGGAGTGAAAACCCTTAAGATTTTTCATTAAAGAAACTGATTTTGTATATCAAATGTGCATCTGACTGATCAGATGTAGATTTGAATATTGAAAGACTTCTGTTGAGTATTTAAAAGTAAAATTTTTCTTTCAATTTTTTTTAGGGTCTGCTACTACTGCTGCTTCTTCAGGTGGGGCGACCAAAGGTATCTATTGATAATTTTTAAAAGACTCAAACTCTCTTGATTTGATAAAAAACTATGACTATAGTTTGTCTATCTTGATAGTGTATATGAAGATATTTCTGGAATGGATGTTAAAATAACTTTTGCTCGATATTGTTAAAAGATGCAAATGTTAGACATTTACATCAATTTGATAGACTCCAGAAGCCTTAAGTTAATGAAGCCTGCATTACAGCTGGTGACTCAACTGCTACAACAACTTCTAGTGGTGGATCTAGTAAGTTTTAATGTTCCTTTATTATTTGGGATGAACATTTGCGAGATAGAAATTTTGTAGCTAGTCATGAATTGTAGTACGTACTGTATAGTACAGTATATGTACAAACACCTCTTAGGTTTCATCACAGAATGTTAGGTTGAGTTCTGAAAGACTTGCACTAAAGGTTTCTTATTTTTGTATTATGGCTCTAAAGGTGGAAATATATATGCTTCCATTTACTCCTTGGTATGTTAATTTTCATAAAAGTGATTATACTTTGGTGAATAGTTTATGTGATTATGTATATATTTTAAACACAAATTTTGTATTCAAATGCCAATTGACTTAACATTTCCGGTAAAAACATTGTAAAAGGCTACATTTATTGTAAGGATAAATGTGAGTAACTTGAATTTCTGAAAAGATCTCTATTTGTAGGATTCCTTAATAAGATCTTTCTAATCAATACCTCTCATCCTGAAATTGCAATGAAAATTGTTTTGATAGTCTGTTATATTAAGAAAATTGTTAGCCTAAAGGGAATATGCAGAAAAAAACAGTCACATGGAAAAGAGAAACAAGAATGGGGACCAGCCTCAAAAAATAAACAGATTTTTTGAAGATTGAAGTACAGTATAAAGGAATCTGGAATATAGGAAGCAAGCACAAAATCCATGAAGCAAAATGCATAGAATTGCATATCTCAATAGATTACATGCAGGATTTAGCCGCCTACTAAATACCGTACACACTGTAAATTGGTTAGTGCCATAATCATTTCATTTGAAACCATAATTACAACAAATATATTTTGGTTTGAAAACATTTGAAAAAGGAATAATATAAGATAGAAAGAATTTAATATTATGAAAGACAGGTGCATAAACTACACTATAATAGATTTAAGGTATCCTCCTTGGAGTATAATGTTCTAGCTGTTGATTTCCTGAAGCTTATTAATTATTTATAGAAATGTAGCTCACTAGATAGATTAACAAGAGAGAATGCTTATCCTGACTTAACTTACATTCATATTAGGTGACAGGTCTGTAGCTCTTGGTGTTTTATGAATTCGAACAATGCATTTTGAAATCTGTTGTATTATATTCAATATCAAAGAGTCAGAGTCACTGTTAGGTAATACAGTATGGTATACATATGTAGTAGTGAATTTATTCTTGCATGTTTATTTGTTTATAATACTATAGTGAATTTATTCCTGCATGTTTACTTTAGTGCATGGTTTTCTTTCTTTTAGATTTAATTACTACTCTTCAAAACAGACTTCTTAATTTTTTCAATAATGTCTGCATGTGATATTAAATTTTGTTTCAAAGCCAAGGTAAGAAAATGCTTTTTGGTTTCACAGCTAAGGTAAGGAAGTGCTTTTTTCTATCATAACATTAGGTTATAGTGTGATACGTACACAACATATCTAAGTTTCCGGAATTGCTGAAGTCTGTTATTATCCGTGAATGTCTGTGTTGCGCGAAATGGGTGTAAAAAATCACTTCTAGATTATCTTTTGTAAAGACCTATAACACAGGATTCATCATACACCTTTACTTCATATCACATTTAATATCACTGACTTTGTGCTTACAAATTTTACACTATTGCAGTTCAGTTCATTATGATTATAATTTTTATACAGTTTCACTTAAAGGAATTTATATTTGTGTACAATAAAGTACTTCACCCATAAATCCATGGTTCAAGGCATCACATACTGTAGAAATTGACTATAGGTGCTCACAGATTAATTTGCAATACAGCTTCTACAACTAATACAGTATTTATATATGGTAATGTGAAAGACTATTTTTTCATTACATATGCTTCTTCACAATAGTTTGTTGGTTTTTACAAAAACTTGTGTGTTTCCACTATTGTTATACAGTAGCCTTAAAATTTTTTGTTCATGATTTTTATTTGACTTGACAGTTGTTCAACAGTTAGTCTAGTAGTTCTAACTCTGCATTTGTTTTAAATACCTTATAAACATTACAGGAAATTAAACTAACAACATTAGACTTATATACTTATGGTAAAACTGGATACCATATAAATTATTTCTATGAACCTCCCCTATATTTCATATTGCTTTTCTTTTAAAACTGATTAAATGTTGACATCTACCCTTGTTCTAAACATTTGCTGTATTCTCTCCTTTTAATTACCTTTTTCTTCTAGTGTATTATTGGGATTATATGGGAGTGTGTGGCAATCCGACCATGTGGGTAGATCATATCCCGTTGTCTTTCAGTTCTCTCATCATCCCCGTGTTAGTCATCAACTCAACCCATGCTCCAGATTCTGATTTAGATTTTTAGGAAGTTTTATAGAAATGCATTATGATATATTAAATTTAAGAGGATGTCTTCTAATGCCTCCTCGTGAGGGTTGTTAAGCCGTTTTATTGCTAGGCAATAATGATCCTTGTTCTCTGTGCCATGTGCCTGGGATAGTTGTGAAGAATTTAGTTTTCTCTCAATTCCTCTTATAAAGGATTATTTTTATATAGTAGCTGTTGACAAAAGATTCAAGTCATAAATGAATTTTTTTTTAATCCAAGGGAAAAGCCAGAGAAAACTAGGCTAGTTGTTGATTGTGGAAGTGAGTTTGTTGATGCCACACCAGCTATTAAAAAACTAGCTGGAATTAATCGTAAGTTTTATGAACTTTTTACTGATTTTGCTTTGTGTATGCAAACTCAAAGGGCTAACAATATTAAGATAAATTTTATGATCTACTTCAATTCATTTTTTGGAAGTTGAATGTGGTAGCAGATCAGTTAAGCAGGAAACAATAAACTCCTCTAATACATGGTCGCTGAGTTCATATGTCTAGAGATTTGGAATTGGTTGGGAAGACCGACATGGGACTTCTCTCATCAAGAAGATAGATATATATTGCTTTCCAGTTCTGGATCTATTGGTATGGAAGGTGGATGTCCTGGTACTGGACTGGGAAGATTTAGATTTAAATGCTTTACCTCCATTCTAAATGATTTTTGTGGTGATAGCCAAGTTCATGGCTTAGTCTAACAACAGAACCTTTTGGCTCGGAGAGAATGGTTTATGGTTGTGGGACCTCTGCTTTCAGTGTCATAGAACCAATATCCAAAGTGGTTCACCTATTCCCCCACATACTTCATCTGATTATATGGTCCTCTACATTGTCTATTTAAAGGTCCAAAGACAGTTTACCAATGATATATGTAGAAATAATGGAATTTGTATTTTGATCGATACAAGTCTAGGAGTATTTCAATAACAGGAAATAATTTGGATATAATAAGTTTTTGTCTTTTATGAAAAGAGATTTTCTTTATAGTTCCATGCTTGATAGTGTGCACAAGCATCTAGGATTGGATTTATCTGAGCCAGGCATTATTGCTGGTGTTTTCAGGTCATTTGTTATCGAGAAACCTCAAGTTATTAGAACAGTTTATTGGACTCTAAATGTAGTCTTAAAATATTTAGTTTTCATTTTGAATCGTTGTAAGAACTTTCTTTTACAGATCTTATGATTAAAACTTTCTTTTAGCTTTAGCATCTGATAAAATTATTATTGAATTATTGGTTATTTCCTGTAATTTGGGGTTTGGTGTGAAATGATTCTGCTTCTCTACCCTACCTTCAGGACTAAAATTGATTTCAAGACTGAAAGTGTTCCTCAGTATTTCAGCATTCCTCTTTTGGAGAATGAGGTCAGTAATACCTCGGAAAATAGTTTCTTATGTCACAGAAAGACCGTAAAGTTAAATTTGGATAAAACTAAAAATCTTAGGCAAAACCTTCATAATTTTCTTTCTGGGGTTAGGATTTCAAACCATCCTCTCTACAAGAATGCTATGTCCTTATTTATTAATAATTTAGTGACAAAAGCTGATGGAAAATGTTCAGTAACTTCATGACATCATAATCTTAGCCAGTTCTATTAATTTCTCTAGAATTCTTTCTCTGGAAAGTTTGGACAGCAACCATGTGTTGTACACTAAGTTTTCTGTAAACATGATTTAACAGAGGCCTGATAGGCTTATAAGAATTTCTGACAGTGGGTTTTGTGATACTAAGGGTGGTGGTGTTAAATAAGGAATTTTTTTTTGTTGGAATGTTTGGAAGAGATACTTCAAGTTATGATATTTATTTCTCCACGGATAATTTAAAAGTAAGGGCTAATACTATATAGTGAAATAGTTTTAGATGTCAATTGTTAATTTTTCTGAGAGGAATTTTTAGTCTTTAAATTCTTTGATATCATTGTTAAGTTTTAGGTCCTGTGGACTTTTTAGTTTTATAATTTTCAATCAGGAAACAAGAGTTATTACAGTTAAATTGGGAAGTGTAAATTATCACTCTTTCTTAATTTACGGTGAATTATCATTAAAATAGTTTTAAGGAAAGGCGAGTCTAGTCATTTAAAGTCCCCTAGACTTGAGCTTTAGATTTGTTTATTCTTTCCTTCACTATCTCGCCTCCATCTAATTGTGAGAGTCAGCCATATGAATGCCAAGGGAGGTTCATAAAAAAAGGTAGACAACTGTAGAATCACTTATTTCTATACTCACCTGGCATTCATATACACCCCCCCCCACCTCCCCACTATCTATTGATGTCGAGAAGTTGTTGAACTACTTTTGAGAAAATGGAAAATATTTACGTCAAGGGTGCATGTCTATATTTAATCAGCTTCAAGAAAGAAGTAATATGAACATCGAGTGAATATAGAAATATGTAATTTTATTAATAAAGGTTAGTATTTTATTGACAACCACTTTATCATCATACCTTGAGGTTATTAACAACAATGGGATTTGATACCTAGCGTAGTACATTACATATACAGTACAAGGAGCTAAACAGTACAGTAATAGCATAGGAAAATATACTGTTTGTGAAACCTGTGAAACACTTCTTTTATTATGTCTTATTATTATTTATTGCAGCTTCCAACACTGACTCTGGTACCTCAAGTGACATTACCTCTAGCATCACAGGAACCAACACTGAAAGTAATGATACATGCTACATTTGAAGATGATACCTTACATCAGAAATATTATATCGGGATTTACAGTGGTTTTATAACGTTTCTTTAGCCTGATACATTATTATTTCAACAAAATCATTTTGATGACCATCCATGTTTGTACATTAATAATTATCGTAAACCTTTTTTTTTATAATTCTAAATTCACCATAACTATGCTCTGATTATGAAATATTCCATATACATACATAAGCTCATCACTATGCTTTGTAAGCAACAATATACTGTCTTGTAAACTTACACATAATTTAAGGTCCACTTAATTGGAAACTATATCATATCCTTTAAAACATGGCATAAGTCATTACTTATTTTCACAGCATCACACTCTGAGACTGTTAGTTCTAGTGTTAGTACTTCTGTCACCATAGGAACCAAAACTGAAAGTAATTTTACATTTTTATACAAAGGCTTAGTACTGTTCATTGGATTTTTTTATGTATGTAGTTACATTGGAGTTGTGACCTTTTAATATTTTTAAATACCTTTTGAACATTACGCATGATTAAATTAACCATAGCACATAGAATTAACTACATCATAGATCTTATTGTATGCTGAAATTGAATGCCATAGAGATATTTATTGGCAATCACTTCATTGTCATATTTTAAGGTTGATAGTAACCATAATAGGATTCAAATGCATACATAACATGGGCAGTATAAGAAGCTATACTATATTAGCAATATTTGCAAAACATTTGAAACACTTCATATAAGTATTGTTAATTTTGGCAGCTTCCATCATTGACTCTGATAGTTTAAGTGACATTACATCTAGCACTACAGGAACCAAAAGTAAAGTCATAATAGACCCAAGATTTGAAGACAATACCATATATGAAAATATATTTGCGTTTATAACATATAAAGATTAGATGTGATATAATGTATTGAAATGCCTCTTTAACATAATACAATATTATTGCTATGAACCTCCCCTGATATTCAAATTGCTTCTCTCTGGAAGCTTGGTTTTTTATGTTTACCCTTAAAACTAAAGTATTTCTCGTTTTCTTTCCTCTTAATAGACTTATGCCTCAAGTAAAGTAATGAGATAACCTAGCTATTAATGACACCCACCAATAACTTGTACAAGCCAAAGATCCTTTGTCTTTTAGTCTCTTGTGTCAACTTCAGGTCTTCAACAGCCCTCTACTAAACTATATGAGAAGTAATGAACAATTGAAATAAACTATTTTAAGAACAGTAACATCATCAAAATAGATCTTTTGTAAATAAACTATAAAAAAGAGACATGTCAGCCCATTCAACAAAATATAAAAAGCATTTGCTGCAAGTTTTGAACTTTTGAAGTTTACTGATTTAACTACCCAATTAGGAAAATTATTCCACAACTTGGCCACAGCTGGAATGAAAATTCTAAAATACAGTGTAGTATTTAGCCTTAAGATGGAGAAAGCATGACTATTAAGATTAACTGGATATCTAGTATTATGAACAGAATTTCATACACATCTTTATAGCTGACCAGATTATACTGTTATGTACAGATCCACATAATGAAAAATCTATAGGCACTTGCTTATCAAGCTTGTTTCATTAGAATCTATTTCATATAACGCATGACATAACAATAATTACTCATTTTCACAGCATCACATACTGGGACTGATAGTTCAAGTGTTAGCACTACAAGCATCGCAGGAACCAACACTGAAAGTAATTTTACATTTCTTACATAAAAAGACTGCATTGTTGAAAGATAGTATTTATATGTACTGGATGTACTGGTAGTTACATTTAAGTTTTGACCTGTTAATATTTTGAAATACTTTATGAACATCACATGGAGAAAATAACTGAAGCATAGCTTTGTATGCTGAAACTGAATGCCATATATTTTAAGTTCATAGCAACCACAATGGAATTAGATTGTACATTACATATTCTGCTCAGTACAGAAAGCTATATGATATAAGCATAGAGTAATATACTTTGTTTAAGACATATGAAACACTTCTTACATATCTTATTATTATGATTTTTATGAAACACTCTTGATTTAGCTACTCTCTCAAAGCGGTTTAAATGCCAAAGGCCACCGTAAAATTTTGAAAAAATCTGTTTTCTTTCCATGCAAAATATGCCTCTAATAAGTATTAAGTTAATCTAGTTGTTGATGGCAACTTTCAAAGCATGATTACTCCTTAGTTCCTTTGTCTTTTTAGTTTTCTTAATGCGTTTGGTCTCTTAAGACCATTGTTCTACCCTTAATCCAGATCGTATTTTTTTGTGATTCTAAGTTATTATATATTTTGATAGGGGATAGTTTTTTTCTGGAATTAACATGAATCCCTGGGAGAGTTGTTCAAATGACTTTTTGAAGGCATGCTTGGCACAGGGTTACATCTTGATAAATCATTTTAAGAAATGCTGTTTGCTAACAGTTTCTCTTAGTAGCTATGTTCAGCTAATAGTGGACAATTTTCAAAATGTAAAATTAGAATAACGTTTAGTTCATGGGGAAATCCAGAGAAAACTAAGCTATTTAATTACATTGGATGATGTAATGTAGCTCAAGTTATTTTTTAGCTTTCTGTGGTTAATAATAGTGAGCTTAATACTTTAGCTAAAGTGCTTTTAGCTTAACCTCCTTTGTTTCAAATCTTGTGCAAACTCCTCAAGTTCTAACTAGTGGTTTTGTGCCTCTCATTAGGGTTCGGATGGTAGTGCATTATAAGAGTTGATTGCCTCTTAGGAACTTCACTCTCAATTAGATTAGGTCTTTCTATTGCATAATCC
Source organism: Palaemon carinicauda (assembly GCF_036898095.1). Lineage (NCBI taxonomy): Eukaryota > Metazoa > Arthropoda > Malacostraca > Decapoda > Palaemonidae > Palaemon > Palaemon carinicauda. The sequence continues at coordinate 13,894,267 of NC_090765.1, read as the reverse complement.
TCGCATTTCGGTGATCTCGTCTGCTCTATTTGGCCACTGGATTCTGAGAAAGAAAACTGGACTGGCAGGTGGATCCTTATATCCCTCTATGTGCTGAATCTAGCGCACATGAGCAACCTTTTCATACATATTCTTATGATATAGCATACGATGTGGTTTCATTGGAACAGGGTTTAACCGTTTTTATGTAAGTTGAAGTTTCGGCTTGTACCTGAACGGTTGCATCATGTTTCAGATGGCAGTGGGGATTCTACCCATCATAGGCTCAATCACTAGCTCATTTGAAATTTTCCCCAAGTGGCATTAACACATGCAGTTGTACCTCTATTACCAAAACGAGTCCCTCGCCTATTTCAAATGCAATGCAAAGTTACTGTTAAAAGTAAACGATTGGGAGAGCCAGAAGGTTCCTTTTTGGAGTATACATCAGACCAGCACCCCAAAATAAGGATAGTACAGAGGAAGAACTTGACTTGGGTAGGATACAGGACTGTTTATCCTTAGAAAACTTAAATTTTGAAAACTATCTGGATAAGCTAGGTAAGGCAATTTTTTTATAATGATTATTGTTTTTGGTCTTATTTTGCCTTGTTATTGCCTTAGATCAAGCTAATTCTGCATTCATTATTAATGCAAAGTGGTTGACTAAAGAAATACTGTCAGTTGTAAAATTTTGAGTAGAGTTGAAAATCTTTTTTTGACTCTAATAGAAGAAAAATTTGTTGGTCAATAGGATCTTGACCTTCTTTTAGGTTACCTAAATTATTTTAAGACATTATTATGGATGGTTATTTGAAGTTTGTAGCTTAGGGAACAAGTGTATTTCTTTGTGGTTTGGACTGTGTTTAATGCATGAGTACTCTGTTTTATTATTCCCCATATAATGGGTCCTATCTAGTAGGAGGAATGTTTAATTATTCCTCATAGAATGGGTCCTATCTAGTAGGAGGAATCTTTTTCCCAATTTGATTTTGGGAAAGCCTTCAACCCGAACAGTAGTTCCTGTCCATGGTCTAAGAGGGATACCCGATGCCTCTTGTCTTTTAATCCTTACTTGTCAAAGGAATACTAACCTTTTTCAAGTTATCTAAACTATTCAGTTAGGAGCTTTTTTTTGTAGTAGTGATTGGAAAACTTCCAGAGAAGATTAAGGTAGAGAGGCCTCAGATCCCTATCCAGGCTTTCCAAATCAAATATTTAGATTCTAAATAGTTTAAATCAAATTAATTTTGTTTATTTCTATTCTGGGCTTGTGTTTTGTTCTTGGTATGGGTCCTTACATACTTATCAGGATTAACATATGTCTCCCATCTCAAATGAATGGGATGTCTGGGATCAGGGGTCTTCTCTTTTAAGAAATTGGCTGTTTTTAACACATCTTTTGAAGGGATTCAGGTTCAACTAGTGTGGTTACTCAGCTCACTGAGAAGGTTGGAAGCTCTGGTCACTTCAGAAAAGTTTCTTCAGTGTCCAACTCAAAGGATTCTTTCTTTGGGGATGAAAAGGGACAGTTTCTTTTCTTATTTTTAATGGGAAAAGAGGATTCAGGTTTTCCTTTTTGGAGAAATTCAAGGGAATGAAATCTGTTGGTTTTAGATGTGAATAAGGTTACTGAGTACTCGGGCTTCTTTAGAGGAATTTGTTTCTTTGAATTTCTAGAAGACTAGGTATTTCCAGTTTCACCTCAATTGGCATTGGAGCAGGACCTTCAATCTGGACTCAGTTTCTATTCTAATGCATCTAATGTTCTTATATTACAGAGGCAAGTAAACTTCAACTTGTGGAATGGTAGGATGACTCTTTTCGTTTAACCAAGGGAGTGTTCTTGGAAGTAGAATTCCAGACATCTCTTTTCATTGATGTTTCCCTGTAAGTGTGGGGTGCATCTGTGAATCATTTTTTTTCTGTCGGAAAAGTTTTTGAAGAAGAGATCAATCCTTGTTGCAGGCCCTCCAAGCTCAGGAGTTTTTGGTATTGAGTAAATGTGTGGCAATATTTTCAGACATCACAACAGAACTAGCAAGTATTCAGAGCCAGGAGGGAACCAGGTTAGATTCCCTGTTTTGGATAGCAGAAATAATTTTATCGTGTACAAACTTGAGGCGAATAATCTTTCTACATAGTTTATTCTAGGAAAATTGATAATTTTTAGCAGGTCAGTTAAGAGGAAATTACATATATTGTACTCTAAATGGTTTCTCATTTTTATTGAATTAGGAGATTGAGATTCTGTGTAAAAGGCCAACTGGGAACATGTTCGAAGCATCGCTTACCAAGAAATAGATATATTTTACTAATCAGTTCCAGGTCTTTTAAATTGATAGGTTGCAGCTCAGTCACAAGAATGATTGAAAGTGGATATGTACATTTTTCCTGTGTTTTGTATCATTTTGGCATTGGAGATGGTGATTTATAGTTCTTAGGTGTCTGTTGTTAGGATGCTACCTTACAAATTGAATCTTTTCAGATTACTGGGTTTGAGGTAGGTTCACCCAAACTCATGTAGTATGCTTCATATACCTTGGATAGGTTCTATTGACTGATTTCTAAGAGCCCTATTGTTTTTTTCTAAGTTCTTAGGTCCTTCCAAGGTAGTCCATCAACAATTTGTATCAAAGACTTTACAATGTTTATTTTGATTGATGGAAATCAAGAAATATTTCAGTAAAAAGAATAAGTTTTTATATTTATGGAAGGATGTAGTCTGTGTATGATATAAAGGAATAGAGGCTAATGCTTAATACCACACTCAAGCATCTAGGCTTAAACATATCAGCTATGGGCAGTATTGAGGATGTATTCAGCTTTTTATTACCGAGAGACCTACAGTTGTCAGAATGTATTACTGTATTAGAATTTGAACGAAGTGTTACATTGTTAAAAGGTTCTCTTTTTGAACTCTTAGAAGTTCTTTATTTTAATAATCTCAAAACTAAAATGGTTGTAATTTTAGCTTTAGCATCAGCTAATGACATTAGTGGACAGAAGACTTCTTTCTTATATGTAATGTAGGTTTTATTGATGGGAAGGGAATATTATCTTATTACCTTCATCCAAAGATAAATCTTACTTTCAGATTGAAGGTTAGACTCAATTTTTTCACTTTTTCTTTTTGGAGAGGACAAATTTCTTTAAGAGCTGTTGTTTTTTTCTAGCCAAGACAAGAATATTAGGATAAAAGTTCTTGATTGGCATTATGGGATTAAGTTTTTTGGACGACCCCCTTCCCAAATGCCTTGTATTTTTGGTTAAGGGTTTAATGACAGAAACACACTGGGAATTAGATTAGAGTCAGACTAGGGACTTGAAGGTTCATTTCATAAAGTAGAAGTGTTCTTTGGAAAGAAATTTTTGGCTAAAACTCATTGACCTACTTTTTTGGTTTTTGTAAAGCTTTATCTGAAATAAACCTGTTTTTTCTATTACTGGACTTACGATGCTAGTTGTGTGGGATATAATGTAAGTAAGAATTTACTGTTATTAATTCTCTTATATTTGGTTCAAGTTAAGGTATTATATTTCTCAGTGAGAAACTTCATGTTGTTGGGTAATATAAACAAGTCTGAGTTTAAAGGTTTGATAGTGGGAATGTGTTTGGAACCCAATGTGGGAGCCCGAATGATTTTAAAGTGTAATTTTGTTTATGCTTGGTTACTGTTGAACTTGATGAGTCTTGGATAAATACTTAGGACATAACATATCTCATCTCTTTTCTTCACTGACTCATCACTGTCAGAGTGAAGGAATCCGCAAAATGAACATCAGAGGTATTTCATAGAAATAAACTAAATTTTGATAATCTAATTTACTTCTACACTTACCCAGAGTTCATAACATGCACTCCCCTCATCCCCACTGACTAGTGATATCAAGAGGCTAAGTGGCAAGGTTCAAACTTAACTGAAAAGAGAAAAGAACTGTGTTATACATATCCTTGTCTAGATTGGTGCCACCAACAACTAGATTAAATTGATATTTGCTAGAAGAGGAGAAATTTTTTAGCAAGGAAAGAAAATGGGAAAGATTTTAATTTTATGGTAGATGTCTGCATTTAAACAGCTTTGAGAGAGAAGTACTATGAATATCAGGTGAATACAGAAATAATTTGTTGTATTTTTAAACTCCAATTTTTGCAGCTTCGAACATTTACTCTGGTAGCCCAAGTGACATAACCTCCAGCACCACAGGAACCAACACAGGATGTAATAATATATTCTACATTTGTAGACTACACTTTACATTAAAAGATTATTCAGTTATTTGCATATACAAAATATGAAGATTAGATGGCTAAGTGTACTACAGTGAAATACATAATTAACCATGGTCAGGCCATTACAAATTTTCTTGTAAAAACTGATGCTATCAGTAAATATACAGTAAAAATATTCTTTCCATGTTTTTGACATAATTAATTTTCATCTTGATAACTCACAACTACTGTATACTTTAGTAAGCAACATTATGCTGAACTTAATCACTTATGGCAGATATGTCCATTGCACAGTAAACTTTTTGATATAGAACATGATATAACACTTTTGACTGCTTATTTTTACAGCATCTCAATCTGAGACTGGAAGTCCAAGTGATATTACTTCTAGCACCACAGGAATCATTACTGAAAGTAATTTAACATTTCCTATACAAAAAATACACTTAAGAAATGTTTTTAACATAGTAACAATTAAGTTTTTATATGACAATATTTTTAAGTGCTTTTTGAACATTAGATATTGACTTGAACTACACACAGTTCTATACTGTATACAATACTCTACTATATGCTGAAATTGCATGATATATAAATACTTAATTTTAACAACTTCACTGTGACATTTTATTGTTAATAGCAACTACACTGGAAAATTTTAAATAATCACATATACAGTACAAAATAAATATACAGTATAAGTATAGAGTATTCTGCAACTCTACTGTAAACTAGTCTTCAAAACAAAAACAAATCACCAAAAACTTGGCCCTATAAGATATGCAAAGCTGTTATCAAATATAAATTTTTTTTTTGCAGCTTCCAACATTTCCAACATTAACTCTGGTAGCCCAAGTGACATAACTTCCAGCACCACAGGAACCAACACACAATGTAATAATATATTCTCTTTCTACAGACTTTACAATATTCATTAAAAAGATTATTCAGCCATACATGTACAAAACAGATTTGGCTAAGTATATGAAAAAGTATCCTCAACATGATATAGTTACAACATTGTCAAGCTGTAACTAGTTTACTTTCAATAACTGTAGCATAGTGTATTAATTTTGTTAGAAAATTAATCTCCTCTTGTTGAATTTACAGTACCACATTGTTTTTTTACATACAGTATTTAAGTTTTATCAAACTGACGACACTATTCTTTTGTAAGCAACAATATACTGTACTGCATTTATTTTTATGATTCTCCCTTGATGTGCATATTGCTTTGCTCTTGAAGGTGACATATATGAACGTTACCTTCCCCCCACAAAAAAATCTTGTTTTCTTCCCTCCAATGCAACATCTGGTAATTCATGGCAAAAGCCATGTTAAGGCCAGCTAGAATGTCTACTTTAGGTTCCAGAAGACAGTCTACCTTTAGGCTATATCAAAGTCAATGGAAGTTTATTTTCATTAGTGCAACTCATGAAAAGTAAGAAACCAGGACTAGTTTAGGTAATATTAAATTTTCATATTGTTTTTTATGAAAAGACTGTCAATTTCAACTATTAAGGTTCATAGATCCATGCCTAATACTGTACATGTACTCAGTCATCTAGAATTGGATTTATCTATTTCAGGTACTATTGCAGATGTATTTATGTCCTTTATTGTTGGAAAATCCCCAGTAGTCGGAGGAATTTTATGGAATCTACCAGTAGTATTGCAATGTTTAAAAAGTTAAGATTTTGAACTTTAGATAAGCTTTATATTAAAGATCTCATGACCATAACTCTCTTTGTTTTGGCAATATAATTGGCTAAATGCATTAGTAAACTGCAAACTATTTCTTTTAAGGTAAGTTTTGGAGAACATAAGGGCATCTTATCTTTCTTGCTTGTATTCAAAGCTCAGAATGATTTTAAGTCAAAAGGTTCTTCAAAGTTCTTTAAAATTCCTTCTTTGGAAAAGGTAGTTAGCATTTCATCAGAGAATTTATTTCTCTGTCGGGTGGGGGGAGAGTTAAATATTATTTTGCCAAAGCTCCAGATATTAGGAGTAATGTTGCTATTTTGTTTTATAAGATTAAGATTTCTAATCACCCACTGTCCAGAAATGCTGTCCTTTCTGGTTAAAAGACTGGTCATAGAGGCTCACAAGAAGTTTTATCCAAGTCGTGAAAAACTTGAAAGGTAGGGTGCCTAATATTAACAGTGTAGCTACTTTTCTAAATTTTTGCGAGGGTCTTCCTTTGAGAAGATTTTTAGCAGCAGCTCAGTGGCATACCAAATTAGTATTTGCCAAATATTATCTTGAAGAATCCTGGTTCTATTAACAAGATTGCTGGGCAGTAGGTCAAGTAGTAGCTGTTGATGATGATGTTTAATGAAAGATGGGTTTCTTTTATAGTACAGTATTATTAATTGGTAAATTTAATTAGTCTTAGGTTTAATTTTTTCCTATTTGGATTACATAACGTTGATTAAAGTATAAACAGTATGAATAAATAATAGGCTTTGAAAAGGATGTACACAGTCTGAAGAATCAAGTTATAACATTGGTTGTAATGTTGTGGTATTGGAGCCCTAGTATAAGAGTTGAATCTAGTATATAAAATAAGTATTATTTTCTTTCGTGACCTACATCTATCCGAGTGTAGGAGTCAGCAATATGAAAACCAGTGGAGATTTGTAGAAATAAACAGAATTTTGATAAAATTTTTTACTTTTATACAGACCTGATTTTCATATGTATGCTTACTCTTCTCCCTACTGGCTAATGTTGTCAAAAGGATAGGATATTAGTTTCGATAGTGCAGGTGCTTGCTAGCCATACTATGGTTGCATCAGTCGCCAGATGTTGCATTGGTATGCAAGGGGTATAGCCTCAAGAGGAAGAAGTCCGTAATATTTTTGTAATGTTGATATAAGTCGGCTTTGAGAAGCAATCAATATGAACATCTTTAGATTACTGTATAGAAATGAAAAAAATTCTCATTATAAATAGGTTATTCACTTATGCCAGTCATGTTTATCAAACTGTAAACAACACACAACTTTTTACAATATTTTCACAGCATCACCATCTGAGACTGGAAGTTCAAATGTTGATACTTCTAGCACCACAGGAACCAGTTCCGAAAGTAATTTAACGTTTTCTCTACAAAGAATACACTTTGTTTTAAGAACATTTTCAAATGCCATATGAACATTACATGTCAACATGAACTACGTACTCTTAAGTTTTGTATAAAGAACTGTACTATAAGCTGAAATTGCATGATACAACAACTCTTAGTTTCAACAACCTGTGTCATATTTTATGGGTAATAGCAACTACATTGGAGAATTGAAATGAATCACATACATTATACAAAACAAATATATAAGCATAGAATATTTTACAACTCTACAGTAGACCCTGGCCCATTCTAAATAATTATGAAATACCTTTTCACCAAAGACTTAGGGATGTAAAACATGCAAAACTATTATAAAATGTATATATATTTTTTGCAGCTTCCAACATTAACTCTGGTACCCCAAGTGACATAATCTCCAGCACCACAGGAACCAACACACAATGTAATAATATATTCTATATCTGAAGACATAACACCTTACCTTAAAAAAAAAAAAAAAAAAAAAAAAAACACTCATGTTAGGTTTATAGTAATAACACTGTTTTTGACATACTTCATTTTCATCTTGATATCTCACAACTATACTTAAGTGAGCAACATTATGGAGTACTTTTTCAGTTATGCCATCCATAAACAGTAAACTTTATAATATAAAATGTGACATAACACTTTTGACTACCTATTTTTTACAGCATCACCATCTGAGACTGGAAGTCCAAGTATTATTACTTCTAGCACCACAGGAACCAATACTGAAAGTAATTCAACATTTCCTATACAAAGAATACACTTTGTTTTAAAAACATCTTTTTTTATGTATCATAACAGTTAAAATTTTATTCATCAATATTTTCAAGTGTCTTATGAACATTGCATGTTGACATGAACTACAACAGCTAAGTTCTATACAGTATACATCACAGTACTCTATTGTATGCCAAAATTTCATGTAATATCGACACTTAGTGTTAACAACCAAAATGGAACTTTGAAATTAATCTCATATACAAAACAACTATATAAGCATAGAATACTATACACTCCTGTAAATTATCCTTCTCAATATGTAAGATCTTTTCACCAAAAACTTGGTTACATAAAACATGCAAAACTACTATAAAATTTATAAATTTTTTTTGCAGCTTCCACCAGTTACTCTGGTAGCCCAAGTGACATAATCTCCAGCACCACAGGAACCAACACACAATGTAATAATATATTCTATTTTTGAAGACATTACACCTTACCTTGAAAATATTATTCATTCATTTGCATATACAACAGATAAAGATTAGATTTAGCTAAGTGTGCAAAAATACATTCTTAACAGGATGTAATCACACCATAATCAGGCTATTACAGATTTTCTTGTAAAAACTGATGGTATAGGTAAATGTATAGATAAAAACTCTTTCATGTTAGGTTTATAGTAATAATGCTGTTTTTGACATACTTCATTTTCATCTTGATAACTCACAACTATACTTTAGTAAGCAACATTATAGTGTACTTCTCAGTTATGCCATCCATAAACAGTAAACTTTATGATATAAAATGTGACATAACACTTTTGACTACCTATTTTTTACAGCATCAACATCTGAGACTGGAAGTCCAAGTATTACTACTTCTAGCACCACAGGAACCAAAACTGAAAGTAATTCAACATTTCCTATACATAGAATATACTTTGTTTTAAAAACATCTTATTTTATGTATCATAACAATTAAAATTTTATTTATCAATATTTTCAAGTGCCTTATGAACATTACATGTTGACATAAACTACAAACAGCTAAGTTCTATTCAGTATACAGCACAATACTCTAGTTTATGCTAAACATTTCATGTAATATCAATACTTAGTGTTAACAACCAAAATGTAATGTTAGAATTAATCACATATACAAAACAACCACAGTATATAAGCATAGCATACTATACACTACTGTAAATTATCCATCTCAATTTAAAAGATCTTTTCACCAAAAAACTTGGTTACATAAAACATGCAAAACTATTATCAAAATTATATTTTTTTTTGCAGCTTCCACCAGTTACTCTGGTAGCCCAAGTGACATAACCTCCAGCACCACAGGAACCAACACTGGATGTAATAATATATTTTATATCTGAAGACTACACTTTACATTAAAAATATTACTGAGCCATTTGCTTATAGTGTACAATAGATAAAGTTTAAATTTAGTTAAATGTGCTAAAGTTAATCCTTAAGGAGTGCAACTCTCAACCTCTTACTTTGAATTTGGAAATTCAGAATATTACATTTTTGGCTAGGTGAACATGTATATTTCATGTTTCAAATATTTTTTTTTATTGAAAACAATTTGATTTATTGCTAAATAGTTCTATTGATGTATTTACGCAAGTGCACCCAGTTCCGTACACAATCACCTTTTTTATACCTGTGTACGTATTTACATATACCTTTTCTTAGAAATTTCAGGGAAAGCTATTTATTAGTATCATATTTACAGTAATTTTACCCTTTTCTATGATTTTCTGAGAAATAGATGGTCCATTTTCTTTTACTATACTGCTTGGTATTCATAAAAAAAACATTTGCTACACATCTTTCTAAGGTGTATAGTTTTCATCTCTTTGCTTAGTTATATATTTATAATTTTTATGTTATGACTATGCTGAGAGATGCATAAAGTGTCAGACAGTAAAAAAATAGGGCAAAAGTGTAAAATTTGTCCAGAAAAATACATAGACACAAATATTTCATGTTATTCAAACTTGCTCATGTGTGTGCATTTAGTACATGTAGAGTATATACAGCACAGTATATGTTTGTGGCGAGCAATTCATTTGTATTTGAGGAAAGGGCCTTACTGCTGGTTAGCAAATAACTCTGAAATATGATGATTAGGTCCTTATGATCCCCAGTGGTGAAGTGAGTGAGTGCCATTAAGTGTGGATGTGTTTTGCACTGAGCTTAGTTCAACACTCGCCCTGAGCTGTGTTTTAGCTTTTGTTTCATGCTTAGAATATCATAGAAAAGATATTAGTTAATCTCATGGAGGGACCAAAGTGAGAAGAAACATCACAACATGTCTGCCCCTAACTTGGTCCGTCTCATATGTTAAACCACAAAGGGAGACCGGAAAAAATGGATAGGATGCCCACACTGTGTAGATGAAGCTAGAACAGCCAAGTTATATGTATCAAAATTGAAGGAAGATATGAGTATGAGAGAAGAGGCTTTGAGTGAACAAGAAGTAATAATTGCTGAATTTGAAAACAAAGTTGCGGACCGTAGCGCGCATGCAGCAAATTCCACCCAGACAACAGACCTCACTGAGAAAGTTTATAATGTTGCCATGAATATGGAATCAATTAAGGCAACACTTCAAACATTGATGGACCCCAAATCATAGAAAATGACATCCGTTGACAAAGTTAAGGAGAAATATCTGAATGAACATCATAAAACGACTGTGGAGGTCCTGTAGAGAGTAGGGTTCCCCTGCTGTACAGGACCAGAAAAGCAGCCCTTGAAGTAAAGTATAGTAAAGTAAAGCAAATACCCATACTTATAATGTACAGAATAAAGTCTGTTCAGTCAATCTATAAAAAAGTGAAAACCCTGATTTGCTACCAATTGTTTCAGTATACAGTATTAAATGTTTATATTCTTCTATCAAATATGAAGCCTACATTTTGTACATTCACCTTTAGTCACCTTTAAAAGTAGCTTTTATGCATTGATAAAGTAAAACATATTAAAAAATCTAAATGCTAAGAGAATTTCCAATGTATAATCTTTTGTGTTTAAAATGATCTCTGAAATGGGTTTTAAGTAAAAAAAAAAAGGTTGAGAAACATAATAGTAGATAGACCTTGGGGAAAGCCCAAAATAACATTGATTTAATGGGCTTGAGTGGCACTCCTTAACATATAACTATTGTACAACATAATCAGGGTATAGAAAGTTTGCTTGCAATAATTGTAAAGTAAGTTATAACAAATTTGCTTGCAAGAATTGTAAAGTAAGCTTTAACAAGTTTGGCTGCAATAATTACACAGTAGTGCATTAACATTGTATAAACAATTTTAATTCTTCCATGTTAAATTTACAGTTACTGCAATGTGTTTTTTTTTACATATGTAATTTCCATTTTGATTACTCACAACTATACTTTAGTAATGAAGATTATACAGTACTGTACTTTTCACTGATGTCAGCCAAGTCCATCTCATAGTAGATTTGGTTATTTATACTGTACTTAACACATAGCTATTTGTTTTCACAGCATTTGAGACAGTCAGTTTTATTACTTTTAGTATCACAGGAACCAATACTGAAAGTAATTCAACATTTCATATACAAAGAGTACACTTTGGGTTTGGACACCTTTTTGTACATTATGGAAACAGTTAACATTTTTTATCAAGTATAGAAATGGGAAAGTGCCTTATGAAAATTAACAACGTATAACTTATTTTTATGTACAGCACTGTATTCTGAAACTGCATGATGTATCAAATACCTAATTTCAAAAACCTCTTGTCGTACTTTAGTGTTAATAGCATTTACAGTAGAAATTTGAAATGAATTGCATTCACAAAACAACTGATAAACATAGAATATTTTATACTATACTGTAAAATAGCCTTCTGAGTATGTAAACAGTTTCTTATTAAATGTACATTTTTTTTTCAGCTTCGAACATTAACTCTGGTAGCCCAAGTGACACTACCTCTAGCACCACAGGAACCAACACTGGAAGTAATACATCCTACATTAGGCATCACTAGAATATTTATATACTTTATACATTAGACATATATGAAGATAAAATTTTGACATTTTGAAAAAAAATCCTAATGCAATTACATCACTGTAATATTCTTATCTAGGATATTAGCTTTTAAAAGTAAATTTTAAAAGTGCATCTTTATATGCATTAACTTTTACAACATACATATGACCCAAAGTACTGTCCTGTAATTGCATTTCTCATCTACCTATAGTTTGGAGACCTTATTATCATCGTACTGTATTAGAAAATTGGCAAGTGCAGTCTATTTTGATTTAGCACACTACTTTTAGTTTGCTATTGTTTCTATAAAAATCCTCTGGCAGTCATATATCTTCCTTCCTGAGGCTGGTTAAATGTTTTCTACCCTAAAACCTAAAAATTTTTTATTTTCTTTTACTACTAATATTGACCCTCTTGTGGAGTGTTAAGCTTATATGGCAGTGTATGGGAACGAGCGCTTGGGTATCTTACGCCGATGTGCTTTCAGTTTTCTCATTGATTTAACATAAATCCTGAGGTGTTTTTGTATTTTAAGAGGTTATTTAGCTACTGCTGATTAATAGGCAATGTTACTAGATTTGCTATGCATTCTTGTGGAGATTATTCAAAGAATTCATTGCTAAGTGATAAAGATCCTCATTCTCTTTGTATCAAGTTTTGTGGGAAACATTGGGATTTTTGAACAATCCTTGTGATGAATTTAGTGACTTGCAGTCTGTCTTCTAGAGTAATACGATCAACTTGTGGCTGACTTCTTGCCTGTGACTAACACCAAACGAAGAAAAGTAACTTTTAGTTTAGGGTAAAATTTTGAGAAGACTAGGTGAGTGGTTTAAAGTTGGGAGGGTAATTATAATGCTACTTGAGATTCTACTGAGTTTTCTGGAATTGGTAGTGCTGAACTTCACAAGAATTATACTCAATTTGCTATGTCCATGTAAGAAAAGGATAGTTCGGCTTGAGGCTAATGCAGTGATTGTAGTCCAACCTATCCTGTTCTAAACCCTATGCTAACTTCTCAGGTTTTACTTGGCTGTTCTTGTGTACCAATCAGTAAGGGTTTTGATGGTACACAGCTAACTAGAGATTTAGCAGGGTCATCACAAGCATCACTCTCAAATTACTTCAGGTCCATCTAATGCAAAATCCTTGCCTTTCCTTGATCCAGTTTATACTCTACGACCACCTGATTTAGAGATAGAATGCTGGGTTGATGGATTGGATCCTAATTTCCCTCCAACGCTGGAGTAAGCGCTCATGACCAACCTCTTTATACCATTATCTAGTGTGTGAGTTACTGTATGGTTCCTGCGGAACCTGGTACAAAAGTTTTGAAAAAGTCTTGACTGATTTTGGCTGGACCTGAAAAATGGTTGTATCATATTTTGTAAGGCATTTGAATTCAGCTTAGTGCTGGCTTGGTCACTAGCACAATTTTCTCTAGTGGTGTTAACATAGTTGTTAGTACCTCAGCATTGTAGTTGAAACAGGTCCTTTGCCTTGTGTTGACACTAAGGTTCCCATTAGTAGTAAACAAATGGGAAATCCCATATTCACGAATTTGGTTGCTTCAACAAAGCAGGATCCAGAAGGTGAGGAGGGATGGATGTGGAGGAGATCGACTCTGATGATGTATTACCATTTTAGTCGTTATGAAAACTTATTGCCGAGATAGATCCAAATAGGTTAATTCAGGTAATTTTGGATTATTCTTATTCACTGGTGTTTTCTAATAATGCTAATGCTACAAAGTCTACTTATTATCCAAAATGTTCTAATATTTTTATAGATAAAGTGAATAAATTGATGTCTCAGGTGGAAGGCAATTCTACTAACAGTTCTTCCTATCTGATGTTATGACATTCTCTCAGGAAAATAGACATTAATTTATAAAACAAGTAAATTTCCTAATCTTATTGTTACCCCCAGATGAAAATAATTATTTTGAGTCGTCTTATTAATGTTGTAAAAAGGTAGTTATTGAATACAGGTTTTTCAATTGGGTTGACTTAATAGATATTGTACTCTACTTTCTATTGGCAATATAATAGATAGTACTATAGTGGAAGTGCTCTCTTTTGCAGATTTTATAGTTGCAGATATTTTGGATACATCTGCAAAGACTTCTGCAGTATTTATGAATTTTGTTGTTAAGCATAGGTAACGACTGTTTTCTATGTTATCGATGCTTTTTGAGGCTCACAAACACCCTCTTGATTACTTCTTCAATATTTGGTCCTATATTGGATCAAAATCTAGAATTTTAGTGTTGTAATACAGGTGGCCTTCAGAACCTAGTGATGCCTTTAAGGTCATATCTCGTTAAGGGTTGCTTTTATCTCTTGCTGTCTTTTGCCACCTCCTTCTTAACACTATACTGCTGTACCTCTAAAAGAGTCCTTTTGGAGCATAGATAGATCATCAAGATTTTGGTTTAACAGAAGCCCTAGCACAAGTGCCAGCAGGACTTGTTGATGATCTAGGTTCTAGGAGGACTCAATGATGGTCCTTTCCAAGGTATTCAACTTCTATCAGGTTTGTATGCCAAATTCTTCTGTGTTCTGATCCTCTTCTGTCAGTGGTATCATTTCTTTTTCCAAGTCACCTAAACAATTTGCCCAAAGTACATACTATTTTGAAGATAGAGAGTGAAAAACTTTTGAAGAAAGTGATAGAGGAAGTCTTGGATCCTTCAACAAGGTTTTACAGTAGATCATTCATATTGCCTAGGGCATTGGGTGGTTAGAGGCCAGTTCTGGATGTCTCGATTCTAAGCAGGGATACAGATTTCAAGAAGGTTTAGATGGAACTTTTCTTTCCTGGGGACAGTGGGGAAAGATGATAAGATGTTTTCAATAGACTTGACAAATGCTTACTTTCACATTCCAGTTTATCCCAAATCAAAAGAAACTCCTTTAGTTTATGGATGTCTCAAGAATATATCAATACAGGTGCTTGTGTTTTGAGTCTGAACTTCTCAAATATTCACCATATTCACCAGAGTGATGGCTTAGATTTTGAAGTAGATCAGAGACATCAGAGTTCTCTTGTACCTAGACGACTGGTTAATTTTCAATATCAGGTTATTGAGTTGAATAAGTATGTGAATACTGGTCAATGTGGAGAAGTCTCTTCTAATTCCAACTCAAAGGATTCTATAGTTTGGAATGATTATAGCAACAGTTCTTTTTGAATTTTACCATAAAAGAAAAAAGGATTCAGTTAGTTTCAATAGTTTGGTTGCAAATGGGAAATTTCCAGTTACATCTTTATTGTCACTGGGACAGGACTGCTGATCTGGACATGATTTGCATATGAACGATGTAGAACTAGCTATAATTTATGAAATGGTAAGACGATCCTTGTCGCTTGAATCAAGGAGCGTTGTGTGAAGTAAAGATTCAGGATTTCTTTTCACAGATGGTTCCCAGGAAGAGTGGGGCACAAACATGGATTAAATTCTTCTGTCAAGTAGGTGGTTAGAGAAGGTATTGGCATACCTGTTCCCTTGAACGCTTAGCCATACTCAAGGCCCTGCCGACTCAGAAGAGTCTGGTAATGGGAAACTGTATGGCAATGTTTCAGGCAACACGACAGCATTGGCTTATATTCAGAAGCAGGGATAATCAATGTGGGATCTTTGTTCCAGATAGGGAAGTATTGTCATCTTCGACAGATCAGAACCAGCTCTGTGAGAGTGAACTTGACTCATTGGACTGGTGAATCTCTTCCTTTTAATAATAATGGACAGGTCTGAGGAGAATAATTCTTCTGACTGTGTATTATAGGGAAGAGGATCATATTAGCAGATCAATTAAGCAATGAACGAAAAATGCTTCCTAACGAATGGTTTCTGCATTGTTTAGTGTGTCAAGAGATTTGAAGTTGGTGGGGAAGATCAAACATGGACACGTATGTGACCTCACTCAAAATGAAGGTGGAAGTCTTTTGTTCTTTGCTACTAGATCTCTTAGTGTGGAAAGTGGATGCCCTATTACAGGACTGGTCGAATTTGGACCTGTATGCCTTTTTTCGATTCTTAATGATTCAGGCTGTGGTAAGCAAGTTCAGGATATCTTGAACAACAGGAGGACTGATGGCTCCATTTTGGTCTCAGTGTGTGTGGTTTACAGTGTCCGAGGAGATTTCAATCTTCTTAGGCAACCAGTTTTGAGGTCAGTTCACCCAATCCCTTACTCACTGAATCAAACTGCCATATTCTCAGACAAAAGGGTTTTCTATGTCGTCTAGCGTATCTATATTACGTTCCAAAAAGCAATCTACCAATAATTTGTGTCAAAGACAATGAAGTGCATGATTTAATTGTTGACAGTCCAGGAATGTTTAAGTAACAACCAATTTTGATAATATTGTTAATTTTTGCATTTCCTATACTGCATTATAAAAGGAAATTTTGACTGTTAATAGTTATTGGTACATACTTAATACTGTATCCAAGCATCTAGAATTGGATTTATTTACTTCTGGTATTATCATGGATGTATTCAGGTCCTTTGCATCAAAAAAGCTATAGGTTACTAGAAAGGTCTATTGGAATTTAGAGTTGCAATACTTAAACAGTAATTGTGTTGAATCTGCACGATCGTCTTCTTAAGGATCCGGCAGCCAAGCCTCTTTTTCTCTTAGCGTTGGCCTCTGATAAACATATTGGTAAGCTTAAGGGTCTTTCCAATACTATAAGCAAGACTTGGTGTTTAGAATTTTTTCTTACTTACCTTCTGGGCTAAATATGATTTTAAGAGTTTTATATTTTAAGAGGAGAGGTCTTCCTTTATATTTCCAGATTTCCTTATTGGAAAAATAGGTAATCAGTACTTATGAAAATAGATGTCTTTGTCCCATTAGACCAATTAAGCTTTATATGTACAAGTCGGAAAACATTAGGAGAAGGATTCCTTATTTTTTTGTGGGTTAGGATTCCAAAGGTTCCTCTCTTCAAGAATACTGTCACTCCGTGTGGGTTTAAAGACAGAAGCTCACTAAAAATTAATTATCTTCAGATCAAATGAAGGAATGCATCTACTTTTTTAATTTTTGTAAGAATCTCTCTTTGGAAAGAGTTTTGGTAACGGCTCAGTGGTGCACCAAGTCGGTTTTCACTGAGCATTACTTGAGATAAGCCTGTTTCTCTTATTAGGGTTACCGGGCATTGGATTTGGTGGTAGTTGTTGGGGATGTGGTATAAGTAAAAGTTTTCTTTTAATTAAAATGCTAATATTTGTTTCAAGTTACAGAGTTAGGTAATGCAAGGTGTTGGGTACTATAGTTGATATGTGATTATAGTATTAAGTATGGGAAAAAGTAAATGGGTAGAAATTCTTATTCATTACATTATTTGTATTGATATTGCATTTTGCCCCGCATGGGTATTTATTTAGTATTAAAAGTCTTTTTGTCTTCGCTATACAATTATAGGATAACCTAGTGCTCTTATTTCTTATTGTCATACACTGCCATACAATCTCAGTGCTCCACTAGAGGGGCAGTACTATTACAATGAAAGAAAATGGGAGATCATTGGAGTTTAGGGTAGACATCAACATTTACCAGATTTGAGGAGGCAATATGAAGTGTCAGAGAATGCAATATAGAAATAATAAATTTATTAAAATTTCTAAGTAGTAGCATATAGTATAAACTGCATTTTCTTTAGTTTCATTTAAACTATTATCAAATGGCAATATAAAAACATGTTACATGTAAAATAGCTGTTATCCATTATTACTATTTTGTTTGCAATTTCCTCACAGTGTGGTAGTTCAGGTGCTAGTACTTCTAGCAGTATTTGTGCCAACACAAAAAATAATACTGTATTACATTTAACATATGGTGACAATTTTTACTTTAACATGTAACTCTCACATGTTATATAACATAAGCTCTTTCTTTTCCAGTATACTATTCAAATCATTACTCGGGTACAGTTATTGTATGTCAGAGTACTGTACTGTAAATTTAGATGACCAGAACTTTTACAATTGTACACTTCACTCATGCATTATATGATATTTGCAGCCTCCACTAATACCAAGACTGGTAGTACATCCTCTTCTAGTACCAGCAATACACTCTCCAGTACTGGAAGTAATAAAAGAATCTATATTGAAAGATATTGATTTATCTTTTTGTATATTGGACACATCTTTATACATATTTGTTCATACATGAAAATCAATTTGATATACATATAATTACTTGAAATTACAAAACATCTTTAAATTTTTAATGTTGTTTACATTATATTTGTGCCACAGGCAACATAATGTAATTCTCCTTGCAAAGCATTGTCATAGATAATCTTACTTTATGGTTTGAAGTGTGATATCATTTGCATTATAATTATAAAACATTCTGCTGTGAGGCTTCAGATGCCTAAATCATCGGCCAAGATGCATATAAGGTAAAACATATGGGTGTATTCAAGAAAAGGATATTAATGCTTTAATTTCATTTCAATCATAGATTGGTACTCTTAAGATTAAGGATTTCATATTCAGCTTTATCATATAATAATTGATTCTGTCTATCTCGCTCATAATTTCTCAAGACATTTGGTAATTAATGACCATGGACCTAATGCCTGGAGATTTGACTCTTTATTTATCTATTCATTCTTCAAGAACTTTATTTATCTAACATAGAAAAACTGTTAAAAAATTACCTTACTTTTGTTTTAAGGAGGAATTATCTTTCAGAGATATTTGTGATCATGAAAGATGTATTTTTACCACATCAACACTCATCAAATGATACTTCAGTTAACCAAATTAAATGTTTGGTAATTTGAAGATGCCAGTGTGCTTTCTGCTCTATATCCTATACTTGAATACTGTGGGCTAACACTAGACTTTTTAGATTTTGGATATTGTACTGTACTTGTATTTGTAGTCACACTTTTAACTACTACAGAAGACTATCTAAGGCAGTGATTTGTATATTAAAAACATTTAACAGCCTGCATATATGAGAAGTTTAAGCCTATAAGCAACATATGCCTACAATACTAATCTTTACTTTAAATTCATTGGTAATTCACTGTAGGTTAATTTTAATAATCACTTCACTATATTATTATCTTTTAGCTGCCACCAACACTGGATCTGGTAGTACATCTGGCACAAGTTCTGGTAGCACAGGCACCAGTACTGGAAGTAATAAATTATTACATTTGAAAGTTATTTAGATGATATATTGAATATCAAAATTTTTGTATATTCTTTTATGTTAATATTTGTCATGATGCAAAACTTATAAAATGAGTTTTCATACTTGAAAACTATTAATTCATCAGATCATGATACATTATCTTATTAAGACTCCATAATATTAAGCATAATTACCATACACTTTGGCACTTGACTTGCTATATGTATTATTTTATTTAAGATAATGATGAGGAGGTTACATCTTTTAGTAAGATATATTTCTGGTTTTGCAGCATCTGGCACATCATCCAGCTCGGGCACTGGTACCAGTAGCGGCACAAACACCGGCACGGGAAGTAAGGCCACATCCATAGTTTCTCTTTGTTTTTGTTTTTTTATAGGGCCTCTTATTTTGTATTTTTAAATATTTAACTTAGCCGGTGAATATATAATAGCTGCAACTCTGCGGCTCGACAGAAAACATACTAAAAAAAACTCGCGAGCGATCGCTATGAAGGTTGCGGGTGTGCCCACCAGCGCCAACTGTCGGCCAGATACCACTCTTGTATGTAAACAAAACCTCCAATTCTTCTCTGTCGACGTTGACGACAAGACGTATCAATACTCGCTGTAGAACCTGGAGTTTTCTCAACATATTTGGTGAAGTACTTCATTTTGGTTTGAGCTTTCGCAGTGCAGGTGTTTTATCTTCATCTTAAATCTTGAACTCGTTTTTGGATAGATTTAATTTTTGATGACAAAGAGAGTATGGACTTTCTTTGACTTTTAAATGGCCGACCCTTCCCTTAGACGGAAGTGTGTTTAGGCTTTTAGCAATTATCTTATCACGTTATAAATTAATTATAGATTTTCCTCTATATTTTTTTTATATATCACCGCCTTTATTAGGCCTCTTCGATTAACTTTCCATTTATAATAAACATAAAAATAAATTTTAATGATTTGTTTATATGCGACCTTTCCTGAGAGTAGGCGGTCCTAACTTGGAAACCGAAGTTAAACAACGTTGAGCCCTTTCAATCGTAAATAGCTTTTAAAGAGCTAATGATTTAAAACTTTTTAAATGAATATTTTTTGATAGATATTTTATGAAAGATTTTCTTTGAATAGTCTTCGTTCTGTTTCAAAGATGAACTAACGTTTAGTTTATTTATGCTACGCAGTTTGCGCTCTATCGTTATGATAGAGAGAGAGTATCACGGTTTCACTTTGCAGGAAAGAGTAAATCGATTCTGACGTTTTGTTCATTCTTCTTTCAAAGCTTAAATGTTTTAAATTCTATTTTAAAGGAACTTTATAATTGAAAAACCTTTCAGTTTTTTCCTTTGGTCAAATAACATGTTTTTTTGACGAAACGTAAGTGGGCTCTTCTCTTAGGTGCGAAATCAAGAGAGAGAGAGAGAGAGAGAGAGAGAGAGAGAGAGAGAGAGAGAGATAGAGACGGAGGGAGAGAGAGGAGAGAAAACGTTCCGTTCAAGCGGGTAACGTTGTTCTCGAGTTACTCTCGTCCCTAGTCTCTGTACGGGGAGAAAGGATAAAACGTTTTTAGTTTTATTTTTTTATTCTCGTCCCCAGGCAATGTACGGTGAGAGATTGAAAACGTAGTTTTGAATGAACTAGTGTTTAGTCTCTTCCCTAGCCACTGAATTTTTTATCTTAAAATATGTTTACTGTTTTTTGCTGGTATTAATGTGCTTGCATTATACGACTGATTTCGCAATTACTACCTTTTGATGAGGGTAGAATTGCATGCTTCAGGTAGAAATCAGTAAAAGTTTCGATTTCAGTGAAATAAGTGTAAAAGAGAAAATCGTAGTGATAAAGTGATATTGCGCAAAGTGTTATCAGTGTTGCGACCGAGGGTTCGTCTGTTCGTGCCTGTCGTTCGCCTAGTCCGGGATCTCTTGCAAGCTCCCAAGCCCAGGGGAGAAGTAATGTCATACGACTTATGGGTTCGAGAGGCCTTGATCAGCGAACAGACGTTCCCTCTATGGTATCGGGTGTATCTTACCAAGATCACCCCTACCATAAGGCGAGAGAGACGATTTTCTCCTCCTCATCCGAAGGCTTTTCGCATAAGAAACCTGAAACAAGGTTTCGAGGCCCTTAAGCGAAAGTCAGTCCTTTCAGGACAGGTCCAGCGTCCTGGTTGTAGCCATTAGGACAGCTCTGACCCTATGCAGTCATCGGAAGACTGCTCGCCGCCTATCAAAAGCGTAACACAGACTCCGAGAGTCTTTTTGTTGGCAAAGTTTTGCGGTCACAGACGTTACCCTCGTCTCTTACCGCAACCATTTCTGTTGATCCTAAATGGGTTGTACGGCAAGACATGCAGAATAAGCTTGCCTCCCTTATGGAAGACTATTCTGCCGATAAGTCCGTTGAGCCTAGCCGTTTATCTCATCGAGATCCTGGCTTTCAGCCACCCTAACGTTCCTTTGTGCGTCCTGTTGACGTTGGCGTAGCTAAGTCACGTCAGTCAGGTTGTTTAGAACCACACTCGATGCGGTCTCGTGTGGATTTTCAGCCACATTTGGACGTTAGGCCACTTGCTGATGCTCCTGTTGACGTTCAGGACGTTCGCTAACAATCGGAGTTGACTTGTTTTGACGCTGAGCGTCAACCTCCGCATTCTAGAGTTGTTTTGACTGCTCAGTCTAGGCGGTCAAAGCAGTCTCGAGTGGACGCTATGCGTCCTCACGCACCTGTTGTTGTTGACAGTTCACAGACTGTCAAGCAGTTACATGACGTTGCGTCCTGGTCTCTCGCACCTGTTGTTGTTGACAGTTCACAGACTGTCAAGCAGTTACATGACGTTGCGTCCTGGTCCGCTACTAATGCACCAGTGCGTGTGGACTCTGCTTGTAAAGCATTGCCACCACGGTAGGTCTCTCCCTTGCTTGAGACTCGGCTACTGTATTATCGGACAAGGTTCTTTCAGATGAGGAAGTTGCTGTTCCCCCTCCTACTGATATTCCCTTGAGGACTCTGTCAGACGGAGAGGAGCCTAAAGCTGCTTAGCCCTCTATGGACTTTAAATAAATCATGCTGATTTTTAAGGATCTTTGTCCGGATCTTTTTGTAACTGCTGCTCCTCGTTCGCCTAAACGTCAAAGCTTACACTAGGCCTAGCTACTTCGAAGCCGTTGTTTTATAAGCTAGTGCTCTCTCGCTCTCCTAGAGAGCTTTACGTTTGCTAGGCGACTGGTTTATCACCAGGAGGAGTTTGGGGGATACAGCCTTTGCTTTCCCTTCTTTTAAACTGGCTTATAGAGCGAGAGTCTGATATGACACGAGAGAAGTTCTCGGCTTGGGAGTTCCTGCCTCTGCCCAGATAGACTTCTCAAACCTCATAGACTCTCCCTGGCGCCTGGCCATGAGACGCTCCAAGATTTTACAGGTCAACTTCACAGCTGTTTTCGAGCCTTTGAAGTTTTGCTGTACAATTATGTCATGCATAAACAAGGCTTTCAGGGATGGCTCCAATGATCTGACAGCCACGCTCTCTGCAGGAACAAGTCCCTCAGGGATGGCTCCATGATTTGGCAGCCATGTTCACTGCAGGAGTACGTAAGAGGCAAGTGCGCTCAATGTGTTCATTGTCAAGACAAACTTCACGATGAAGTCTACCAGGCTGTCTTGACAGCATTTATGGAAGGCGACTGGATGGTCTCTCTCGACCTTCAGGAGGCATACTTCCACATTCCTATACACCCGGATTCCCAACCGTTTCTGAGGTTTGTTTACAGGAATGTGGGGTACCAGTTTCGAGCTATCGGGGATCCGAGTCTCCCTATACTTGGACGACTGGCTTCTCAGAGCATCGTCCAGCCTTCGCTGTCTGCAGGATCTACATTGGACGTTGAGTCTGGCCAGGGAGTTGGGACTTGTGGTCAACCTAAAAGTCCCAACTGATCCCATCCCAGATTATTCTATTTTTGGGGATGGAGATTCGCAGTCAAGCCCTGCTCGAAGTCCAACTAATGCTGAAAAGAAAACGTTTATTCAGTCAGGAGTTGGAACAGTCTCGTAGGGACTCTCTCATCCCTGGAGCAGTTTGTCTCACTAGGGAGACTCCCCTTCTGCCTCTCCGGTTCCATCTAGCCTCTCACTGGAACTAGGACAAGACATTAGAGACGGTATCATTCCCAGTCTCCGAACCAATAAAGGCATGCCTGAAATGGTGGGACAGCAATATCATTCTGAGAGAGGGACTATCCCTAGCAGTCAAGAACCCAAACCACTTGTTGTCCTCAGACGTGTCGGGTTTGGGTTGGGTGCGACCCTGGACGGTCGGGAATGCTCGGGTCTGTGGACCTCAAGTCAGAAGAGCATGCACATCAACGGCAAGGAGCTATTAGCAGTCCACTTGGCCTTGATGATATTAGGAAGCGTCTTCGAAACTAAGTGGTAGAGGTCAACTCAGACAACACCACAACTTTGGCGTACATCTCCAAGCAAGGAGGCACACACTCCTTCACGCTGCTCGAGATCGCAAGGGACCTTCTCTTATGGTCTAGAATTCGAGGCATCTCCCTGTTGACGAGATTCATCCAGGGGGACTTGAACGTCTTGGCAGACTGTCTCAGTCGGAGGGGTCAGGTGATACCCACGGAATGGACCCTCCACAAGGACGTGGGCAAGAGTCTTTGGGCTTCTTGGGGTCAACCAACCATAGACCTCTTTGCCTCCTCGTTGACCAAAAGGTTACCAATCTTTTGCTCTCCAGTCCTTGATACAGAAGCAATCTACATAGACGCGTTTCTACTGGATTGGTCTTTTATGGACTTATATACATTCCCACCATTCAAGATAGTCAACAAGGTACTGCAGAAGTTCGCCTCTCACGGAGGGACAAGGTTGACGTTGGTTGCTACCCTCTGGCCCGCGAGAGAGTGGTTCACCGAGGTACTTCAATGGCTGGTAGACTTTCCAAGAAGTCTTCCTCTAAGGGTAGATCTGTTACGTCAGCCCCACGTAAAGAATGTCCATCAAAGCCTCCCCGCTCTTCGTCTGACTTCCTTCACACTATCGAAAGACTCAAGAGCTAGAGTTTTTTCGAAGGAGGTAGTCAGTGCGATTGCAAGAGCTAGGAGAGCTTCTACCATTAGAGTATACCAGTCGAAGTGGGAAGTCTTTCGAGACTGGTGCAAGTCAGCATCTGTGTCCTCGTCCAGTACCTCTGTAGCCCAAATCGCAGATTTTCTTTTACATCTGAGAAAGGTTCGCTCCCTTTCAGCTCCCACGATTAAGGGCTACAGGAGCATGTTGGCTTCGGTCTTTCGACATAGAGGCTTAGATCTTTCCAACAATAAAGATCTCCAAGATCTCCTTAAGTCTTTCGAGACCTCTAAGGAACGTCGTTTGGCAACTCCTGGATGGAACAGGTTTGAGCCATTACATTCAGCCTCCCTGAAGGATCTCACCCTCAAGACACTTTCCTAGTGTGCTTGGCTTTGGCTAAAAGGGTCAGTGAACTTCATGCCTTCAGTAAGAACATTGGCTTTTCTACAGAAAAAGCCACTTGTTCACTTCAACTTGGTTTCCTGGCCAAAAATGAACTGCCTTCTCGTCCTTGGCCTAAATCTTTTGATATTCCTTGCTTATCAGAGATCGTAGGCAACGAACTGGAAAGAGTATTATGTCCTGTTAGAGCTCTTAAGTTCGATTTAGCTCGTACTAAGTCATTACGAGGGAAATCTGAGGCAGTATGGTGCTCAGTTTAGAAACCTTCATTGCCTATGTCAAAGAATTCTTTGTCATATTTTATCAGATTTTTTTTAATACGAGAAGCTCATTCTCACTTGAATGAGAAAGACCGATGTTTGCTTAAGGTTAAGACGCACGAAGTTAGAGATATAGCAACCTCCGTGGCCTTCAAGCAAAATAAATCTCTGCAAAGTATTATGGACGTGACTTTTTGGAGAAACAAGTCAGTGTTCGCGTCATTTTACTTAAAAGATGTCCAGACTCTTTACGAGGACTGCTACACACTGGGTCCATTCGTTGCAGCGAGTGCAGTAGTGGGTGAGGGTTCTACCACTACACTTCCCTAATTCCAATATCCTTTTAATCTGTCTCTTGAAATGTTTTTAATATTGTTTTATGGGTTGTTCGGAAGGCTAAGAAGCCTTTCGCATCCTGATTGATTTGGCGGGTGGTCAAAGTCATTTCTTGAAAGCTCCCAGATTAGGGGTTTGATGAGGTCCTGTTGTATGGGTTGCAGCCCTTGATACTTCAGCTCCTGGGAGTCTGTCAGCATCCTAAGAGGATCGCTGGGCTCCGTGAGGAAGACAGACTTACAAGGCAGAGTAATCGTCTAAGTCAACTTCCTCACCAGGTACCTATTTATTTTGGTTTTGTTATATTGATAACTGCCAAAATGAAAAAACTCTTAGCTTATACGCTGTAAACATAATTAACTCTGGTCTCTACCCACCTCCTTGGGTGTGAATCAGCTATTATATATTCACTGGCTAAGTTAAATATTTAAAAATGATATTTTAATTATAAAATAAATTTTTTAATATACTTACCCGGTGAATATATAAATTAAATGACCATCCCTTCCTCCCCAATAGAGACACAGCGGGACGAGAAGAATTGAAGGTTTTGTTTACATACAAGAGTGGTATCTGGCCGACAGTTGGCGCTGGTGGGCACACCCGCAACCTTCATAGCGATCGCTCGCGAGTTTTTTTTAGTATGTTTTCTGTCGAGCCGCAGAGTTGCAGCTATTATATATTCACCGGGTAAGCATATTCAAAAATTTATTTCATAATTAAAATATCATTTTCCTTAATTTGCCAAAGTGGAAGAATTGCCGAATGGTTATGATAATGATGATTAACATCAAGCTACACCTTTAGGTGTGACTATAATTGTTTTCTTTTAAGTAGTGTTTTATCTTGTGGAGTGCCAATCAGGAGTAAGAATTTAGGATCCTAGGCTTATAATGGTTGAAACTTGATAAATAATGGTATTAATTAATTTGTAGATCTTGTTTTTCTTTTATTACTGCATAAATAAAGCATAATTTTGGCTAAAATGGCAAGTTAAAGGTGGTTAATGATGACCATGAGGTTTGTTCAGTGGAGAATTTTAATTTTCCAAAGTGGTGTGAGAACAAGAGTTGGCCGATCAATTGAAATATGGAAATGCTGTTCGAGGTGATATTCCGTTATTTGATCTGTGAAACATCTTGGCTCATAGGAATGAGAATAAGGAATGGAGAAAATCAATATAAAATGGAATTATTTAAATTTAATCCAAATTTTTTTTTGTGTCAACATATTTTACTGTAAATTGTTATAAAAATTATTCCCATAAGACAAAAGAATGAAATCATTTGTTCATATGTTGTATGGGAATATGAAAAGGGGAGCTAATAAGTAGACATTAAAATATCGCGCAAGCTAGCTATTTTGACTTGAAAAAAGTAAAAAGGGGATATATATTCATTTTTAAATAGCCACAAAGATAAGGTGCTACTATGCAGACTAAATCCGGACAGGTTAACTTCACTTACCATGCAAAATCCTATTTGTGGTGTGCATGCCTCTTCTAATGTACTGTAGCTAATTGGGAGTCAAAAGAAATCATAATCATCTGTAATATAAAAGTGAACTAGAAAGCAAGAGATACTTTGATAAACCTAGCCTAACCTACTGTACGATGATTTAGGTATCCAAGTCTAGCCTAGCCTATAAATACTATAGTTACCTGAAAATTACCCTTTACTGATATAATAGTATTTCCCATTATTAGGTTATGTAATTTGCGTATTCTAAACCTAGACTAGCTCTCAGGTTATACAGTACTCAGGCAAGTAATGCTATGAACTACTTAATGTGGTCCCCTTGTGGTAATTGGGAGTCATCAAAGATGGAGATGGAAATACATTGCATAGCGAGGAAGACATTACGAGGAGATTGAGATAATATTTTGAACAACTATCAAACACTGAGAATGAGAGTGAGGAGCTGGGAGAAGTATAGAGAGTGGAGGGGTCAGAAATACATATGAAATATAGAAGTGAAGTGGGCATTGAGTAAAATGAAAAATGGTAAAGCACCATGTCCATAAGAGTTTCAAATCAGAATGATCAATATACTAGCTCAGTGGGGGAAAAATGGATGCTGGATTTATTAAAAACAATATGGGAGAGTCTAATGGTGTTAATATTTAAGTAGAAATGTGATGTCATGGAATGTGGTAATTACAGGAGAATTAAATTAATAGAGCATTGTTTGAAAGTTCTTGAAAGAGGTCTTATGTTTTGAAAACATTGTATGAAAAATGGTCGTCCCCCTTCTTGTCAATAGTAGAAGTGGATGCAACTTTAGCTTGTCCGAGTACGTATTGGGGTTCAATTATAGAATGGTGCAATATTAGTTAGGACATTGAAACTTGCATAATTGAATAGATCTTTAATCTTCGCAAATACACTTTTTTGAATACCACATACTACTGGCGGAAACTTCTATTAACGAAGTTACAAATTTTGATAAAAAAATACCCTTTTTGCTCCTTTTGTCATCATAGCACATATCATAGGTAGTTCAGAAAAACAATGATATGTGGTGCTTCTACAGTAAGTTACTTTTTCGAACAGAATAAAGGGCCTGATATCATAAACCTCTGTTATTTATTTTTGATATTGGAATACAGTGGAACCTCTACATCCGAACGTATCTACGTCTGAATTTTCCAACATCCGAAGTAAAATTCGAGCAAATTTTTTACTCTACACCCGAATTTTATTTCGACACACGAAGTAAGCAATTTTCGTCGTACCGGTTGTATCCGAATTTTTATACACGCGAAGTACAATTCGAACACGTTCCTACTCTACACCCGAATGTGTTTTTCGACACCCGAAGTAAACAATACCCGTACGCGTAGTCGGTGCTCATAGCGCCTGAAGTGTTTTTTATTTCCGCCGATAGAAGGCAGCACATCAACCTCGGAGGGACGCTCAATTAGCGTGGCTTGGGTCAGTCCTCGGTTCTCGTCGGCTTCTTGCGGTTGTGCTCTGTGCGTTCTGCTATTAACCGTGTTTTAATCGTGATTTTTTACGTGCATCCTTTAACGGTAATTTACGTAAAGTATGGGTCCTAAAAGGCTTAGTTTTGCCAGTGGTAGTGGTAGTGGTGAGAAAAGGAAGAAGGAAATGCTTTCTTTAGAAGTTAAGCAGGAAATTATTGAAAAACATGAGCGTGACGTCCGCGTGAGTGAACTTGCTAAACAGTATGGCCGTAATATGTCGACGATCTTGACAATCCTTAAACAGAAGGAAGCTATTAAAGCAGTGAAACCTTCTAAGGGGATCACCATAATTTCAAAACACTGTACCCCTATCATAGAAGAGATGGAACGACTTCTACTAGTATGGATTAAGGACAGAGAGATCGTTGGCGATACCATCACCGAGACCGTCATCTGCGAGAAGGCGCACGCCATCTTTACGGACTTGAAGGAGGAGAGCTCTGAGGGTGATGCTGGGGAGAGTTCAACCGAGCCTTCCTCAGATGATTTCAAGGCATCTCGTGGCTGGTTCGAGAAATTTAAGAAACGGTCCGGGATTCATTCAGTTGTTCGCCACGGAGAGGCTGCTAGTGTGGACACAAAGGCTGCAGGTGACTTTGTCAAGAACTTCGAAAAGATCGTGCCGGAAGAAGGCTACGTAGAGCAGCAGGTGTTTAATTGTGATGAAACCAGGCTGTTTTGGAAGAAGATGCCGAGTCGAACCTACATCACTGCCGAAGAGAAGAAATTGCCTGGGCATAAGCCAATGAAGGATCGGTTGACTCTTGCCCTATGTGCCAACGCTAGCGGGGACTTTAAAGTCAAGCCCTTAATGGTTTACCATTCAGAGAACCCTAGGGCCTTTAAAGCACACAACGTCGATAAGGATCAGCTTCATGTTTTCTGGCGATCCAACTCGAAGGCCTGGGTCACTAAGCAATTCTTTGTGTAATGGGTTAACCAAGTTTTCGGCCCTTCTGTGAAGAAGTATCTTCATGAACAGAAATTGCCTTTAAAGTGCCTGCTATGCCTTGACAATGCACCCGCTCACCCCCCCCCCCCCCCGGACTTGAAGATGATATCTTCGATGAATTTAAGTTCATAAAGGTGCTGTATCTTCCACCGAATACCACCTCTATCCTCCAGCCCATGGACCAGCAAGTACAGCTTCTTAAAAGAACCTGTACACCAAGCACTTATTTAAGCAGTGCTTTAATGTCACACAAAGCACCAACTTAACTTTGCGTGAATTTTGGAGGGGCCACTTCAACATCGTGCACTGCTTGAAGATCATAGATCAGGCTTGGGTGGGATTAACTCTACGGACCCTCAATTCTGCCTGGAAGAAGCTGTGGCCTGATGCAGTTTCTCCTCGAGATTTCGAGGGTTTTGATCCCGAACCTGATTCCGTTGTGGGTGCAGCGGAAGCCGTAGAGGAAATCGTCTCCCTTGGCAATTCCATGGGTCTGGAGGTCGACGCAGATGACGTTACGGAACTCGTCACCGAACATCACGACGAACTTACCGCGGATGAGCTCAAGGAACTCCATGCTATGTCGCAGCACATGAGTGATGACGAGGAAGGGAGCGAGGAGGTAGAACATGTGTTAGGTTCGACGCATATAAAAGAGGTGCTAGGAAAATATCAAGACGTGGTCGACTTCATCGACAAATACCATCCAAAGAAATTGCAGGTTTGTCGTGTAGTTTCTCAGTTCGATGATGTTTGCCTAACTCACTTTCGTAACATTCTGAAAAGCCGTACCAAGCAATTATCTATCGATAATTTCTTTAAAAAAAACTGCGAAGCGAACTCGTGATGAAGAGGATGTAAGTGATTCGAAGAAAACGGCAAAGAGTGAAGCGGAAGAAAGTGAAACAAAGAAAACCGAAAAGAGTGAAGCGAAAGAAATTCAGTCAATTTTAAGTGTAGAGAGTGAAAGGGATTAAAATTACGTAATCATCAAAAAGAAAAAAAGAAAATGTAAAAAAAATATGATATAAAAAAAAAAAAAAATAAGCTAAGTTATGTTAAAGTTCACTTAGTGTAAGTTAGAATAAGTTACGATATTGTACGTTTATCATAGTTAATCTCTCTACCTCCTCGCCGCCCGTCCGTCTCCTCTCTGCGTAGCAAGACTAACAACACCTGCGCTGGAGTTTCTAAGGTAAAGTTACGCTAAAAACCCGTTTCTTATTTATCATTTTTTGCTAATTCTTCTTATTTACATGTCTATTATCTAATTTAGTGTTCATTATTCTCATGGGAAAATTATGTGTAGTAGTTTATTAAGAAGTTATCATAGGTTTTTGGGCTCGACCACGGATTAATCCTATTTCAATGTATTCTTATGGGGAAATTCGTTTCGACATCCGAACATTTTCTACATCCGAAGTTGGTTCTGGAACGGATTAAATTCGTATGTAGAGGTACCACTGTATGCAATATAATCATGGCTGTATTTTACTGATCATGTTAATAATAAAAGGTTAGGGTAGAAACATGTGTTTGATATATTTAGTCCATGTTCGAACAGATGCTGGATGTGTATAATTGATAACGCTAAAATACTAGCACATGGGGCTAATGCGCATAGCAAAACATAGTCCACTAACTGTACCTGAACATAGAAACAGAGAGATAATGTGTAATTGCGAGTTAAGTGAGGATATGGCATAGCAAAAACCAATAAATAATTACCTCAATTAAGAAAAGAGGTATTTGTAATACAATGAACACTGCTACGAACGATTCCTTAGAAAATAGGATGTGTCCAGGAGTCTGGCATACAAGAGCTTGTGTTTTGACAGTGTTTCATTACTGTTAACTGGTTTTGATTACGGTAACTTTTTATTATGATTACTTTTTTATGACGATGACTGGCGGAAACAAAGTTTATAAAAGTTAATTGTTCCTGCACTAACAAACCTTATGCTATTTATAGAAATTCTTTCAGCGGAGCTGGAAGGTTAGGCATTAAACCTTTAATGTGCGGTGGCAACCCTACGCGACCACTATTAGTGGGAGGGATAGGGGTTGTTTGGGGGATACCCAGCCACCTACAGGTAGTCGTCGACTTATGACAGAGATAGGGGCTGAGAGGTGCATCATAAGTTGATTTCGACGTATGTCTAACTCAAAAAGTGAAGTTTCCATAGATTTATTATGATGCGACATGATTCGGCAATCATCTCGATCATATTTTATCAATATTTTCTTATTGTTTATCATTATTTCATTTTCTTGTTTCATAGGATATAATATGCTCTATTAATGTATTTTTGCATTCTATTTTTCAACTTCAGAAATATTTTACTAATCAAGAATTACTTAATATTTTGTTTACCTTTGTTTATGATCAGCTAATCTGAAAGTCCCGCTACCTTATCAAAAGATGGCTTACATATGAATGGCGTATTTTTCATATAATTTCTTAACTTATTCAAGATATCTTCATGATGAATATTACATCAGCGCCAATATGTTACATTGAATCAGTTTTTATACAGTTCGTTTTAGCCATTATTATTAATCATGCGAAAACGTTCTCGCTCTTTCTCTGTGCATGTGTGTGTGCTCACGCGCATGTGGGTACAGTAGTTCATTTTTGAAGCTTCATACAGTTTTTCATTTTTAGTTCATTAGTAAACCTTTATATTTCATTAGACATCATTG
The DNA here is from genome assembly GCF_036898095.1 of Palaemon carinicauda. Classification (NCBI taxonomy): domain Eukaryota; kingdom Metazoa; phylum Arthropoda; class Malacostraca; order Decapoda; family Palaemonidae; genus Palaemon; species Palaemon carinicauda. Next base: position 13,862,282 of record NC_090765.1, on the reverse strand, counting down.
CATTTAATTGTGTATATTAAAGCATGCTTATATATTTTTAAATTTCTTGAGCATTTCAATAATCAATGATTACTTTTGATTTACTTTTGGCTGGCATCAGCTGATATCAAGGTCACGTTGCTGTATTGCGATTATGCACACATACAGTACGAATAAGACAGAATTATATAATTTTCTGAACATTCAAAATCTCCTTATAAAGAATATTACATCTGCACCAGTATATCATAGGGTTTCACAGTTTCCATACAGTTCGTTTATAGACATTATTAGTTATCATAGGAATTCTCTCTCTCTCTCTCTCTCTCTCTCTCTCTCTCTCTCTCTCTCTCTCTCTCTCTCTCTCTCCATATTTCTTTGGACATTACTGTATAAGAAATTCTTTTTGGGCTCGAGCCATGTCGTCTTGATGGAAGTTCCCTCCAGCAACTTTCTACAGTATAATATTTCTGCGATTGATATTATAAGAGAATTACTGTCAGGTATCATGGGGTCCTAACCCCCGGAACGACTATCCGAAGATATCGTATTTAATCAGGGATGTATCCTAAGATAACTATAGGTATCTGCACCCCGAATAGACCTTTCCCAGTCTAATCCTCTAAAGGGAAGGATAAGTGAGGAGCCGTTACATATCCTATCACCTTTCAGTGTTCCCATATGACCCTGCCTCTCCATTCCTTCTCTGCAGCTTATTTGCTTCTGTGTGGTATTTTTGTGTGCTCTCTTTTCACCTTTTTTTGAAGATTTTCTTTGTATGTTGGCTTCCCCTTCTTCGTCGAAGTTGAGTACCTATCTCTCTCTGCCTTTTCTTTTAGCTGTTTTTGCTTTGATTCCCTTCGGGGAGTTATATTTTAGCTTTTGTGTGAGAGGAAGCCTGAGCGCTTCGAGTCCAGCTAGCCAAGGCGTTGGGTTTCGTACCTGATTACTTCTTTTTCGTGTTTACTTGTATATTTGGTAAGTTTCACGTTAGATAGTAGTTTTTTAGCATTACGATGCTTTGGGCTCTATTTTAAGTTAGCATTTACATTACATTTTTTTTATTTGTCTTTTTTAGTTCGTATCAGTTTCGGTTAGCCTAGCCAAGAGACGGTAACTTGTTAGTTGGACATGGACTCGCCGTTTTTGTTTTTGGTCTTTAGTTCCGGTTTTGTTGACAGTGGTCTCTTCCCTCATGAAGGTTTTTACTCATTCATACTAGTCTGAGATTTTTGTTCCACTTGTTGGCATTTCTCGGTACTCTGACCATTTTCGCTCTTGGCCATCGTGCTACAAGCATCTGAATTCTCTCAGGGTTAGGAAGGCGCAGTTTTTTGGAGTTCCCCTTTGCGAAAGGTGAGGTCACTTATCTTGTTTAGTCGGTTAGATGACTGTCTTACTGCCTTTTCTTTTAGCCTCTGGGATTTTTCTTTTGACTTGTCGTATCCAGGCCTAGCCTATCCTTCGACGGCGTGTTCGTTTTTCCATTATGTTACATTCATTTACATATTCTCATGTTGGCTTGCGGTAGTTCTATTGTGTTCCCCTTTTTTGAAGGGTGAGTTCTTTCCTATTTGTGTGCTGCCGTATCCTAGCCTACGAGAATTTTAGATAGAGTAGTAAAATTTTTACTTTGTCTTTACACCTCTCCATGGTGAGTCTTCCCGTTACTGATATCGAACTTAATTTTATTTATAATGCTGTATTTTTGCTATTGTTGTGGTGAGGCCTAATCCCTTTGGGGTTCTGGTCTTATAGACCCGTTAGCATACCCCTTTATGTAAGGGCGAGTTGTCAGACTGACGGCATTGCCGGTACTTATGACTTCGTCGTCTCCGACGGCATTCCTTTTCTTGGGCATACGATAGTGATACGTCGCTATTTAAGGTTTGCTTACGGCATGATGTTTCTGTGGGAACTAATGTCGTCTGACTTTGCTGCCATTCTTACCAACACTGCCGTTACTGACGGCTGATGAAGCCTCGTATAGGAAATTGTTCTTATGCCTCTGCTTTAGGAAGAGCCTTGGGAGATGGCAATGCTGTTACCTAAGTGTGCCGTTACTAACGGCAGTTTTTGTACCATGATGGCAAATGTTTTCTTCGTCGGCGAATCCGTTGAGCCGCCATTCTACATACGTTCTTGATCTCCCATGGTTGGACTGAGCAGTTTTTTGGAGTTCCCTTTGCTAAGGGTGATTTCTCCCTGTCGGTGTTCCGACTTACTTGTTCTGACGTTCCTTCATAGCCTCTGGGATTTCTCGATTTACCTGTGGCATCGACTTATTAGGCTTAGCCATTCTGCATTCGCTCATGTTGTCTCGTGCTAGGACTGCGCAGTCTTTTTGAACTCTCCTTTACGAAGGGTAATGTCATCATGTCGGTGCGCCGACTTGCATGAACGGCTGCTATCTCTTAGCCTCTGAGATTTCTCGATCGGACGGCGGCTGCCGTCTCAGACGGTGTGGCGTTTATTTCGTTGCATGGAATTTATTATGTGACCTTCCATGTCCGTCGGTAGGCTTCTCACCAAGGGGTGAGCTATCAGACTGACGAGAGTGCCAGTGTCTGGCTTTGCCGCCACCTTTTGGTGCATTGTCCTATTGTGCCTGTATGGGCGATGCGTTGCTGCTTGCGGCAGTGCCTCCACTGGCGGCGCTGCCTTCAGCTAAAGCATGGTTTTCTCTACAGGAACCATTGCCATTTGTCTCTGATATTCTAGGCTCCTTTGCCCCTAACGGTGTTGCTGTTATTGGCGGCGGGGCTAGTACTGGTCTGTAGGAGGGGTTGACTGTGCCATCACTACCTCGGAAGGCAAGAACATGATTCTGGACCACTTTTATGGCATCCAGAGGCCCCTAAGACCTGCACAGTCTTTCCCTGGTTGAAGCGACTAACAGCGGCTAGAAAGAAAGCTATCTCACAAATAGCAGGCGCTTCTAGCACGCTATGGGCAGGCTCTTCATCCAAGCTCCTTCCACTTCCTTTTGTTCTGCAAAGGAAATATTATGATATGGCTAACGAGCCCCTTCCCGCCTTGCCCCTGGATCCCTCTTACAAGGGCTTTCTCTGTACCGAGACTTTCCAGCCAAACAGCTTTGCTTTAGACAATTGAGCTCCTCTACATTGAAAGGGCACGAAGTATCCCATGCATGCTGCTTTAGGGTTATTGGGCTACATTGATAGATCTAAGGATTTATCGAAGGACTCTTCAAGGCGATCCTTGAAATCTCCCCTCTTGTCGGGTACTCGGACTCTAGAATTCCTTTCCCACCATTTAGTCAACCTGTGGACAAATGTAATCCTGAAAAGAAGCGATACTGTAATTGGGAGATTCCACAGGCAAGTACCTGAAGCGGAAGTAACGCGCCTAAGGAAAACTTGAGGGGTCTTCTCTCTTTGACCCAGAAGTAAAGAAGGCAGCTTATAAGTGGAGAAAATCCTCCAAGGATTCTCTCCTCCATAGAACCATGACTTCTAGGCCCTACGGGAGGGCTCCTCAACCTCCCAGGAATCAGCCTTAACCACCAAACCCTTCAACAAACTGGACAGCAGGATCCCTCAATAAGGTTTCACAACGTCCCTTTCCTGCTAGAGACCTTAAGGGACCCAAACCCTTCTGAGGAAGAAGTGGAAGAGGGGGCTCCCAAGTTAGTCGCTCCTGCTAGGGAGGGCAATCCTCTCCCCTGTCCACTGGTGGGGAGATGCCTGCAATGCCTCAGGCAGAAGGGCCAGCACCACAATGCAGATCCCTGGATGGTCACAGTGATCGGCATAGGGTATTGAGTCCCGTTCATTCAATCTCTCCCTCCACTAACTCGGGATCCAGTTCCATCGAGCTCCTATACGAAGAGAGCGGGCCATCCGGGCTGAAGTCCAGACCATGTTGAAGAAGGGCGCTCTCCAAGAAGTCTTCGACAGGTCTCCAAGCTTCTACAGTTGATGCTTTCTTGTGAAAAGGCATCTGGAGGCTGGAGACCAGTCACACGGTCATCCAAAAAGTAAAGCTAAAGGACTTCATGTGCACACTGGATCTCCCTTTGGAGATCCAGATCCCAATCCCCCTGTCTTTAAGGAAGTATCTCAGATTCATACACGAGAACAGGTATTACCAGTACAAGTTGCTGTGTTTCAGCCTATTGACAACACCTTAGGTCTTCACGAGGGTGTTCGCCGTAGTGTCATCTTGGGCTCACAAGAACGGCATTCGTCTTAAGGTACCTGACGATTGGCTGATTCTAGCAGGCTCGGTGACGACCCTTTTTCTGGGCATCATGATAAATCTCAAAGTCATCACTGCTCCCCTCTTAGAGATTGGTATACCTGTGTATGATTATAGACACCAAAGTTCCAAAAAGTCTTTCCATCAGGGGACAGAGTACTCAGGGTGAGGGAAGTGGCAAGTCTCTTCCTCAGACTGGAAGATCTTCCAGCCTTACAGTGCTTGTGCCTTCTAAGACACCTGACTTATTCCCAGCAGCCGCTTCAGGATACGATCTCTCTATTGACGGCTGAAGTCCGTACAGAATAAGAACACCAGCTCCCCGGACACTCTAGTCCCTATGGGACTGGATCAAGTGACAGATCTTCAGTGGTGGGTGTCAGAGGACAACCTCCTCAAAGGCTAAACCTTCTTGTCTCTCCTCCAGACTTGATGCTCTACAGAGACACATCAAAAGAATGATAGGGGCCCATTTTCTGCAACACAGCCTCAGGCCTCTGATCCGAGTCCAAAAAGTACATAAATCTCCTAGAAGAGAGCAGCCTTTCTAGCACCCCACTAGCTCCAACAGTCGCTGGCGGGTCACTCCGTGGTATTGATGAGCGACAACACTACGGTAGTGGCTTACGTAAACAGACAAGGTGGTACCTTTTTGTAGCCCTTAGCCACCTAGCAGTAAGATGCTTAGATGAACAGAACATTCAGTGTCCCTATCAGCTCGCTTCATTACGGGCAAGAGGAATGTGCTTGCAGACACCCTGAGCAGAGCGACTCAGATAGTGGGCTCTGAATGATCTTCTAATCCTCTGATAGCCAACAATGTCCAGACTTTGTGGGGTTCCTCGACTCTAGACCTGTTTGTGACATCCCTGAACTTCAGGCTCCCGCTATACTGCTCTCCAGTTCTGGACCCTCAGGCTCTATGGTAAGATGCCTTCTAACAACGGTGGGACAACATCGATGTGTACACCTTTCCCCCATTCTGTCTGATGAGAAGGGTGTTCAACAATACCAGATCATCCAACAACCTACTAATAACACTCATAGCCCTGCTTTGGCACCATGCAGAATGGCTCTCGTTCCTTCTGCAACTAGAACTCCCTCAACGACAAGATATACTCGAACCACACATGAACATCTTCTGCAAGGCGGTTCAGTCTCTCCGGCTTTACACCTGGAGACTTTCCAGCATCTCCTCTCTCAGAAAGGCTTTTCGCGTATAGTTGTGAGAAGGATGTCTGGATACTTACGGAGATCTCAGCCTCAGTTTACCAGCAAAGTGGACTGTCTTCAGTGGTTGGTGTTGTGGAAGGGGTATCTCTCCCCTCGTTGCCTTTATACCAACAATAGCAGAATTTCTTGTACAGTATACCTTTGGGAGGAAAAACTTCTCTCGGTCTTGGCGGTGAAAGGCTATCGCACAGCCTTAACCTTAGCCTTTAGACTGAAAGGAGTTGACCTTTCATCTTTGTTGGAACTTAAAGCTCTCTTCATAGGAAGTTATAAGATCACTTGCCCCCAGTCGGAGATAAGACCTCCTTGGAACTTGGTTCGCGTTCTGCGGTCCTGAGAGGGCTCGCCATACGAACCATTACGCCAGGCAACAGACCATAATCTCACATTGAAGACAGCGTTTCTACTGACGCTTAAGCTTCCGCAAAGAGTAATTGAAATTCATGGTCTTTCATACGTTACCCATTCAAGGGGATAGGTGGCAGTGACATTCGGTTTCGTCCCAGAGTTTATTGCAAAAACTCAAAATCCGGGGGTACTGGACCCTAGATTCGAGCCCTTTCAGGTTAAGTCTCTCCGTTCTGTAACCAGTGAATCAGATTAAACGTTACTCTGTCCAGTGAGAAGTTTAAGATATCTTGAATGCACTGCAGCAACTCTCTGTCAGTACTGTACAGGTAGAAATAAGAGGAGGGTCACCAAGAATAACATCTCTGCCTGGATTTGTAAAGTTAGACTCGGCACTGAATCCTGACCCTCCTCTAACTCGAGAACCCATAGCTTACGTTAGGGGCATCATGCATGTTGCATAATATTTTTCATAACTCTGACCATCCTTTACATTCAGATTTCCCTGGACAATTCTATCCTGTTTGTAATACTAGGCAGGCAGTTAATTCTAATAGCCAGGCCTTCTCCATCACGAGGCTCAATACTACGCAGGACTCTAGAAGTTTTATTCCAGCTGTTACCAAGTTGTGGAATGATCTTCCTAATCGGGTGGTTTAATCAGTAGAACTTCAAAAGTTCAAAGTTGGAGCAAATGCTTTTTTGTTGACCAGGCGGACATGAGTCTTTTTATTGTTTATTTATGAAATATTTGTTTTTGATGTTGTTAATAGTTTATATATGACGTCTGTTTTGACGTTGTTACTTAATTTAGAATGATTTATTGTTAATTTGTTCTCTTCATTTATTTATTTCTTTATTTCCTTTCCTCACTGGGCTATTTTTCCCTGTTGGAGCCCCTGGGCTTGTAGCATCTTGCTTTTCCAACTAGGGTTGTAGCTTGGATAGTAATAATAATAATAATAATAATAATAATAATAATAATAATAATAATAATTAGTATGTCTCTGGCCTTCAAATGTAACTTTTCTTTAATGCAGGTAATACAAGTGGGCATGGGTTAAGCGTCGGACAACCTTCACCGCCCACTACCTGCAAGACGTGACCCACAGGAACCTCTATACGTTTTCTATCAATCCTGTGGTGTCTGCACAACAAGTGGTTTAAGAATACCTTAGGCTTCTTGTTGGAGTAACAGATGGTTGAGGGCATTAGTTACCCGTCATTAGTCTGGGATGAATGGATAAGAATGACAGGCTCTTTTCTTTCCTTCATCTTCCCCTCTCTTGGGGAATAGTGCCAAGGGTCCCTCTGTAAGCTGGTCTCTCTTCTCTGCAGATAAGAACTATTTCCCTTGTGTAGCCTAGTATAGGTATTGGGAAACATGTGTGTAAATTATGTATTCCTATATTTAAACTCTGAATATGCTTACCTAGACGTTCAACGCTATCTCTCATAACCACAGGTTGCTTAGGCCGCTGTTAATACTCCTTTTATGTATCATTTTAGCAACGTGTCAAGGATTTTTCTCTAGCTACAGTCAAACACTGTAAAGAGAAAACCCATGTCAGTGACCAAACCAGTGGTCGGACTTACCCCCTCGTAATTGGTGAGTCATCCCTATAAATAGCATAAGGTTTGTTAGTGCAGGAACAAATGACATATTGGAAAGTAATTTATATTTTTCTTAACTAAGACAAACCTTTGATGGGCGACCTCCTGAGAATACCAGAGGCTGTTGGCATCTCTTGCTCTTGTCTTCATAGGCCTATACTTCCTTGGATCTTTGTATGAGCATCTTCAGCCCTCCATCCGTGCAATCCTACCCTGGAGAGGCATATACGACCAACCCATAGCATGAACTCAGGCTTTTTTGTCAACCCTCAGACAATGGTGCTCTACTGCAGCCTGAGTTCACTTATCAGCCAATATTCTCTTCTAGGGATAACTCCTTTCCTCGTCCACAAGGGAGGTTTTCACCACAGTGGGTAATCCCCTCTTACGAGCTCTGAGTACTTGTCTTTTTTGACAAGGACAGAGAATCCGTAGCCCTTCCACAAGAGCATATTTGTCTTTCTCTTCTACCCACATGTCGAGGTGTGAGGGCAGTTTTCTCTTCAACCATCGAAATCCGAACATCCGGTTGAACGCCCAGACTGATGCGTTACGTCTCTTTGGAAGAACTACATTTTCATCAAGTTATTTCTGAGCCTCGACAGTCAGTTCTTCTTATAGTAGTCTTTAGTTTCGTCCTCTCATCCTGGAACAAGTTAGTTCATCAAACTATCCGGCGAGGAGAAGGCATACAGTCAAACAAGCAGTTAGTTTACAGGCTGTTCTATGCACGTTCGACTGCTAGGACTCATGCTCCTAGTTTCTTGGACATCCGTCATCGAGGAAGTATCTTCGTTTATACAGGCATTCCATGTCAAGGTGCAATGCTTTGCTATCGACAGCACCTATGGTTTTCCCGTGAGTTTTTACTTTAGTGCCAACTTGCTCCTACAGGATCGGCTTTGTTCTTTGAAGACTTCGGGACAACTGGCTGATTTTAACAGACTTGGTGGCTTCCCTTCGTTGCCAATGAGACAACTCCTCGAATTTCCCACAATTTGAGGATTGAAGTTAATTTTGAGAGATATCCTGGTTTTCTAATCAGAGATGGGTATCCTTAGATATATTTATCATCATCAAGCTGCAGAAGTTTCTGTGGTAGTCTCTTTCTTGTTTGAAACGCACTTTCAGCCATTGGTAGTTACATCTCATGGGTCACCATTTCACTCTGGTTTGTCAAGCCTGCATCTGAATCCTGCGAATCCAACCTCTTCAGGGGCAGCCAGATCCCAGGTGGTTCAGCACAAGGGATCTTCCCTTTGTCTAGTCTCTACAGGACCCTGGCAGGAGGTGGACCTGAGAAGATGGTTGACAAACGAGAATCTCAGCCAAGGAGTCGACCTCCTCGTCCCATCCTTGGATTTGATGCACCTTTCAGATGCATCAAAGAAAGGGGAGGGGGCCCACATGCTGTATCACTCGGCCTCTGGGATCTGGTTAGTGTTCGAAGGGTACCGTCATTCAAATCTTCTCGAGATGAGGGCAGCCTTCCTAACGGACAAGGGGTAACCCTTCGGGGGGTAACCCAGAAATGAGCTTCGGCTAAATTTTTCAAGCAACACTCGATGTCTACCGTCAACTTGAGCTAGACCTCATAGATGGGAAACAGAGTTTGACCAGAAGGTTCACATCCCTTATGAGGGAGAGTCCCTCCATCAACCACTGGTCAGCAATCTTCCTACTTTCGGGGAGAATCACCTACAGCGGTAGCAGATGTTGGGTGCTTTTCCATGTCCACGGGAAAGACTTCCTTTGCCTGTTTGGTCTACCCTTCAGGGGATTCTTCTGGCGGGAGTTGGATTCGTCCACTCCCCTTCCGAGGTAGGGCCCCTCCTCCAGCCTCTGTTCAGCAATCTTCTTGTTTGCACAAAGAAGTGCCGACAGCGGAAGTAGACGTTGGTCTCCTTTTCCCGTCCGCGGGAAAGACTTCTTTCACCAGTTTGGTCTCGCCTTCGGGGGATTCCTCCGGCTGGAATTGGTCTTGTCAATTCCCCGCCATTGCACTGTGGAGGAGGCCTTGTCATTGGTAGTCTCTTCACGTTAGAGACTTGACTTGCCCATCAGACTCTGTCTACAACTCCCGACGGAGATCCCGAGAAAACTCCCTCCATGACATGATCTACTCTAACAGTCACATTTGAATATATTTCACAAATCTGTAGCTTTCTGCGAATTCATGCTCGGAGACTATCCAGCTCCTCCTCTCTCGAAAGTCCCTTTCCCAAAAAAGTTGCGAAGAGGATGTTTAGATACGTGCGTAAATCTTCGGCTTTGATCTACCAGGTCAAGTGGACTGTCATCTGTTGTTATTGTCGTGGTAAGGTATCTCTCCCCTCAATGCCACTATTCCAGTAATAGCCGAGTTCCTCGTTTACTTTTGGGAGGAAATCTTTTCTCGGTCCAGGTGATGAAAGGCCACTGCTTGTCCTTGTAGAGCCTTGCCTTCAGACTGAAAGGAATTGAACTTTTACTTTGTGATGGCATTGCCTCTCTTCATGCTCATCCTTTGGTTCCTGAAAGGTTCCCCCTACAACCCAGGACTCCAAGCAGCAGATCTTCACTTGACCTCGACGACAGGTCTCCCGCTCGTGTTGGCTTCGGCTAAGAGAGTCGGTGAACCCCATGGGCCGCCTTCAACATCTCTCATTCACGGCAATGGGCCAGGTAATGCTCGGCTTTGTTCCTGGCAGCCCGCATCCCAGATACAAGGTTTTCAGATTTGGAGTCCTTCGTAGTGTGGCCTATGATCCAGATTATTGGCTACTATGCTAGGGAGGAACTTAAGAGCTACCTCAAGGAAACTACAGGAGCTTGCCTCCGAGTGTCGGCACTCTTTGTCAGCCCCGGGAAGGTCAAGGGAAGGATCACCAAGAACATGTTCTTGGCTTGGATTCGCAAGGTAATGGACCGAGCATTGAATCCTGATCCTTCTCGTTATAGAGGAGACCTAGAGCTCATAAGCTTAGTGGCATGAGTATGTCCCTAGCATTTATGGAAACTACTCTGTGATGTAGGCCTTGTCAGCAGTCTTGTGGAAGCATCAAATGACTTTCACTTCCCACTTCCTGCAAGACATGATCCACAGGAACATGGAGACATTCTCCATTGACTCTGTGGTGGCTACACAGTAAATGGGTTAAACACCTCATGCTTCTTGTTGAACAAGTAGCAGAGGGGGAAGGACAGAATTTAACCATGGTTAAGTCTGGGATGAACTACAAAGAATGACTGGCTCTTTCATCTTTCCCCTGGGGAGGTAACAGCACCCATGGTCCTTGGCCTCCTCTGTGTGCAAGAAGAACCATATCCCTTGTGTAACCTGGTACAGAGAGATATACTTGTTACGTCCCCATACCCCCTGGTGAGGTGGGATTGGGTAACTGCTATGGTTGATTCTACGATTCCCATGTTTCTGAGAATTCTTACTTAGACTAGTCAAACTGCTGGTATCACACAATCACACATTGTTAGGTTACTTACCGTGATTTGCACGAATTGTCTCACGAGGTGTCAGGGTTTCTCCCTGTTACGTGCGGATTACGTACGGGGAAAATCCCGGGTCAAAGACCAGCCAGTTGGTTCGGACTTTCACCCTGCTAAAGGGCGAGTCAATCCCTATCAATAGCGAGGGTTCGTATTCAGTGTTGGAACAAGTGACAAATATAGAAGTAATATGTATTTTTCCTCACGATACAAAACTGTAGCTATTTATACAAATTGGCCCGCCATTACCTGTCCCCCGATAAGTCCTCCATGTAATGAAAAGTGATGTCAACACAGGTGTGTGTGGGATTGCGATAGCCGGCTACCCTTCCTACCCCTTGCTAACTAGTGGTAGGGTAGTTTACACCTTGCTAAAAGTCTTATGGCTAGCCTTCCAGCTTTGCAGAAAGCATAATTCATATACAGAGCTACAGGTTTGTATTATTAGGAAAAATACAAATTACTTCCAAATTTATCATATTTGTTTTATGGTTAAATGTACCTTTTCCTGATTTTAATTCAGTATAACTAATTTCATATCTTACATTTCAAATATCACAAAATTTTGATGAAATATAAGAATTGGAAATGTTTATACCGATGTTCTGAAATGGGAGTCATGAAAGAATTTTGTTGGATATTAGTTATAAGAAACACATTAAAGAAGAGGTTTGTAAATGAATAATGATTTGATGTAAAATTAAATATATTTAAAAGATACAATATTCGCCTTATTTCTATATTGCTTTAGAAAATATTGTGAATTTTATAATTTCATATGTGTTTACAGCTGCTTCTGGAAGTGGTACTGCTAGCACTGCGCCACCTATCACTACACCAACAAAAACATCTACAGGTATTTATTTATTTATATTTTTTTCAATATAATCTACTGTACTTTGTTTAGGAATAACTAATTGAATATTCCATATACAGTACTGTACATTACTGTACAGTATATCTTACACTTGGCATTGTTAATACTGTTAACTGATAGGCCAACTTATCTTTTTCTTTGGTTATTATTATGTAGTCTCAGCCACTTCATTTGGTTTTAAAAATATGTTAAGCAATCATATGTATTAATAATGTCATACTGTATTTTAGTTTTATATTTTTTCCTACGTTAATTGTTAGAATTATTTGCTCTGGCATAAATACAAACCTTCGTCTTCTACATAGGATAGATTATCAGCGAGGCTGGATTATACCTCTATTAAACTTTTATAACAAGGTATAAACAGGTGCTGAAGTGGGGCTTGGTTGTTCACTGATTTCAACCATTAGTGAGAATATACATTTTTTCACTTGGTATATATTTTGGCTTATTAATTTTTATTTTTCTTTCTTTCTAACATCTTTGTTAAGTGATTGATGGGGATGCTTGCAGATCTGCAGACTTGCCCAGAGGTATCATGACCTTGCGGCACTTTCATGAGTTGGTAGAGGGATCCCCACCTTTTATTCCCTGCCTGCAGAGGACACTGTTGCAAACAGGAATCTCCTTGTGAAGAGTGTCAGGAGTGGTTGGTGTATGGCAGGAGGAATAAGAAGGTCCAGAAGGAATTCTTTGCCCCCGGGGTCATCCTCAAAGTCTAAGAAGTCCCGGCCTCTTCCTCTGACCCTTGGTACGCTTCTTTCCGACCTTTCCCTGTTGGTTTCCTCTCGAAGCCAAATGGAGAAAACTGGTGGCCCATCAACTCTAGGCAAAGTCTCGAGTCTGGAAGACTTTCCATTTTCCCCTAGAGGAATGGGAGGGCTCCCCCGCAGGAGGCTTCATCATCATCTGATTTACAGGTTGACGAAACCCAGCGAGCTTTATGGACCTCCTTTGGTCTGCAAGACCTTCCTTCCAAGAAACTATTAGTGACAGCTCTGGCTTCAAAGGAAGTACAGGAGAGTGTTTCTGCTCCTGAGCTGGAAACCTTTGGCTTAACCCTTTCAAGGGCAGAGAAGAGAGACTCTTGCCTTCTCAGGCTTCACCCTTCAAAGTCAGCCACCAAAACCCCAGTCTTGGTATCACCCCATGCTTAGTGTTAGCATGTCCTCCTCACAGTTTCCATCTGGGATGCCCGGGCACTCTCTCAATATGAGAAGTACACTTCTTATGTTTAGTCTTGTGTTAGCGAGCAACATGCACTCAATCAGACACGTGCACATATCTGAGTGTGCTAACCTACCTGACCGCATTAACTTTCCTGAGTGTGCAAGTAGACTAACTGACCTGTCCCCACTGGACGACCCCCCTCTCCTAAACCTGTAGTAGTAGTGCACCCTACCTCTTCACGCATCATGCTGCCATGTGCTCATCCTGTGAGAGGTTAGGAACGGATGAGTTACCATGTGTGCACTTCACCAAGCAGCCATCCCCTTCCTGGATTCCATTCAGTCCGAACCATTTATACAAATAGAAAAATTTCTGCAGGACTGAAAGAGGACCAGGTTTAGGATAGTGAAACCTGGTTGCTGATTCCTCTAGACTTCTGCTTCAGACACTCTCCCGGCTGTCAATATCACCACTCAAGTGCTCTGGGTAGTATTCATTACATCATCATGCTGGCCGTCTTCTGTCTACCCATACTGATTAAACATGGTTTCCATCCCCTCTCTCAAATGAGAGTACCTTATTCTCTGATATAAAGCTACCCATGGTCTACCAATTGTCGGGGCTATCTTATCGCATTGCACCAAATCACGAGCTAACCATACACACCTCATCACTTTGCATGTCACCTACATTCAGCTCAACACCTCGCACACTGCTCAAACACACATCACTTTTTTTTACACTCAACCTAGAACCTCCTCACCACTGTGAGAGGTGCCTCACCAAATCACACGCTAGCCAGACGTGCCTCACCTGTGTGCTATTAACCCAGATGCGGTTTATCTATTCACTCACTACCCAGATGCACCTATCGATTACAATTCTCACCCAGACGAACTTCACCTATTTGTGAGCTACCCAGACACCTTAACATTGCACACCTTGCTACACCACGCGTTACCTATACGCACACCATGGGATTCTAGCAGTGTTTGAGGACACCTTCCAGCACCCCTGTGATAGCCTCGACGCCTATGCTTTTCTACCATTCTGCCTGATAAGGAGTGTCCTGAGCCAAGTCCAGTCCACTCCCAACCTCAATATGACTCTAGTAGCCCCGAGATGGCCCCGAGTAGAATGGAACTAGAACCTTCTACTTCTTCTAATAGAAACTCTGAGGGAACTGCCTCTTCTCCCCAACCTGTTGTATCAACAACACTTCCAGATATTTCACAGCTCAGCAGAATCGCTTTTGCTTCATGGATGGAGGTTATCTAGCATCTCCTCTCAGAGAAAGGCTTTTCGTGCGAAGTTGCCTGACAGATGTCTGGGTACCTCTGAAAATATTACTTTTAACTACTGTGTACCAACCCAAGCTATCTTCTATGGTTGGTCTCATATTTCTCCACTTGGTGCCTCTATTCCATTGATAGCCAAATGGAAGAGAAACGTCCTGCTCAGTATCAACCATGAAAGGCTATTGGTCACCCTTGAGCCAGGTCTTTAGGCTGAAAGGAGTTGATATTTCCTCTTCTACGGAACTCACAATGGTCTTACGGACCCTTAAACAGTCCTGTCCTCCAATAAATGTGAGACCACTGCCCTTGGATGTTACTATAGTTGTGCAGTTCCTCAAGGGGACACCTTATGAACTGTTGAGACTTACCTCAGACAGGAACCTTACCCTCAAAACAGTTTTCTTGCTTGACTCAGCCTCCTTCTAAAGGGTTAGCAAGCTTTGGGGTCTCTTCTATAGTGTGATTCATATCAAGCATTTGAGACAGGTCTCCTTCTCCTTCATCCTGAGTTCATAACTAAAAAACAGAATCCTTCAAATTACAATTGCAGGTTTTCTTTGTTTCAGGCAGTGAACCTTGGAGAGGTAACCGATATCCATGAATCCATGATCAACTGCATTTGTATCCTGTGAGGGCACTGAGGTGCTACCTTAAACGTATGTACGCAAATCGACCTCACCTGTAGCACCTCTTTGTCATCATTGGGAGAGTCACGAAGAAGGGGACTAAAAAGTTGACCTCCTCTTGGCTAGGAGAAGTTACTGGCTATACACAATCACCACCCTCACCTTCTGCAACAGGGAGAGCTCGAGTTATTAACAAGCTTACCATATCATAGGAGTCACTTTTAACGCACAAACAAATGAGTTAATGTTTGTGCATTAAAAAGTGTAAATTTAGTTTTAATGGGGATTACTATGAACAAGTTTTTGGTATGGCTATGGGTAATCCTTTGTCCCCACTTTTATCCAACATGTATATGGATTTTTTTTAATCTAGATTAATTCCTTCAGTGTGGTCTTCCCAAATTGTTTGGTATCGATATGTTGATGATGTTCTAGGTATTTTAGAAGAAAATTTTAATCTTGAGGGTTTTGTTTCAATCATTAATTCATTAGTACCATCTATAAAATTTACTATAGAAAATGAAGAAAATAATCGTATCCCATTTTTAGATGTTTTAATAGTTAGAGAAACAGATAAATTTAAGTTTTCCATATATAGAAAGCCTACAAATAATTTTTCATATGTACATTTTTACTCCGGTCACTCTGAAAATATAAAACATTCAGTTTTTTTCCTCCATGTACCTTAGGGCATTTAGAATTTGTAGCTTAGATTACATTGAGGACGAGTTCACTAAAATAGAAAAAATTGCAACAGATCTTTGCTATCCCAAATATTTCTTAGAAAAATGTATGAATAAGGCTAGGAAAACATTTTTTGGTGTCCAGTTGGAGAGGAAGGACACAATTAATAATTTGCTTTGTTTGCCATTTCATGTTTGTTTTTTAGATGTTATACCCCTTTTGAAAAAAACTAGACATTGATATAGTGTTTAAATGTAATTGTACGTTAAAAAACATGTTAATTAAGAATAGTTCTGTAAATGATAATAATGTAATACATAGCATTCCATGTTCAGAGTGTAACTTATTCTGTCGGCCAAACATCCAAAAGTATCCCAGTCAGATTAAAACAGCATCAGGTGGCCGTTTCCAGGGGTTCTCTTAATAATGCATTGGCCTCCCACTGGTTAGAGTCAAGTAACAGAATTGGATGGTCAAAGGCGGAAAAAGTAATCCATGTAAATGACTATTTTCAAAGGAATATTGTTGAATCCTTTTTAATCTCCTGTACTCAAGGTAGAAATTTGAATCTAAGCCCAGGTTTGTTTTCTGTTAATCCAGTATCATCCTTTTATCTAAATTCTGACTTCTCCAGAATTATTAAGAAACTGGCAGCTGTTGGATCCCCTTCTCCTATATAAATACAATGTCTTTGTATATGTATTCTCATTGTTGAGTGTGTGAATGTCCTGAGTGGATGAAAGTACTAACTCCAATCAAGTCTTCATTTTTCCTTTCGTGGCTATAATACATTTTATATTCATCACATGTCAGCTTTCGTGATTTCTACATTATACATATATATATATATATATATATATTTATATATATATATATATATACATACATACATATATGTATATATATATATATATATATACATACATACATACATATATGTATATATATATATATATATACATATATGTATATATATATATATATATACATATATGTATATATATATATATATATACATATATGTATATATATGTATATATATATATATATATATATACATATATGTATATATATATATATATATGTACGCACACACACACACAGTATATATTAGATGCCGGGATGCCTGAAAACTTTAATCAATCAATCAATCACACAATATATATATATATATATATGTGTGTGTGTGTGTGTATATTTATATATATATATATATATATACATATATATATATATATATGTGTGTGTATATATATATATATATGTGTGTGTGTGTATATATATATGTATATATATATATATATATATATTTATATATGTATATATTTATATATACATATATATATATATATATATATTTATATATGTATATATATATATATATATATATCTATATACATACAGTGATACCTCGGTACTCGACCATAATCCGTTCGAGATCCGTGTTCGACCTCCGATTTGTTCGAGTACCGAATTTTTTTTCCCCATAAGAAATAATGGTATATATTCTATTCCGTTCCCAAGCACTCGAACAGGCCCAAAATATTAATAAAACGTGTACCTAAACAACAATAATTATCTAAATGTGTATGAAATTGGTCAGAAAATCCTATAAAACAATTTTAAACCATTTACTGTACTAAAATAAAACAATTTTAAACCATTTTCTGTACTGTAGTGAACATACCTTTGAGCAGCGGTTCGATGGCATACAGGGATGGATGTGGAGAGGATGGAAGGGGGAGGTTACTGCTTGGAAGGAGAGTCCCCTTCCATGATGTGGCGGGGTAGTTCTCCTTCAGGAGTTGTTTCTCTCTCCAATGAAAGGGTGGGCAGATCTATTTCAGGGGT